>NC_064899.1:20542480-20849480 GCF_929443795.1 Astur gentilis | reverse complement strand
CTGTGCTGAGCTGACTTCCATATGTTTTAACAAACACAATTCCACCTCCTCTCTCAAGGCTTTGTCTCACGCAGCTTCATTACATGCTGACCTCCCAGTGTGTACTGTTCTCCTTTCTGACCTATTTCAAGCAAGAACTTCTTTTCTTCTCCACACTTCAGAAAGATAATGCATGTTTGGCTAGAGCACGTATTTGCAGGCATCACTAAAAAATAATTGCGTAAGAAGAAATTTTGGCTTGGCCAGCATGGTTACTAGCTCAGCTTACTTAGTTAGCAAGCTTGGTGGATGCACTCCTCCCTCCCCACCCTCCTCCTCCTCCCAGGGGCAGAGCCCAAGTTCCAAGTCTCACGCAAGCTATCCAGTAAAGTTCAGCTTCTCTCTGAAAGCAGCAAGTAAACCAACAAGGGGACTGTGACTGCGTGCAAAAGGGTTAGTAGGAATGCTGCACTTTTGTTCCAAGAGGCTGCTGCCTCTAATCAGGCTGTTTATATTTACAGCTTTCCCATTCATCCCTACTGAGCAAAAAGCACGCCTCTGAAAACAGAGCCTGAGCATTGCTTTGTGTTAGACAGACTGCATGTAGTATCTGATTGCTAACCAAAGAGGCCGCAGACTCACTTTTTCTACCTGTGGTAAGGCACACACCTGCCCTTAGCAAATACTTAATAATTAGTGATGCTCTGGACAGTGTTTGTGAACTGGCTCCCTGCTCACTCACAAGTACCCTTAGTCTCGATTTGGGACTCATAGTCACAAGAGAACTGCAGGGATGTGTGCTGGACTGACGCTCGCATGCCAGACATTCCTTATCATAAAGATGAAGAGGGGTGAGAGCTTTCCGGGTGGGGGGAATAATGGGAGGGTTGTCCTTTCCTTCAGTTTGCTGGGGCCTGCCTAGTGATTTAAATTGTAAATAATGTTACAAACCAGCTGCGGCAGTTTGTTATTTCTTAGGAGAAGCATCTGATTTCTACTAATATATAGTAGAAAAGGGGGAAAAAAAAAGAAAAATTATAAATCTCTACCAATTTAACATCAATCCCTTTTCATAACTTAATAGTTATATTAACCACAGGTAGGTGATGTCAGCTCCTTTGGGACCCTGAGATCTTACTTTTTTAACAGTACAAAACTTGTTTCCTTTTCCTTCGCTTTCCACTAACATAAACTATTATTATCACCATGATGTTTAAAAACTGTATGGTGGCATGTGTTTGGTAGGGTCAGCAGGACAGGCTCCCTGCTGTCATGGTATCTAATACAATCAAGCTCACTCTTAAAATTAGCTAGGTTTAGTCCTCTGGCCTTCTGTGTAAAAGGCCATTCATTCCTCTGGGGGTAGAAGTCAACTCATTTCCAGCCTGAGTGTGTTCCAAGACAGAGTCACAGAAGGGCTGAGGTTGGCAGGGACCTCTGGAGGTCATCTGGTCCAACCCCCCTGCTCAAGCAGGGCTACCTAGAGCCAGTTGCCCAGGACCATGTCCATGTGGCTTTTATGTATCTCTGAGGTTGGAGCCTCCACCACCTCCCCAGGCAAGCTGTGCCAGTGCTTGGTCACCCTCACAGTGAAAAAGTGTTTCCTGATGTTCAGAGGGAACCTGCTGTCTTCCAGTTTGCGCCCACTGCCTCTGGCCCTGTTACTGGACACCACTGAAAAGAGCCTGTCTCCGTCCTCTTTGCACCCTCCCTTCAGGTATTTATATACATTGATGAGATCCCCCCCGAGCCTTCTCTTCTCCAGGCTGAACAGCCCCTCCTCTCTCAGCCTTTCTTCATAGGAGAGATGTTCCTGTCCCTTAATCATCTTCGTCGCCCTGCACTGGTGTCACTCCAGTAAGCCCAAGTCTTTCTTCTACTGGGGAGCCCAGAACTGGACACAGTACTGCAGAGGGGGCCTCACCAGTGCTGAGTAGAGGGGAAGGGCCACATCCCTCGGCTTGCTGGCAGCTCTCCTCCTACGCAGCCCAGAATAAAAGGGCTGCATGAAAGACAGTTTACACCCATTTGTTCTTGCGCTAGTGTTTTCCTTGAACTTGAGCAGCACCATGCTTTTAATTTGTCCAAAAGGAAGCATAAACAGCCATATCCCCTCTCAGTCTTCATTTTGCTAGACTAAACAAACTGAACTTTTCTAGTCTGCTCTTGCTTGGTAATATTCACCACTCCCCAGTCCTCCCAGTAACCCTTTTGTGGGTCTGTTCCAGTTTGAACTCCTCTTCCCTAAATGCTGTACTGAGTTTTTCAGGTGGAGTCTCAGCAATGTTTTTTACCTCCTATTTCACTGTAGGAAATAACTGCAGTGATAACAGCCCCAACTACATGTTTTTGTTACAGTGTCACTTGGTTGCAAATCCAGGCTGAATACACACAGCCCTGCCCTCCCCAGTATAAACAAATTTAGGAAGAAGGTATTTGAGTCGGGGGACTAGTTATTTCCTGAGGTGAAAAAGGGATGTCATACAGGTAATTAACATCAATAGCAACAAAAATGTAAATAAACCCATCAGTGTATCATTTCTTTCCCTGACAGTTACGGAATGTGAGCTACACAGCCCACAACTAGCTGTTGGAGGAGGACAGAACTATTGCCTGTATCTGAGGTTAGGATTGCAGGGATGTTAAATTGCCTGCCAGAAACCAAATCCCTCCCAAGATGACAGAAGAGTTCACTTTGGATTCAGTAAAAACTTTGGTCAGACTTCCAGAGTGTAGGGAAATGTATCTGAGCAATATAAAGAATTATTCTTGCTACTTTTTCCCCTTTTTTGCTTCCCATCAGTTTCTTGGCTATAGCTGCATTAGTCTGCTTCTAAGCTCATTTATTTCTATTAATATGACTTTTCATCTGTAGGTAGCAATGACCATTAAAGTTCCCATGGTAACTTGAAACTATTTCTTCCTGCGAAGTGAGAGGAGATGGGGAACAGAGCTCCCTGCCCCCTGTTCTTCAGTGAGTGGAGCAAAGGGATTATCCTCTGCAGAATGGTCATGGAGTTAAACGTAGCTAAAACTGAGCAGCTCCTCTCACACACGGGTTAGTCTCATCCACTGTGCTGAACATTGGGCTGAAGTTTCTAAGAGACTATTGCAATATTGTATCAGAGGCAGGGAGAAAACGTGGGATCTGATCAGTGAAATTGCATTTGAATTTTTTTCCCCCCACACCAAGGAATGTTTCACCTTGATGGAGACGTGGCTGCGCCTGCCTCGGGGACATTGGCTGTAATCGTTCACCTCTGATCCCAGAGTGCAATCTACTGTCGGGCACCCAGGGTGGGTGTGGAGGCAGAAGCAGGGTCCTAGCAGAGGTTAGGACCCCATCCAGGTAAAGCCAAACAGGTCATTCAAAACATATGCCAATTAGCCTGTAAGAACAGATTTAGTCTATTCACCACTGAAAGAGCCTGTGAGCCAACTCTGTTCAGAGCTGAGGTAGGTTTAAACTGCAGCGCCTGTTAAAAGCAATGTACTAAGCAGGAATCTAAATACATAGCTGTCAGCCGCCTCATGTAGCTTTGAGCAGCATCTCTCAGGCAGGATAATGTTTAGGTGCATATATTCTGCATTTATTCCCAACACTGGCAATTAAAACTACTTCTTTTCTTTCTCAGTGTCAGAAAAGCATTTGTCACCACAGCCCCTTTCTGGGCCCAGAGTGTTGCCATAAATAAGCTGGACATAGAGGACGATTTTCATGCCTCCAGCACAGCTTTAGAGACAGTCAAAACAGATCTCTGATAAGACAGAGGTGGCAAACATCCAGCCTGACTAACGTCCAGCTTGAATTTGGAGCAAAAAGGAAATGGAAAAGCAGCCTGAAAACTGCCCTCAGCTAGGTCACTGGGTAAAATCCTGCTCTCATGTACTCCATTGTACACGTCTGTCTCAGCATACCTGTCCGGTGGGGTTACTCGCCAAGCCTAGTGATGTGTGTAAGACAGAAATTTGGTTGCCAGTGTACAGTTATGGGCAGGCACTTGCTTCCCTAGGTGCTCTTTCAATGCATTTTATTCAATCAAAAATACAAGTTTATGTGCGTAATAGGACACTCATTTGTGGCCTCTCACAAATATAAAGTCGTATTTTATCCCACCCCTCCAATATGAAATATTTTTCCCTTCCAGAATGTCCAGGCCTCCTTCCTATATGCTAAATGCTATTTAAAAAAACCCACAAATTATTATCCATTCTTCTTTTTCACCAACATCAGTGGAAAATTTATCAATTTTGTTAGAGCTATGATTTCTTCCTATGATTTTTCCTAACATACGTGTAATAAGTTAGATTATTAGCCTTAAAAATATCTGTTGGTTTCATTATACAGTATTTGTTCCTTTTACCTCTTTCTCTCAGACTGGATGATGCTGTAATGTGTTTGGCTTGAAAATAAAGTTTTGTTTTCTCTGTTAATTCTCATTTAAAAGAATGCTCATAAAAAATTTGGAAACCCAAAGAAAACTTTAATTTTGGTCAATCTTATAAAATACGTGCCTTGGATTACATTTAGTAGTAAAAACCTTCATTGTAAGCATCTTTTGGACTTCAGGTGCTATAAAATTAAACACTTTGTCTATCTTTTGACACTTTCAACACCAAAATAAAAACACTGCTTTGCTGCCTATGCTCTCACTGTTGCCAGCTCCTCCTCTTCTCTGGCTCCTGTGACATGAGATGAAGTTAGACGTGCCAGTGACAGCGTGCACCAGTCAGGCACAGCAAGATATGCACTGGGGATGCTGCTGACAAGATGGATATTCTTGGCAGACACCGTGACATTTCTCCCTGCCCTTCACCCAAGAACGGAGGTCAGTGGAACACTCTGCCCTACCGGCGGGTCTTCGGGCATCAACCCTGGGCGCACAGCGTCGCTCCCCCGTTTACATGTCATAAAGCAGAGCAATCGATCTTCCTGCTCAGAATATACGGGAAGACATGGGCATGCCTTCATGTCAAAACACATTATTTGTGTTATGCCTTCGGAAGACAAGGAGCAGTTGGAACGTCCCATCAGACTGAAGTAAAGAGTGATATTTCTTTACGCTCTTTGCTGAGCTGTGGATCAGTGGACAAATGTATGGAAATGCGAAAGGGAAGAAACAAAAATGAAACAGTGAAATAGATGGAAAGCAAGAGACAGACAAAGATTCAATCCTGGCCCTAGTAAAGCTGCAAAATTCCTGTTGACTGCAGTGGTGCAGAACCAGAACAAAATAGGGGGTGGAGGAAAGCAGGGACAGGGAAAGGAAATCAGGGAAGGATGGCTTCAGATGATTTTATCCCCGTGTTCCCATCCTTGTTCCCCTCACCCACCATCAGTCTCCACTTTCTCCAGCTCTTATCTTTTCTCGTTGCTGAAGCAGTAAGCTGTCATTTTTCATCTGGTATCTCCCATCCATCCATCAGCATGTCTGGCATAGCTGGCAGCTAATTCTGATGGGTGAACGACCCATCAGTATCCCTTGCCAGTTCCCATGGGGCATGTAAACTGATCAAGCTAACAAATGCAGACATGCTCATCCACAGTTGCTACCGGTAGCAAAGGCAAAGATGTAAAGGGTTCCATATGGTAGCTGTGTTCAGTAAGGAAATACAATGCCAGAAGAGAAACATCTCATCTGCCTGAATTGCACTCACTTCCCACCAGTCCTTCACACATTGCTCTTTGGGCTACCTAACAATCTCATGGGGCCACTATAATGTAAGTCTCTTCGTATTCCACCGTAATGCCAAAGGTTTAGTGGAGACCAGAAATATATTCTGCTACATGCATACTGCCTAATAGATGGTGTCAGGTCATGGTACAGATTTTGCCAAAAGCCCTTCCTCAAGAGGACAGAAAAACTTGGTGGAACCAGTATCTCATTCTTGGCAGTTGTTTTTTCAGGGCACACTGATGTGAATGAAAGAGCAAAAATCCTTTTCCCAATTATCAAACACTAGAAAAAAAATCAGGATTTCACGAGAAGAGAACAGCTACAGTCTGTATTAGAACAAACTAGGTTGCATCTCCCTTTTCAAATGCTTTTGCATGGCTGGCTTTCTGTACCTGCAAATGGTGGAATATAATTCACAAGCTTATTCCAGACGTTAGTGAAAACTTCTTCCCAAGACTCTTCCCACAGCCAAAATCAAAGTCAATCTCATAAAAACTCCCTTTAGTTTCTCTTCAGCTATATAACATTGTTTTTATTTAATCTTGCAATGATGTAGTTTTTCCACTGAGAGGTGGAAAATCGAGACGGAAGGGAATATTTTCCCTTCCATCTGTTGGCTGTCTTCTCTTTCCCAATAGTGTCCAAGTTTCACTGAACAACTCCCTTTCTGCACAGCCATTTCAGGCTTCACGCCTTATCTTGAGCCAGCACTTACTTTGATCTGGGTTCTGACAGTCTACAGCCATAAGTAGGATGTCTCATTTCAACATTGTTCCTTTTCTTTACTCGTTGAGCCACATGCTTACGATGCATTTCATAATGAACTTCACTCCTTATGCCTACTTCCACAGGCAAGAAATCCACGTGAGCCAGCTTCTGCTGCTGACGTTCTCCAGATGCCCAGCTCTATTTGGTAACGTTTCTCTTTTGCTGCACTAAATGCGTCTCTCATTTCCTCTCAGCATTCTCGCAAGCTGTGGCCTTTTGGGGCAGCTGGGCCTCCTCCAGAGACGTTCCTCTCAGTCGCTTTGCAGGGCTCTTCTGGCTGGTGTGCCGGCAGCCAGGGGGTTCGATCTTCTCAGCACCATCCGTTGTTTTCACCTCTGTTTCAAAGGTCTGCTCTTTCTCAGTGCGGCTATCTACTTATCATTTATTGTTTAGCCTGTTCTCCCTGCAGTGGTTTAGCCCCAGAGTAAACAGAATAATCCCATTTGGTTTTGGGCCTGTCTTTTCAGTAAAGAAAACGTTACAGACAGTATTATTTTGCGCCTGGGATTCCTGCCAGTTAGCTGCATTGATGATAAAGATTGATTCTTCGGAAGATACTTTCCTGAAGCTAAGGAAACACTTCTGGGGAGAAAATAAATTTTTAACAGGATACTTCAAAAATAAGGCTATCCTGAGATCACAAGCCTACTGCAGTTTTAACTAAAAATCTCTCTTGGCTTGTCCACTGGAAGCTCAGCTGCCCTTGGAGCTCGTGGTTGCTGGGGTAATGCACTGCTGTTTGTAACGCTTTCCCTCGGACACTGAACTCGCCGCTAGTAGATGGACACAACCCTGTCCCGTGGCATTTGGACAGGCGCTTGTCAAAAGCAGTGAAGCGCAGGCTGAGGCTGGGGCACGGCCCCTCGCACCGTCACCTCAAGGCGCAGCACCGCTCCCAGGCCTCCATGATGCAGAACACGCGCGTTTCACTCAGGTCATCCGTGCTCGCGCCTGGAAGGTCGTTATTTTCTGATTGAGCACTGCGTGTCTTCTGTCCAAAAAACCCCACCCCGGCACCATGACATGTCGTTCGGGGCGGTTTGTGGGCTTTATCTTTGTGGCTTTTCCTTGCCACAAGGACGCCCGGTCCCCAGCCAGACAAGCCGGTGGCTCTGAGGGAGAGCCTGAGGGATCAGCCCCTCAGCAGCCACCACAGCTAGGGACCCCCCCCCCCCCCGCCTCCTTTACGCATGCGCGGACGAACGCGCCAGCGCCACCTTCCCGCCCTTTTCGCCACTGCAAGGAGCAGCCCGTGGCGCATGCTCACTCGGAGGAAGCGGTCGTCCGAGGAGAGAGGCGAGTCCCCCCTCCACCCCCCCGCCCTCTACCGAAGGCGCTCGGGTGTTTCCGTTCCTCTCCGGCGCCGCCGCCGCCGCCTTTCCCCGCCCCCTCGCCTCTTGCCTGGGCGCCGCAATCCCGGCGGCGCGGCGGGAGGAGGTGGAAGATGGCGGCTGGGATTGGCGGGGAGGCGGCGGCGGCAGCGGCAGAAGCAGCAGCGGTTATGCAAAAGAGGCCGTCGGCAGCCAGCGCCAGAGCTGGTGTGGACCGCGGCTGAGCAGGGAGGCGGCTGGGGTGCGCCGCCACCGCCCTCCCCGGCGCCGGACCCTCCTCCTCTCCCTCCCTCGCCGCCTCTCTCGCCTTCCCCGCCTGCCCCGGTCCCCCGCCCTCGCCCCGGCCCGGCATGGACGTTGGCTCTCCGCCGTGTCGCTGTGCGCGGCGCTGCGAGGCCGCGAACCGCCGCTGCCGCTGAGCGGGGCCGGTCCGCCGCGCCCGGGAGAGGGGAGGAGGGGAGGGGAGAAAGATGTCGGACACCAAGGTGAAAGTTGCCGTCAGGGTCCGGCCGATGAACAGGAGAGGTAAACCGGCTCTGGGGAAATGGGGGCGGCGGGGTCCGGGGGTGTGGGGAGGGGGCGGCACCGGGGCGCGCCTGAGGCGGGCGCGGCGTCCCCCTTCTCCCCCGGGTGGCGGGAGGATGAACCCCCTCACACACACGCACCACACACCCCCCCCGCCGCCGCCTGCCCCTCGCTGCCTCTCACAGGCACGGCTGCCAGCCTGCCCCCGCTGAGGGGGAGCCGGCGGGGGGCGAGCTGCGAGGAGAAGGCGGGAGGGGGGGGTCTGTGGGGAGTGCTCTGGCCCCCGGTACAGCCCCCCGCCGTGTCGCCTTGCAGAGCTGGACCTGAATACCAAGTGCATCGTGGAGATGGAAGGGAACCAGACCGTGCTTCACCCGCCGCCTTCCAACAGCAAGCAGGGAGAAAGGTAAAAACGCGGGTCGCCGTGCCCCAAAGGAGAACGCAGCCCCGGTTGCTCTGCCTCAGCCTGGCAGAGGCTTCGCCTGGCTTTGTTAGGGGAGCGGCCGGGGTCCCGAAGTTCTCGCTCGGTGCCTTTCAGGGGCTGCGGTGAGGGCGGAGCGGGCGAGGGCGAGCGCCAGCCGGGGGGTTGCTGCGCTGGGCTCGCATCCCTGGGAAGCGAGGAGCGGACCTTCCTCTCCTGGCTTCCAGAGTGGAGCCGGGGGTACCCGCGCTGGGGTGTGGAGACAGAAGATCCCTGCTGGCCTCCCAGGTTTAAAAGCTGATTTCTTGATTAACTGCTCAAAAAATAAGCTGTTGATTAGGTAAGGAGTTAAACTGACCGTGCGTGCTGTTTTCAGGAATTTCCCTTGGGTGCAGGCTGCTAGTAACTTGATGGAACCTGTGGGGGAGCAAGAAGCAGGATCTGAATTTTATGCTAGTGATGGTATTATTTTTTTTAAGTTTGTTTACTAGGCTTTAACGTATTTGCATTTGAAAAGCCCGTAATTGCTAGATCTTTATTAATTCAGTGTTGTTCTGTGAAGTAGCCTATGAGAATATACTAAAATAATTTTGAAATCTGGCATTTAGTTGTGATGCCCCAGTAAAGAATACCCTTGGGAATAATCCAAAATACCAATGCACTAGACTGTAAAAATAGATCAGAACAGGAAAAGATTTCTTCCCTTTGAGGGAGTGTGGGGAAAGACAGGGAGGTGCAAGGGGAAGGAATAGCTACGTTGTATGCTTATCTGTTCAGTTACCTGTTGACTGCTCAACTTAAGTTGATCTGTTAAATGTATTTAATGCCAAGAAGTGTGAAATCGTTTGCATGGTTATAGAGATTTTAATCTAAACACGTTCCTACTACTTGAGGTGTTATTACAAATATTTTTGATTGAGTTCATAGGAGTTATGAAGAAACTGTAGTGTGAGAATATGTTTTTTTTTCAAAGATGGTATGTCATGCTTTTATAGTTTTCCAGCAGAAAAGGTTGAGACCTTTTCTATTTTTACATGTCTGAGATGCAAAGGTGCTTCTTGTGTTAATCCACATACTGGAATATAGCTGTAATCACACCAGTTCAACTTTAATCCAGCTTGCATTGTCTTCAGAACCATTGTTGTGGCTAACATGCTGGCCTCGGTCTTGAAAGATCTGTGCTTGTTTCTGGCCCCTTTCACAGATCTTTGTGTGATCTTCTACAAGGCGTGCTGCTTCTGTGAATCTTAGCATCCCATCTGTAAAATGGAAATCTTGTTTTTCTTGAGACTATTCTATTTTAGAAAGTATGGGGTTTTTTTCCCTCCTGTTTATTTGAAGTTTATATATGGCCTCCATCACAACACTGCTACAATAACATTAACTCTTTAAAGTGAGTGGATTTGACAGATATAAAACATGAAATACAGATAGAGTTTACAAAGCAAGAACAGAATTAAGATTTAAAAATCATTATTTCAATAGACTAAAGAGCCTAAGGGCCAGATGATTTAATAAAGAGCCTGTAATGTGTGAATTTTGCTTGTTGTGCACATCGGCCTGCAGGTATTCAGTGAGACTGTGCAGTGACCCTCTGTCTTCTGAGAACTTGTGTGGCTTGTGTTTATCTGGCTGTAATACCTGTAATATATATAAATTCTCTTAACTTGGTTGGAATTGGCTTCTGGTTCTGCGCCAAGAGCCTTACGGGTGAGCTGTGACGCTTGTGTGCAACTTCACCATTGACAGCTGTGTTGGCAAGTGATAGCTGTCCTGCTTGCAGCCCAGTGTGAGTCTGGAATTTGGCTGGCTGCTACATGTGTAACTTCTGTGTTTGAAACAACTGCCTGATGTGTTATTGGAAATAACAGTCAGAAATACGAAGTAACTGACAATAGTGCAAATACATAGTTTGGGTACCTTCTCAATGGCAAATGTTGTATGTAACCTGTTGAGATGCCTAATGGACTTTCTAGTGCCTTGTGAAGATCCTTACATTTTCCTCGGTGCTAAACTGTTGATCTCTATTTTTTACTCAAGATAGTTTAATTTCTTCTGATGAAAAATCTGTTCTATGTGTACCCACCGTAAAATGTCTGTATAAACTGGCCCTGAGTTGCTGAGTAGTTGCTGCTTGTACTTGGATTGATGCCTTGGCAGGGTTAGAGATGTCAAATGGATTTTTGGTTTTCTTTGTGTAGCTTGTTTTTATATAGCTCAACTGGATTTTTCTTTCAGAGCAACCATGTCATTGCAAAAATGATTTCACTTGTTAAGGTGATTAATTTGTCTTTCTCTACTATATGCATTATTTTAATATTCTGTTTAGTCTTACCTTTCCCTTTTTACATTTTATCTTTTTATATGGAAATTTCCCTTTTCTAGCTGAATGGAAGTACAAGTTTGTACTGCACTTTGGAATGAGAATAAGTAGCCTTCTAAAGCAAATTTGGTTTCTAGGGCTGCTTTTCTTAATTCAGCTGAAGCCAAGAGACTATAGGGTGTGGGGAGCAGAATTCAGGACCATGCTCTTTATTTGCTTTGTTCTCTCAGTTATAATTTTAAAGGTACCAACAGAATTTTCTGAAGTAAAATTGGGTAGCTCTTTAACAATTACAACGTTATAAAATTTGCTCTTGGAAGAATATCCAAGGTTAGGAAAATCAGATTTTACTAGCTTTGCCTATTCTGTAAGGAGTTCTGGAATTAAATCTAAGTTCAGATGCATGTTGTTAAACAGTCTGTAGGCTTTATTAAAGGTAATTCTGAAGGATTTTAGATGGGCAAGTAATGCTAGTTTTACAAGTGGTGAAAAAGGCTAAAATCCCAGACAGTGCTGTCATTTGTCCAACTTTCAGTGTTGTAAGCAGTAAGTTGTAACCATAAATTAGAACAGGGTTCTGACTGCATGTTCTAACTGCTAGACCACACAGCATGCACACCTTAACAAACACAGCTACAAAATAGTAATTGTTATTAAATACAAGTGTTCTGTCTTTTTATAAGCAGCAGGCCTGCCATTCTCCACAGACACATGACTTCTAGCGTTCTAAACTAAGACAGGAGGAAAACCAGAACATAGTAAAACTGAACAATCTGAGTCTGAAAGGCACAGGAAAATCTTTATCGACTGAAATAATAGGAGACAGAGTTCAGAAAGGAACGGTTTTCATTAGCTGATATCAGGTATAACTTCTAGTGCTGGCAAAGTTTTTGTAAGTTGGTTGTTGGACTTCATACTTTTAACCCTTGTTTTACTATTATTAGTAGCAGTAGCTTCCTTTATATCTGCTTAAGTGTGCTTGTGTGTTGTTTTAGTTACCTCTCCTGTGTCTCATCTGTTTCCTCCCCAAAACCAATATAGATCTCCCTTTCTTCCCTTTCTGAGAACCCCCTGACTTTTTTTCTGTCTTTGCCTGGGAATCTGAATTTTCTTTCTCAAAGTACACTGTTCCTGAAAAAAATTGTTCTAACTTACAGTCTTTTAGAAATGGGTATTACGTTTCAAAGCCAATTGTATACATCCTGCTGTCTTGCTATTTAACGTTTGTATTTGGTTGTTGGCAATAAGGTACAGTATTAAAATGTAACTATGAGATAGAGTATGGAGTTACAGACAATCTTTCAAAATCTTTGAGTAATTTTTTACAATGGAAACTTCACACATCTCTCTGTCTATGAAAGATTTGACTTTACATTAGGGATTTTATTTTTTAGTAGGACAAATTAGGTTTTGTTCCTCTGCTTTTGGTTGTTAAAATATGCTTTCCTCCAAACTTTCCTTTCAGCTACATTTTTTTAATACATAGGATCTGAAAAGAAAAGTTTTTAGTTCCCTGACAACAGTTCTTCATGACGTGATTTTTCCTTTAGTAAGCAAAATATTTGTCTTGACAGAAATAAACAAGGAACTATGGAGACAGTAGAACTGACATAGTATTTCAACTGTAGTTTTGACCGAAACAAAAATTCATCTATTGGGCAATTTATTCCATTAGAGCACAGTAGCTGTGTGCAAACTTTGCCTTATTTAAAATCACAGGGCAGAAAATAAGAAAGAAGTCATCTGAGTGTAGAGCTGAACTTAAAATTACCACTTTTCTCTGAAAATATCTTCTTTGCCTGGCTTAACTCTTTTTTTTAAACCCAACATTTTACAACTTGCTTGCTCTGTCTTCTTCCATCTTCATTTTGATAACGGGTAAGTAGTACCAAGGCCCAATTCTACTTAGGTAAAACTCTTCTTATAGCTCTAAATTACTAAAAATTCCAGAATATATGGGGGCTTTTTTGAGTAGGTTTAAGCTCTTTAATAAAACAGATAGCTAGGAACAGATGTGTGTGTCTATCTAGTTTTTGTAGGTCATGATATTTTCAAAGACGAATATCTGAAGCACAGATTTCATCCCTAGGCCGCTTGTCCTAAAACTCTTGTTTTCAGAAAACAGCTGTTGCTCCCCGTGCCTTGGAGAAGAAAACACAGTTTTGGATGGTCTTTAGTACATAGTCCTTTGTGTAGTGGTTGTGGCACTTTAACTTTTTTGATATGTTGCTTTGAAAAGCATCAGAGATGAGAGAAGAGCACTGTTGTAGGGAGAGGATATGCATTTCTGATAATGGTCACTTTTTCAAACTGAAACTTGTGGAAGCTGAAATAGGACAGCTGCTAATTATTTCCATATCTGAAGGAATGATCAATGAGATCATGTGTTTGATGTGTATACTTCAAATTATCACCTCTCTGAGGCAGATCATAAAATAACAGCAGGCAGCAACTTTTATCTTTGCAGGAAATTGTAAAAGTAATCTGACTTTGACCTCTTCTGTTAACGTTCCTGTTAGACATCAATGTTCAGGATGTGAACTGTTAGCCTTGAACGTTTGCAGAAGAGGTACATTTGACTTATGAAATGTGGGGTTGGAAAATGGCATTTCAGGACCTATTTTTGCATTGCTTTAATTCATTGATGCCTCAGATGGGACTCTAAATGCAGTTCCTTGAAATCGCTGCTCTTAAATTCCATGTAATTTGAAACAAAATTAGGCACAGACTTGTAGTTCAAAATACTGTGTGGCATGGCTCTTGGTTCTTCCTAAGGTGGCTTGAATGGTGAGTAAATGCAACGTCCATTATTTTACCATGTTTATAAGATCCAGACAGCTGTTAGGACCTTGTGCTTTGGTCTTTAAATGGCATTGCTAGAGGAAGCTACCGTTGCAGGCTGTTGGAATTGTGGGTAAGCAGCTAGTAGTACTTAGCTGGCAGTATTTCAGAACAGAAATAGATAAAGTGTTTGAAGAGAAGGAAAACTGTGCTTGGTATGCCAGCATATATTGTGTTTAGGCAATCATTGCTTTGTAGCCATTCTCTGCTTTTGGACTACTGAGTATTACGTTCAAGTATTCTGAGTAGAACACAGTAAAACAAGGTTCACATTTGAACCTGTCCAATTTTTCTGTTTTATGATGTTAGAAATACCTACATTGTGGAACATTAAAAGATTTGTTAAAGGGATTAGCAGGCCTTTAGACTCGCTTACCTTCTGTGTTTAGAAGGGGCAGGTACGCGTGCATTGCTTATTACTGCAGACAGAGGTGTTTTCTGAGATCTGGATTACTAGTCAATACACCTTGAATATGTTGTTTATTGAAATGAATTATGAATTTTAAAAATGTACAGCTCTCTTAAAATGGATTTTTTTTGGCCCTTTTCTTTGGGGACATGAGGAGTAAAGGAAAAGTTTTATTTTCACCTCCTTTGCCCTCTTTCTATAAATAATAGAGACAGCTTTCTTGTTTTGAGAACAAGATTATCTTTGCTCTGTTGTGCCTCTGGTAGGTTTATTAAATGTGCGTATGATAAGATTTCAGCCTTCTAATTAGATTCACTGTAATTTAATAGTTTAAGAATTTAAAGTTAAATGATACTTCTAAGCATATTGTAGTGACCCAGGTGTGGGCTACATTGAAAATACTTCAGGAAGTGTCTAAGAAGTCCCTGTTCTGCAGAACCTGAGCACGGAGAGAAGCAGCGCACACCAGCTGCCCTTCCATGCAGGTGTGTGTACCGCGCAGAGCTGGGGTGCAAATCTTGGTGCAAAGTTTTGGGGACAAAGTGAATGAATCCCTTGGTCTCAGGTCTGCAGTGCTGCACGCACAGGCAGGCATCTGTTGTTCAGGGAGTCAATGTGGTGGTACTTCTAGTAATAAGATTAGAGCTAAATCTTTAAATTGACAAATGTACTTGTTGCTGTTGTGTTTGAGACTTTATCAGGTTTGAACTCCTTCATTCCTCTGCAGTTGGGTGCAGATTGAGTAGCAGTAGCGGTAGCTGCCTCTGGCTGTGTTGGTGGTGTCTCTGGCATGGGCAGACTGTCCTTAATGGTGGGAAAGTAGTACAATGTCTTCGCGTATTTGGTCGGCCCTAGGCATGGTTTGAATCTATTAATGGAAACAATTACTGCCTACTATAGCGAAATGCCAGCTGCTGCAGCAATGCTGTGCAGATGCTGTTGCTTAACTGAATAAATTCTCCGATTGCTTAGTTCCCTGTGTTTTGTGAGGATGTCTGTTACTGACAGCAGTGTGGAGAAGGCTCTTTAAGGAACTGTGTAAGTGTTGGCTGGAGATTCAGTAAGTGCAGCCTACAAAGAAAAGACCCCCACTGTGCAATTATTTGCACCACAGGATTCAACTATCAAGTTAACTTGTGACCCAAAGCACCAAGTTAAAACAGTCATGCTGTTGCCTGGAAGTAATGTTGCTGTGTGTCTTTTTACAAGAGACAGTAGAAGGGATAGAAACTTGTCCAGTCAGTACCTGACTTCGTATGTTGATATGAAATTGGTCATCAGAGTTTGAGGTCTGCTGGAGCTTGAGTTGATCCTGAGTCTTTATGATCCTTCTGTGGAATGTGATGGGTGTTCGCGGGAGGCTGAGGGAGGAGCTCTGGAAGTTAACAACAAGCAGATTGAAAATTTGCTGTATGAAGGTCCATCAGAAAAATGCATTGCAGACGGCAGTTGAAAATCAAAGATGTGAGCTCAAGATATCCACGTTGGTGATGAGTAGGGGTTACATAGCTTTTTTCAGTGCCATGTGAGGGTGTCCCTTTATGTCATTTCTTCTTTTGGGGGGAAAAGGGAATCAATGGCTTTCTGATTCTGTTCTGCTTGGTTAGTATTAATTAACCTCTGTAGTTCTGGCATTTATTTTTGAAGTCCCTAATGATTTATTGTCCTATAGTAACTTATTTGCTATTTAAGTGTTATAACTCAGGGTAAAGATTTATACCACAATTACTCTTTTGACAGATTAAACCATGAATATATTTTGTTGTTTATTGATGGTACAGTACTTATTTTGAGGTATACAATCCGCACAGCCCTAGAAAGGTATGTCTGAAACATTGCTGTGTGCTTGTGTTAGTGCATGGTAACTAGCATGGTTAATGGTGATGCTGAAGATGGGGGCAAAGAGACTCATTGTGCATTAGCAACAGGTACGTACTTATGGTCTGTTTTCTAGATGCTAGCCCCCACCAAGCCTGTGCTGCTCCCTCTTCGTGTTTAGTAACAGCATAGATAGTAGGCTACTACTGGCTTACTGTGAGACTCGTGGTGTCACTGCATCTTGTTTTTGCAGTGTATGTATATTCCAAGAATTTTAAGCATTTTAAAAACATGAATCAAAGCAGCTGCTGTGGCCAGAATGACATGCTTATCTCTGCTTGTGTTTGTAAAGATACTGTTCAATATATTTAAAAAACTACCAGGATGCATTGTGAACTGTAAACTTTCTATAAAGTAATTTGATGCTTTGTTTTCAAAACACATTGCTGAAAATGTCAACACTTAAATATCTTTTTTTCTGAAAACTTTTTGTATTGGAGAATATTTTAGACTTGCAAATAAATTGAAAAAATGTACATGATACCCTATTTATTGAGTTTACATTTTCTTTGTTTATTCCACAGTCTCTTTTTAAACATAAAAGTCAATCCCAACTAAGTAGTGTACAAAAGCCTCCAGCCAAGATTACATTTTATTCTAGTATAAGGCTTCAAAATTCTGAATCTGTCTCTTGAGCTACTAGAATAATTTTTCTAGCATTAAATACAAGTGTGTGAAGCTGTCTGTTTTGCTCAATATTTCTTACATGATGACAAGGAACAGCAGATCTTGGATAAGAAACTGCAGTACTTGATACTTCTTCCCAAGTGTTTTCCACTTTTTGTCTGACTTCATGATTAAAATCATGTGCAGTGTAGCTGAGAAGGCCTTTCACAAATTTGATTCTTTCAGAGTTGAAGGAAAAAGTATTGGGTGAGGTGGAAGGGGAAGTTTATCTGCAAAATGAATGAATTTGTACAGTGACTGGCACTGGCTGCAATGTAATTTTTAATACTTAAGAGTTCTTATTGTTGAATATTTACTTCAGTTTTACTTTGTGATTCAAAAGCCAAGGCTTGTTTTACAGTAGATGAGCTTTTGCTAAAGATAAGTCAACAGAGCATTCCAGTGGAGGCACAGAGCTGGCGGAAGTTTTCTACTGGCAGAGCTGCTTTATGGTCCCGAATGAGCAGCATCCTGGTCTGCTTTGGAAAGTTTCTTTGTCAGCATCTGTTGATGCGAGTTCTTTATGTATGCAATGTGATCTAAGTCTGGCATGCTCCAGACTTGTTTTGGCTCAGTAGTGCCACCTCCCTGAATGATGCAAGTCCTAAGCATTTTGATGATTTTTGGTATTTTTTCCTTCCTGTCATACCATGTTGTAATTCCCTATTTTGAGATTTTTCTAAATTTCCTTTAGACTTCAAATGTGTTTTTCAGAGAATTTTACCTAATGAAATCAGGCTGAAATAGAAATTGGCCATTTGGTAAAATAAAGAAATGTTCCTATATTCACTGTATGCAGCTGAAGACATTAATACATTACTTAGGTATCCTCTGAGTGCTCAGCAAGTGGTAGTTGAGTTTGAGTATGTTTTTTAAAAGAGAACTTTGTAGTTATATAAGGGAGTAAAAGCAGAAACCATTTGCAGTCTTCCAGTGCTTTGTTGTTGTACTGTATTGGGATAAAAAGATGGTTCTGAAGGTCTTCTTAGAAGCGTATGATGGAACATCATCCCACCACTCAGGTTTTGCTGTTTTGGAGCTTCTTACTGTGACCACAGCGGATATGCTATTCTGAAACAAACTGTCTAGAAAACAATCTGGTATTTTCCATAGTGCCTGTTACCTATAAAAGAAGAAAGTTTTAAATAGTTCTCATTCTTCTGCTGCTGTAAATCTAATCCTTGTACCTGTGTTCTTGACGGGAGTGCCCTTGAGAAATGCTGCTTCAGTGTCTGCAAACTGACACATAAGGAAACGCAAAAGATGGCTAGTTAATGGATTTGCTGCTGACATGGTAGAATATAGAGAAAGGATACTTGGGGACCAGGACTGGAAGGATAACGAAAGGCAAAAGAGAGGTACAGAAACAGATGCCCAACAACATGATGAAACTCCTCAAAGTACATGATGGTGGAAAACAAACCAACCAACCAAATGACAAAACTCAACAGTATCCACCAAGCTTTTTTCCATCCTCCTGAAAACGTGTATGAGAAACTGGCATTCTCTGGGGTGGTACTACAGTCTTCATGTGTGTTCTGGTTGAGGTCCAAGTTGAAAACAAAAAGGAAAAGCAGTTCTTGTAAACAGACCATTGAACACTGGACAGCTTGCCAGTAGTTTCTTTGTCGAGAGCTTCCAAGTCCATAGCATATTTATTGTTTGAGGTGTTTATAACATTGTAGCTAAGTTCATGTCAAGTTCCTAATTTTCATTGCATAGTTGTAACTTGTATTTTAACACTGAATTTTTACTGTTTATTACATCAAACATAATGATTGAGAATCTGTGTAAATTGGCTGTGAAATAATCTAATTGGAAACACTTGTGTGTCCATCAAAAGGATGATGAAATTGTGTTTGAAGATGCAGCATTAAGTATTCTCTTAAGGTCTCTTTCAATGGAACAGTATCTTGAATTTTGTTAATAAATTCAGTAGGTGTTCTGTCCCTCTCAGCATCCCAGTTCCATGGCTGGATTCCCCCTTACTTCCCCCTGTCAGAAGTGCTGTGTGCTGAAGGCGGGGGGATGTCTGACTTCCCCATGGTGAAAGTTAGAAGGTAGCTCTTGCTAGTTCTGTTTTCAAGTGCTCAGCAGGGCATAGTGGATGAGTACTGAACCTAGACAGACATCAGTCTAATCTCTCCTCTCTTGTTTAATTACTCTTTGGGGCAGGCCGCATCCTCTCAAGTAGCTTTTGAAATTTTAATTTTGCAGATGTGAATGTGGCAATGGGAAACTTTTTTTCAGAAATATTAACAGTGTGCGAGCTTTGTGCGCTTAGTGTAATCCATCCTTACTGCCAACTACACTCACAGATAAAAGCTTTGTACATGCTTCAAGGATTGTGGTGCACCTTTATCTGAAATTTCAGAATGGTATCTTGCAACTTTGTGCTAGTTTAAACCCAGAAATGTAGATCCACAGTGTTGGTTGGGCTGATTGCATTTAGTGTTTTGCAGTTCTCATGTGTTTTCTGAGTTACGGTTCTTCTGGTATGTCGTCTGACCCATATTATTGGTTGCTATTTGAGAATTTCTTACCTGAACGAGGAAGAAATTCATGGCTTGTGTGCAAGAGAGATCAAAGAGACTTTGAAAACACTCTTGCACTCATGTGACCAAGGTGTAAAATGAGTTTTATAACAATCTCTCCAAGCCAACTTGATCTTAATCTGTCATTTTTTGTCAAGAAGGGTGTTGTAGGATGACTTCTGGAGGATCTCCCAGTTTAAATGCTTGTTTTTCTCAAGGTATCTGCATCTTCATCATGGTTCAGAAAAGACAGAGGCAATTGAGTCACATAAATGACCTCTTGCCTGCTTGCCTTTGCTGTGATTAAAAAGGGAAAGTAAATGCTAGGTCTTTGTGGATTTTGAAATGAGATAGTATAAAATGGAATGGCAGAGCTGAATTTTGAGGGAGGAATTTCTCATCAGCAGTGTATATAAATGAAAGAAAGTGGAAACATTAATGATGACATGCAGTTGTTATATAGGAAAACAAAAATAAATTAGCTCACTTTCTTATTTTCAGGAAACATTTAGGAGTGATACAAGTCTGACAATGTGTTGACTGGTAGCTGTAATGAGCAGTGTTGGAGTTTAGTGAGCTGAAGGTGGGTGTTTGGTTAGACTAGGAAACTTGTGTATGTTTTTTTCCAAATAATGGTGGAAAAGCTTTGTGCTTGAAATACTTCTATAATTATCGTTCTACTTTGCATCCAAAATAGAAGGCAAGTTATAGATTCCCTACAGAACTTTACCTCTAAATGGAAGGAGCAAAGGGTGCTATGTGTGTGTGGGGGGTTTGTTGTTTTTCTCTTAAAGATCTATAGTGGGTAATTCATGATTCTTTTAAAAACCATGTTACTCTTTTTGTTGTTGTTGTTCTCTCCCTATAGCTGTTTCTTCATATGAGGCAGGTCACTTCTTTGGCCCAGTACTATTAATCTAAGAGTATGTGAAATGGGATGCTTGCCTTAGCTGCAGCTTCTTTTGTAGCCTATCTTTCTACTCATGCTCTTTTACTTTTGTGTCTCAGTTTGCAGATGTAGTAGATGAAATATATTGAACTGGTCTGGAGTTACAAATCAAACGTGACTTTTAGCCATTTTTGAGTAGAATGGCTATTTAAGCAAAAATGAAACAGTCGACTCCTTATTACATTGAAAATTGTTGAGAATTGAGTGCTGCTGCTGACTTTTCTTTAAAGTGTTAGTGATGATGGTGAAAGTGGGAAAGCTACACAGAAAAATTAATGTGATAAACTTTTTGAATAATTTTGAAGTTAATTCTGTATTTGTCAAACCTGAATTTTGTTTGCAGGGTTGCTGCTCACCTACTTCGCTCCTTCATGTTCTTATCCTAATGTTACTAACCAAAAACTGCTGACCTCAACAGTATTTGCCTTCTTGGGTCACTACTTAGTGTAATGCTTATCAGAGTTCAGAACCTGCATACCCTTCCATGTGAATTTTCATGGTGTTTCAGACTTCTCTACTTGTTCTGAGTCTTTTGTCCTTAATACATGACTTCTCATTCTCTTCTAAGGATTTATGTCAACTTTTTGAGAGACCACACGTAATTCTGCTTTATTTCTTCTATCTTGTTTTGTGTAACTCTATTCGCTATGCAGGCAGATCTCTAGGTAGATCATTTAGGCTGTGGGTTATTTATGGCAGAGTTAATTAGCTGAGTTGCAGCTCCTGAAACAGAAGAATTGCAGCTCGGTGTCATGCAAGTTTAGCTGATAAGCTTTGCGGGGCCTCACCTCCTCCCGTGCTGAGTCAGATCAGAAGACTGAATGCTGGACTCCCACAGCCTGGCTGCACGGTGCAAATACTGGGTGTCTAGCAAGGCTTTGTTAGCCTGTGCTGTACCTGGTGTTCGAGGCTGTCCTTGTGAACTTGGAAATGGGAGGAGGTGGCAGTGATGGAGTCAAGAGCAACGCCAGGGATAGGAAAGGGCAAAAAGTAGGTGGGTGTGGGCCTCCACTACTGTTCTACTAGTTCGGATGCAGTGCAGGATGACCATGTGCTCAGGTCATGAGGCAAAGCTGATGGGGGTCTCTTAAAACTTAAGAGTGCAGAGACTGGCTTTACAGAGGTAATTGTGGAGTCAATTAGTTGATTTTGTGTTTGGGAGCGCCTACGACATGCTCCCGCGTGTACACTCTGTTATCTGAGATTTTCTGTTGTCAAGAGTGATTCAGCCTATGCTCATCCTGAGTAGTAGAGCTGACTGCAGATCACAACACAGGTGATACTAAATGGAACTATAAAGCTGTGTATGAACATTTTAAGTAGAATTTGAAGTACTTCTTTAAATACTAGAAACAAAGTAGTTGAAATACTCTGCTGAAAAGTGGGGTAAAACTCTGTTTGATTTAAATATACCTATTGACCTTATTGATTGAGCTGAATGTTAAGTTTAAAGCACGGGTATTTGCAGTACCAGGAAAAGCATTCATCAGGAAAGAATACATTTTTCACTGTTCTCTCTATGAAAGAGACATTCCATTGTGTAACTGCAGTACGGGATCAATTGTGCACATTTAATAACCCAGTGCAGAAACCTAGATCTCCTTTCTTAACTGCCTCTGAATAGATGCCAGCACAGGCCACAGACTGCGTCTGGGTTAGCATGCGGATGACTGGGCCCCGTAGCCAAGGTTGACTTAGCAGCATGCAGGCTCTTTAAACATACACAGCTAATCTTTATACTAAACTTCATCATTTCTGTGCAAGCATATATCCATAGATAAAAGTTTATGCCTTTCTCTGTTCTTCAATTTAACTTTTCTTCTTCCTCTACCTTTCATCCTCCTGACTTTCTACCTGCATTCTCTCATGCTCTTTAACGATACTATTTCAAGTGTTATCTCCAGAAATGATGGTGTTTCAGAATAAAGAGATTGAGTGCAGTTAGCAACTCCTGGCAGCACTCTGCTGCTTATTATAAATTGGAAGCTTTGATTACATTTAATCATCTGCAGTTGGTGTGATAGCATGTGTGTGTTGCTTGTGTCTCGGCTCCTTTGCTTTCTGTGCCTTGCTTCTCTGAGTAGCCTACCTTGTAGTACTCACTGACAGTGCTTGTTTGGTTTTTTTTTCCTCCTATTATCAACAGCTTTGTATTTTATGTTTTGGTGTGCTAATTGCTAAATATCTCTCTCCTGTTCTAAAACTTGCCAGGACTGGAGCTTGATTTCATTGTAAGATGACAGTGTTTTCTAATTTAGAGTTTGGTTGGGAATTTTGTGCTGCATTAAGACAAATCTTATAAGGGAATAACTTTTTTTTTTTCCACAGTGCAACTGTGCTTAGCATGCTGCTGCCAAATGTGAGCTAGAACACTCAGCTAGACCCCAGTGAATTTCTGCATGGTGATACAGACTCTCATGTTCTAAAACTCTCCCTCCCTTAACTTGGAGTGCTCCTTTGCTCACTGTATACAGGCTGGGGCTGTGCACTCATTTGGTACCTAATCAGGTGCTCTCCACCACATGAAAGCATCTGTGCACCTTCTCTATTTTTAGACATTGGCTTGTCTCTTTGCCCCTCTTGCTTTGTTTTGTGCCTGAGCTAGTAAAAGCCTGGCTGGACTCGGGCTGCAAAGCCAAGAAGGGGGAAAAGATTCAGGGAGGACTTAAATAAGAATGAACAATTTTTCAAGAAAGAAGGATTATCATATCTTTTAAAATATTTGAGCTGTAGATGGGCTTTGGGCTATTGGAGTAAAATTCCATTGAGAATATCACATGTTGTTTGAAAATGTTGTGTTTTAAATGTAAAAGTGCATCTGGAGAGAAACAAGTTATTAAGTAAACAACTATTTTCTGACAGTGACTAGTAGCCTGCACAGCATACCAGAGTTCAGAGTGTTTCTGCTTGTGCATTTTGTAAAGATTCCTGTGTGATGATGTCTGCCATCAATAAATGTAAGAGTTATGTAGTGTAGGAAGTCAGTTTGGGATGGTGATTATGATGACTGGCAATACTTGACTAAACTGTCTCAAGAATTTGGTAGCAAAGGTACTTAGTTTGTCAGTATGGCCTTTAAACTATGATAAGATCTGAAAAGATCTAAAAATCAATATTTTTTTTTAAATAATTATAGCCCTCTGGAGTTTTAGAGGCTAGGTTCTTAATCTCCTTATTTCCTGTTGTCAGCTAATTGTGTCTGTATTGTCTGTCACCGTGTCTCTTGGAGCTTAACACCAGTTGTGTTGGAAAGGAGTAGACCTGTCAACCTTTCCCATAGTGGCTTTGAGTACGAGAATAGTAATTTTGCTGCCAAAGTCAGCATGTCGCTGCAAATTTACTAGGCAAATTCTGTGGAGAAAGAAGTTGTTGATCTCGGGCAGTTTGCACAGCAAAATTTTCTTTAAGCTAATCTGCTAGGTGCCTACTTCAAGCATGTTACTGTGCTTTTTTTATGCAGAGTAATACATGGAATAAATTGACGAGCAGAGGTTTGGTGAAGCATGTGAAAGGAGTTACAGAAGTAGTTTGGCTGGGCATGCTTGTGTGTAATGTTGGGTTTTTGGGGAATGGGACAGGCCTGAGTTGAAAATGAAAATAGATTTTTAGTGCTTCTTTTAAAGTTACATTTTAAATGGTTTTTGGTATTAAAGCCTTCAAAAACTTAAATATTTCTTTTAAAAGTTGTTAAGTTTACAGGTCAAAAACCAAAAAGAATCCAGAGGTTTTAGTAAGCAAATGTATTAGTAAGTTAGACATCTCTCTAGGTTGTATACAAATTTTGATTTCAAAAGATTGTAAAAAACCAGGACATTCCTTTTTTTTTAAACATTTGATGTAATGTTTTTAAAGTAGAGACATCAAATAGCTCCTATTTTCTATCCCTTTTCTAGAATTGCCTTTTCTGAGCACTCAGTTCTCTGGTGAACTCAAAGGCAGGTGAAGTATTATCAGTTCTGAGCATGTTCTTGCTGTCAGAAGGGTATTTTTCATCATGTTCCCTGTTTCGTTGAACAAGGTGTTCCAACTCTCTTTATCCTGTAAAGATACTATCAATTACAAGTAATTAATGGGGCAAATCAGATTATGATCTGTGGGTTTTCTTTTTGAGAAGTAAGATTATTAAAATGTCTATTGTAGTCTAATAATCCTGCATGTGGCAGATCTGACCCTGAAGTTCTGTTTCTGAGGAAGAAAAGCGTATTGTGGGTGCTTTTTCATGTTGAACATTAGAGTTCAGAAGATCAAGATGTGAATGAGTGCTGGAATTCAACAAAAAATGTGTTCAAAATTGTGCTACTCGTACCTTACACACTGGAACATCTTTCACATAACCTTGAAATATGAAATAGGACATTTTGAAGGTCTTAATTTATCAAAGTGACAACAAAATGACGATCCTTTTGTTATTCTGCTCCTCTGAATGCATTGCAAGAGTGTAAGGGAGAACATATTCCATCTACTAAATTCTTTTCCAGGAACCTGAAAAGGTAAAATACTGTATTCTCTCAAGTATAAATTCAATTTGCAGATTGCTTCAGGAGACTTGTCTGATAAGGCATGCATCAGCTGTCCAATAAGGTTTTTTATCCTCACTCTCGCTGCAACATGTTAATAGTAATGAGTATAAAATAACCCCTTTTTGAGGGAATAGATAACAGCTAATTTTAATTATATGGCTGTAGCTTTTTAATTTACACATGACTAGAAGGAAGCCTGGGCTTCCAGGCTATTTTGTGCATCAATGCTAGACTTAAAATCGAAAGCTGCCAAAAGAAGCAAGTAGCAAAAAAGTAAAAGAAAAACAATCAAAAGCAACAATTTCATGTAAGTGATGTGAGCTGTCTTAAGTATCTGTGGGCCAGGGAAGCTTTGCTGCCTTGCAATTACTGTTTGCAGCTACAGTGGCTCAGCTGATTCTTGGTAACTTCATTATGTCTGAGCTTATTCAAAGTATTGAGATACAGAAAATTAATGGCTGTTTACAACCATTACTATACAACATGTAATAAATTATGCAGAGATGATATCTGTGAAGGAAATATTCTTTGAAGGCAGTTTATGCACTGAGCATGAAGTTTGCATAGTGTTAAATCTTTAAATTTGTCTAAAAGGGAGCCGTGTTCCTCCTCACCCATTTCTGTTGACTGGTTTTAGATGTCTGTAGTTAATGCAGCTTCCTATTTTAATAAGATGATCATGAGAGCTCCCCTAATCGTGATACAGTGATTTAATATTAGTCTCTATTGTACTGGAGTTCTCCATTGTTACAATCCCAGCTTTGCTCTTTTATTGACTGATCACATTTTGTGTTGATGTTTTATAAAAATCTGTTGTAGCTGACCTAGTGACTTTAGATCAAAGCTTCTCTTCCTTGGAGTTGCTCAGGTTATTGTATATCACTTTGGGGACTGTGGTCATTTAAATTGAGCATTGAGAAATCTGTGAATGAAAGCTGTCAAGTTCGATTAGTCCTCTGGGAGTGGTGTTGCCTTCCTTCAGTTTCCATACCAACAAAGTAAGGTACACTACTGGTTTTCAGACTGCAGTGCACCTATGTTGGTAAGGCATGTAGATAAAGCCATCAATCACGTAAGTTTTAACTGACATTTGTTTGTGGTGTTAGTAGCAATATTTTTTGGGGGGAAGATGCATGTTTAGGAGGCATTGCAAGGGATCACCATGTGAGAGGTCAGTCCTTAATTTCAGTGAAGATTTATCAGATAGTAGTAGCTGCTTTGACATAGTAGCTGAGAAGTAAATGTTTGAGATAATTGGAAGTTCTAAAATAAGATGAGGTGGCTCTTTAGTATATTTATCAATGTAGATTCTTAAACCTACCCATAAAAATTCCCTGTATTTAACTGTACTGTCTTATAATTGTCAGTGTATTAATAAATAGTAAAACCATTCTGATTTCATAGTAGAAAAAGTAAAACCTTTAAAAAATGAAAATAGAGAAGATCAACATCAGTTTAACTTTCATTTAATAAAAAGCACACAGTCTGACCCTTGTTTTCAGTTCATGGCATATTTTCAAAGGCTGAAAGGTCTTTACTGCTGGCAAACACATGATTAGCGTCTTTACCGCTCTTAGGAAGGTTTTCACTTTTCTAATATATATTCCAGTTTCTCCTGTGCAGTATTAACTTTACAAATCAGTCGTGGAGGGGAGCAAAATGCTGACAAACCTATTGTGATACATGAGATACAGGTTACTGAATAGAAATACATGAAGAAAATTAAAAGACAACATTAATTTATTAGCAAAAGCTTTACCTACTCCTTCTGAATTGTACCTTTTTCCGTACAGTCAGTCCATGTGAGCTGCAGTGCCGGTCAATTCCTCTGAATTGATGAGAGGTCAGATTACTTTGGTGTAGTAGCTAAATCTCTCCCATGCACCTTCTTATGTCTGGCTTGCTAAAATAAAATGGTGCATAATTTAATGAAGACTGAAGGTTTTGGGCTTTTTCTGCAGAAAAGTGAGCAAAACCATAGACAACTAACTTGGACTGGATGAACAACTGACCTTGAACTCAAGAGTGTGATCAGGTAGTGCTTTGCACATCAGCTGAGGTGATGTCAGAAGTTACTGCCCTTCAGCTGTTTAATACTGTGCCCTGAGAGTTAATTACAGTGTTAAGTAGTTCTTTTGAAGAAGAGGTGCTTTGTAGCATTTCAATTAATCTTTTTTTCCAACTGTGATACTTATAAAGTGTTTTAATTAATATTTAAAAAATGGGTATTTTAGATTTGCTAATGGTAAATGAATAACTTCACAGCTATGTACCAAAGACTAATAGCTAAAAGCTCAAGTCTGGTGAAGGGGGGGTAGAAGTGCACAGTTGCTTAGTTATTGGAAGAAACTACTAAAGGAAAGAAAGAACGTAGCAGCTAACTTGAGGAAATGAGATAGGTCTTTCCTTTTGCCTTTGACTGTCTTGTGCTTCTCCTTTTTCTGGATTGTATGTTGAGTGAGACAAGTCAGCCTCGCTTCTGAAATGTAGAAGGCTTTGACCTCCTGCTGCCTTGGACAAAGTTGAGATGGTAGTTGCCATCCTCTGGGTTTCTGGTGTCACAGAAGATGTCTTTTGTCTTCAAAGCCTGCACTAAGAACTACACCTCTAACCTTTTCTTTCTTTAATAGTGTCTCAGGTTGCTGGTGGGCTGGATATTGGCAAATCAGGAGAAATATAGTATGAAAATTAAAAAATGAACCGTTTCATCTGAGTGACGATATGGGATTTCATAGGTTTGAGAGGAAGTATGTGATAACACATTTTGGTAACCATGAAACACAAGATGGTTAATTAACGTTTTTTCGTTGTCCCTGTCTATCAGCTGGGACCACCTTCTTTTAACAATAGCTTTGTCTTTGGTATTTGCCCTGTGTATTTGAACTCAACAGCTTACTGAAAGATAAGAATTGGAAATGACTTAGAAATATGGAAAATTGAAGCCTCGTGCAGGCAGAAGAAGGTTGACCACTCTGAGACAAGTACTGCTTTGGATAGAAGCTGTAGAAGGACAAAAGATAAAAGAGCATTATGTATTATGAGCTGTGTCAAGAGGGTTTCTTACAGAATGTGTAGATGATGAAGAAGAGTTGTTTAGTTTTGGGGGAGCATGATAGAGTGAAGAGCTGGTGACAGTTCACAAGAGAATTTCTACTGCACATGTACATTTAATAAATAAGATAAATTACCAAAAAGTTGCACATACTCAATTAAACTGTTCAAGTTGTGTTTCCTTGCTTTTGGTGCTTACTGATGCCTACAGTAACATTGCTGTGACTTCAGGGAGAAGGGAGGATGGAAAGCCCCCAAAATTGTGGTTAAATTTCATTTTTAATATCTCCCAGATCATAGTCCCAGAATTCTGCAATTTGCAAGCAGGGGAACATAAAATTCCCCAGTGTGTATTTAAGATGATGGATTGTTTGAGTGTTCTCCAGTAGTTTGTCTCGTCTGTTTAAAATATAAAACAAAATGTAAAATCTTATTCAGTATTCCATTAAGTATTGTTTGAGAGATAGAAAAATTGTTTCCTGAACACTTGCTTTAGAGGTACTCATTCTCCGACTGCCTCTTGAAGCTTTAGGGATGTCTCTGATTTTAGAAATGTATTTCAGTTTGTATGCAGGAAACAGCATACTGCCTTGATGCAGCAGCTTTTCATTTTTTAAGTAATTTTAGTCCAGTTCATAGACATGTTTGAAAAAAAAGTAATTGTAATGCTTTTTGAGAATGCTATTAAAAACAGGTGCCAAGTAAATAGAGTTGTCTTTTTTTTTTAAATGGTGAAAAGTTTCACAGAGATGCTTAGTTGCTACTCTGAGATAAGCAGAAACTTTGCTATGCAAGGCTGCTGTTAATGAGCTTGACTTTTATTATTGCCAGCTGAATAAGCAGCTCAAAGCAGCTAACGGAATTTTATATTAGTCTTATACCAGCTGGAGTCAGCACAGATGGCAGTAATAGTTTCCATCACTGGGCAAAGATAAATGTCTGCTCTGTTGTAAACATGGTAGAGTGTTAAATAGAGAATTCAAGTAATGTATTTGCTAGTATTTATTAAGACACATTGAGTATCTTTAAGACCAAGACCTGAAGCAAACAGTGTTATAATTCTATGAAGTTCATTATTATGGACAACCTTGATGCTAAGAAAAATAATAAACTTGCTTCAAGAAGACAGAGAAGTGAAGTGTTTATAAAAAGGCAAGGTGTAATGGATCAGATGGTGTGTATGTGCAGTTACAGTAAATTAGAATTATCTGTATCTTGGATTTGGAGGAAAAAATGGAGACTGAATTGTTGGAAAAGGTTTTCTTTTTCCTCAGCTTGTGGCAGAGGTGAAGAATAGAGGCTGTGTCTTACATAGGGACTGCAGGAGGTTGCAAATAGAATGTTCAGTGTTTAGCATTGGAAGAAAAAAACCCTCTGATACAAATTGAAGCTTAGATGAGGTGATTTAGTTGGAATTGGGTCAGAAGGCGCTGGTTTCTATTGGGAAGGGAAAACTGCTGTAAATCCCTTATCACAATTTTCTGAGATTATGGAAGTAATTTGCAATTTGCAGTAATGAAGAATAGACAGCTTTTAAAAGTTCTGCAGGAATTGGTTTGGGGGGGGGGGGGGGAAGTTCATGAAAGTAGCTTGTCTGTTTTGGCTTTCCCTGAATGCAAAACCAATTTGAAATGTGTTGTGTGGTTTAATCCTAGCCAGTAACTAAGCACCACGCAGCCACTCACTCACTTCCCCCCTACCCAGTGGGATGGGGGAGAGAATCGGAAGGAAAAAGGTAAAACTCATGAGTTGAGATAAGAACAGTTTAATAGAACAGAAAGGAAGAAACTAATAATGATAATAATAACAATAATAAAATGACAATGAAAGGATTGGAATATACAAAACAAGTGATGCACAATGCAATTGCTCACCACTTGCTGACCGATGCCCAGTTAGTTCCTGGGCAGTGATCCGCCCCCAGCCCCACTCCCCCCAGTTTATATACTGGGCATGATGTCACGTAGTATGGAATATTCCTTTGGCCAGTTTGGGTCAGCTGCCCTGGCTGTGTCCCCTCCCAACTTCTTGTGCCCTTCCAGCCTTCTTGCTGGCTGGGCATGAGAAGCTGAAAAATCCTTGCCCTAGACTAAACACTACTTAGCAACAACTGAAAACATCAGTGTGTTATCAACATTCTTCTCATACTGAACCCAAAATATAACACTATGCCAGCTACTAGAAAGAAAACTAACTCTATCTCAGCTGAAACCAGGAGATGTTCTCTGAAGAAATGCATCTGTGTGTTGGTTTTTTTGAAGTTTACCCGATTTCTTTTTTTCCCCTAGGACATGAGAAAGTAGGCCTTTTTAGTCATGCTTTATGCACTTACTAAGTTGTGGGGTTTTGTATTCTATATTTTGTATCCTTGTCTTGTTTAGAACCTTAGTATTTTTGTTCAGCATTGGTTTAGATCCACAGATAATACCATCAATTCAAATAGCTTTCCATGCTTGGTGGTGAGACAGCTGTGCGGAAAAGATCCTTTTCTGTTATCTTTGAAAAGCGAGTAAGACTTAACTATTTTTTGGTTACAGTATAGAGGAGGAAAAGAAACCAGTAAATAATTGCTTAGACTGTAGAGCTCTTTACAGGATGTGGGTAAAGGAAGCAATTGAGCAAGACTTGGAGAGCACAGATGGGCTTTTTCACTGTTCTCTGCCAAAGAGTCGCTGAGCCTTCCCTTGCTGTAGAGCAGCATTCAGAAGCTCTAGCACCTCACGCAACCCTACAGGTAAAATGGAGTGAACATATATATTTGGTACAGCTTTGAACTAGAGTTGTTCACATCAGGTGTTAATGTTTCGGATGATGTCTTGGAAGAATATTTCTAAGGTTGAGGTGTTTGAGAATCCTTAGCAATTCTCCCACTGTTAATCTAGTGTTGCTGTTGGCAATGAAGGAAGAGTGAAGGTAGGCTGGGTGCAGGTGTGTCTGCTGCTGTTGGGTGACAGGAACACTCAAGGCTCTGTCTAATGTTGCTGTGTTGTGCCTCCCTTCTGGAGGAGAGTTAGTGTGAAGGGATTAAATTCTAACTTTCATTTTATATTCCAGGCTGTGCCAGGGTTTGGTACCAAGGTGAGGCGTGTGAGAACAGTAATCTTTCTTTCAGGGAAGTCTGGGGTATATTTCACTGTGGCTTCCTGGGGGACAACTTGGATCTAACCATGAAAGTACAATGGGGACTCACAGATTGCTAAATGATAGTCAGTGTATAGAGTACACCTTTATTTTCTTTTGTAATTGCCACCCCCACCCCCTCCACCCCCCTTCTTCTTCATGTGCGAGATGTGTTTGTGGAAGAGAGTTGCTATTGGGTGATGAGGAGATGTCAAAGAAAAACTGTTTTGAGATAGCTCTTCAAATGGGCCATATAACTATTTTTTTTTTTTTTAAAACAAGCTTAGAGAGATTTTTAGGTTTGTAAAAAATCTACTTCTAAGCTCTTCAGTTAGCGGGAAGAAACTACTTCAGCTATATCTTCCTGTATTCTTTTCCCTGCTACTGCCTCCCCAAATTAAAACGTGTTTCTAAAAATCGCTCTTGCAGTTGTTTGCTTATTATGTCCCTCTGAAGTCTTAACTAGGAGCTAGCTAGTCATATTGCAGTAATGATAGGTTTACTTCAGAAATATGAAACTACTCTCTAGGACTAGTATTGGATGGATGTTATTTCTTCTTTTGAAAATTAGTGACCAAGATACCAAGTTTACTGAGACTGCTGTCATTTGTCTATTGTACTTATTTATCCCCAAACATGAAATTGATAAAACATGACTTTACTTTAAAGTTCATACTGGTTTGGGACCTGATATGGCACATGAAATTTCATCCCTTTTTGCAGTCCTATGGTTTTGTAGATAGGTGTCTGTCTACACTGGAAAACTCCACAATAGGGTAGAAGTACCATCAGAAGCAGAAATAATGCTGTGTGTCCATGGTTGTTGTACTATTCAGGACTTAGATATTTTCCTGAAGTTTTCTGTTGTTTGTTTCTCTACCTTTTAAACAGAGAAATTAACAATCTCTTTTTTTCTGGCTTTTGACTAGCATAGTAAATAAACTTCAGTTACATCACTTGTTTATACAAGTCCTAATCAGGACTTCTTTTCACAGTTTTGCTCCATTTCCACAGAGCTTCCCTTTTACCATAATTCAGTGTTATGTTTGACCTGAAGTATAAAGCTCTCATGGGAACAAAAGATCTGCAGGATTGTTCAAGGACTGGTTTGCTTTTGAAGCAGGATTCCTGGTTAGCTTTCATGCCAATAGTTAGACGATGCCAATAAGGAAACAATTGCTTTTGCTGATAATGGTTCCTTCAAGTGCTTGTTTGGGGGTGTTCCTTCAGGAGGAGAGCGTGTGCTTTGGAGATTATTACAGCATATTTCAATCACTGTTTTTCTGAGGAAAATCTTTTGGAAAAATATTAATCATCTGTGAGGTATTACTACAGCATAAGAACGAAAAGCTCCTCTACTGCGCCTCACATTTAAACGATGCTGACTGTGCATTTTTTTGTGTTGATTGTGCTGTGGTTAATCATTAATATGTAGTGTGTATATATGTATAGCATGCCCCAGGACACAGACACATGAGTCGGTTAACCCATAGCATTTCAAGCTCTCTGTTTTGAAAGATTGTAGACACCTCGTGAAACCCCTAAAGGTGATTTGTCTATAGATGATGGGAGTAAGTATATCTCTGGATAAATTCAGGCTGCATTTCTCATGCTTAAATTCCTGCCTTTCAAGGCACAATCCTCTGCTTCTCTTATTTCTGACAGTGTCTGGATTGTGTATACACCTGACTTGATCTAGGGTTATTAGTTAGACCTTACCCTTCCTGCTTTGGATTCATAAAGCATTATGTCTTTAAGTTCTTGGAAAATCTGGTAGCCAAATACTGAAGGATGATCAGTCTAGCCAGCTTTTGGGTTATAATTCATGTTATTACAGTCGCTTTTTCTGCTTTGTTTTTATACAGTATTTCCTTGCGGAACAGACTAGATGATTTACACAACCTTTTCAGATATTTGGGGAAAAAACACTTTCTCACCTTGTATTTCTTTAATGTTGATCTAAAGTCTGATGCCATCATATGAAACTCTCTATCCTTGCATGTAGAAGAGGACAGATCTGGTTGCTTCTTTGGCCTGAACAGATTTATGCTGAATTTACCATCAAGATCACCGGTGGGTTACAGAGCTCTCCTGCACACACCCTTATCTTCTGTTCATCGCATCTGACTGGACTGTTGCTCTGGAAACCGTTGTAATGTCACAACTGACTTCATTATGATTAAATGAGGGGAAAAAAATAGAACAAAAGAGCACATTCCTGTTTCAACGTGCAACTTGGAAACTGAAACAGTCTCATGTATTCTCTGGATTTCAGAGCACTTTTTGGTAACAGGACACAGATCTGTCCTGCTAGTCGGGAATAAAAATCTATAATTTGTAATTGCTATTATTTATTTCCTTTAAACAGAATCTGTAATCAACTGATGTAGTTACAAGGACAGCTGGTTTAGATTGTTAAAAGCTGTGCATGGATCTGTCAAAAAAGAGCCAATTAGTATTTACACTGATATCTTTGTCTCTCACAGAGACTTAACTTTGTATAATATCTGAGTTGCAGTTACAGACCTGCTTCAGAAACTAAACAGAAGATTATAAAAATATGCCAGGATGCTGCAAAATTACTTGGCACTGGCTCAGTCAGCATTGTTACTGATGTACAGGGATTTCTGTCTTTCGTGGTGACTTGTATTTTTTTTTTTTTTGTTTTGTTCCTCAGTTCACACCTAATAGCTTGTCTGGTAAGTTTAAATCTTTAATGCTGTATGGTAAATAAATAAAACTTGTTAATTAATTAACCAGAGTTATGGTTTCCTAGACCTGTCCCCTGTCTTTTCTTCGCCCCTTAACTCTCTAGAAGCTGCTTGCTTGAAGGCTACGCAGTCTCTAGTTCTCTAAACAGCAAACTCTTCTACCTATACAGCTTGTGTTCAAATATGTATAATGGCTGGGAGTCAGATCAGTGATTCTTGCTTGGAAGTGAGCAGGAGGAGGTCAGGAGCTCTGCAGGGGTGCCACCACTCCCTGGCACAATGGTGCATGTTTGGTGCTGGTTGGATGTCTGGCTAATTAACCCTGACCGTCCCACTGGTCCGTAGCAACGGGTCTGGGTTACTCCCTGGTTTCTGTAGCAGTGCAGTGTGCTGCTGGGCATGTGTTGGTGCTTTGCTGGGAATCTCTCCAGATCTAGTTTCTGAGCTGTGGCAGCCTGTCCTCGTTCTGGGCCTTACAATAACGGGGGCTGCCTGCTGCTCGCTGATGGGTGTGCATTCGTCTGCGTCGTCATTCAGAGCACTCCTTGCTACTCCGGCTTCTGTGCCGAGGTGAAATCGGTAACAGGTCTGCAGAAGTTTGAAAGGCTTGGCATACACTTTTTCCATTAGTATTTTAAAGATAATGACAAAGCTGAGGGGCGTGCATACAAGGAGAACTGATTTCAGTCACGTTGCTCCCAGGAGCAGCTTGATAGGTGCCACCACAGATTAAGATAATGAGTTTGGGACATGTATTTAAATCCATCTTTTTTTCCTCTTTCTTCATTCATTCAACGTTTTTTATTGTGACTGGTTTGTTACAGTGAATGAAGTAGTTGACTGAGTGTAACAGAAGTGGCTGAAGTATAGAAAGTAGGTGGGGCGAGGCATGCTGCAGAGACACAGGAGTAGTTTTTTCTTTAGTAGTTAACATGGATACAGCCAAAATTGACATTTGCAGCCATTGATAAACTTGAAAGTCATTAATACTTTCAAGTAAATTGTAATTTTCTTCCCTAACAGTGTCTAATACCTTCGTTTTTTTGGCAAGGAAAATGAGTAAGCCCATCCTGAGTAATACATGAATTATCTTTTCCATTATCTCTCAGGAAGTTCTGATTGTTTCTGAAGCCTTGCGTGCTACTGATCTGCTACCTGAGGAATGTGTCCACTCCCTCTATTGTATGAATACGTGGTGTAACCATTAATATGAATCTGTTGTTCAGTGGTTCTTTCTGGAAAAATAATTAACAGTATCAAAACCCAGTATATTTTCTTGTACTAAGCAATCATTTTGTCTGAATGTATGTTTTTATAATCTGTGTAGATAGATGAGCATCTTATGTCTAAGAATCTTTGCATAACATCATGTGTCCTTTTGCTTTTGTTGCTGGAATCCTAAGCTAGCTTCTGAACATAAATTCTGATCACAATATGAAGACAGCCACTTAGTCGTGCTGTTTCTGAAGAAGCTCTGAAGTAGGACTTCATTATCAAGGAAAGTTTTTTGAATATGGATGTTCCTGCATAAATCAAATACTGATAACTCTCACATGCAAAGCGTACATTTGTTCAATCAGAAGTGCATCACGGTTGTCCTGTGAATTATCAGTTTAATAAATGAGGTAGGGTGTGTAAGTAGCTGTTTAATTCACAAAATTCAGACAGACCTATTTTGATTGGATGCTGTTACTGAACACACTTAAGTTGATACTTTTAGCAGATACACATTGTACAGAGGCACTGTAGTTGTGAGAGGCCAGCTTTTTCTGAATTGCTATTTATAGGTTGGCCTGGAATGCTCACATGATGATATTGTTTGTAATCTTGGGTATTTATATTGCCAGCAATGCTATGGCAAAGAGCTTCTCGGTATTTCCATTATACAATTCTATTTCCAAGCCATATACCTAGTGCCTAACATAAAGCTTGGCTTGAAGATTGAGGATGTGCCTCCTCTGCAAGTGGAATAAATGCTGTCTTCATATTTTTGAAAGAGCTATGTGGTTGTAATGACTTGTATATTTAATTATCAAGTTGCTACAACAAATACTGAAACACATGAAAGTTAAAACAGGTTCTGAAAAGTATCCATGGAAAAATGGTCAAAGAATAGACAGAAACTTAAATGCTACAGTTTGTATGTGAGATCACTTCAGTACAGTGGAATTCAAATCAAAATATCCAAGGCACAAATGGTTTTGAGCTGGGTTAGTGGGACCCTGTTGAAAATACAGGCCAGAATTAATGTTGGCAATGTGTCAGCATTTTGTTTCAAAGTGTTCTGTGTTCTTTAGTTTTATTAGCTTAGGTTCACTCCAGTTCTTTAGCACAGTGATTAAAAAAAAAAAAAAAAAAGAAAAAGGAAAAACTTCATTTGAGGAGAGTGGAAAAGGAAGAGCAGAAAATAATCAAGCTGGCAGGAAAAGAGTACCACTTTTGTGTGTAGTTGTAACAAAATATGTCAAGGCAAAAGGGTGAAAACCAAATTTTTTTTGTCAGCTGCTTAATGGAATTTTTCTGTCTCTCTTCTACCTATTCTGTTATTTTTTTCACCCTCCTTTTTAAAATCATTTGAATTGCTTACTTTTTACTTCAGGATATTGATCTTCAGTTGGTTAAGTGAGATGAGGCTTCCCTGTATTTGTGTTGTAAAGTATTCAGGGCTTAATTTTGTATCTTCTATATTTACTTAACCTTCAGTTTTATTCTCTAATACCATTTCACCAGTTTAATTTGCAACCCAGAAAGAGGTGAAGAAGCAGCTGTGTACAGCAAAGGGTACTTTTCTGCATTTAAACCTGGACTTCACAAGCAAATGAACCTGGTCCTTCTTAAGTTTAATTTAAATTTTGAGAAATCTCACTGGTCACCTTTTGGATCTTGAGCATTTACTTTCTGTTTTAAAGAATTTGTCTTTATTGCCAGGTTAATGTCAGTAACAAACAATGGGAGGGAGGAGCTAAATGTTTTTGTGGAATCTGCTATCATCTCTTTTAGTTGTTTTTATGAAGCTCCAAGAGCACCTTCAAAAGTTCACTTGAATTAAAAAAAAATAATGTACATTTACTAATAATATTCTTTCTAAATTCTCAGTTACTCAAAAGATCTATTTTCCCACTGGTTATGAGTAGAATCTTACCCATGATATTCTCAGGGTGGTGTATTGTTACAACACTAAAAAGTTGTCTTAGGACAACAGCAAATGTGATACTTGAAAAAAGGTCGTTGTTTTTTTTTTTATAACTAGGCCCAGGCTTTTACAGTTGCCTTTGTGAAGATTTCTCCTGACAACAGGTGCGCAGAGCAGCATCTTGGAGCTCCAATCCTGTTTGCTCAGTGTCACACCACTGTGACGGCGTTGCTTGTCAATGCTGATTTTGAAGAGACTATTTTATGGTTGCTCTTTGCATGTCTCTTCTGTTAACAAAGAAAAAGGTGGTCCTCTGAAGTAGCACACCTGGGGGACAGAAAAGGCGGTAGCTGTGCTTGTGCTGAGCACGAGTCCACAGTGCTGTCACTGGGGGTCTTGTGTTGACAATTTCAGTTGAGGGGCTGTTGATGCATCTGTGGCCCTTTATATTTTCAGGCACATATGCAGGCACCTTTGCTCACGAGTGCTCATGCTGCTGCAACTAGATGCTGTGAGGTAAAGGTTGGAAATAACGAGCTTCTGCTGTCTACCACTATGATACATGGAGGAATGACCACTGATTGTCATTTCCTTCTGTAAGGGAAAAAGAATCTCTTCCACTTGCCCTCCTATTCTCCCCTTCCCCTGCCCAAAAGGTTGAAGAATTTATTCATTATGCTTGAAATAAAGAATGAATTCATTTTAGAAGGCGATCCGAGTGTGGGATCCCCACTAACAAAATAAAGTCAGGAGACGATTTGATGAGACTTCTCAGTGTACAAAGGAGGCTTTCCCTCCCTCCCTCCCTCTAAGGGGGGTAGAATGATACTAATGGTTTTTCAGTTTGACAAGCTGGGGTTGCATTTGCTTTGACATATGCAGTGTTATCCAGAGAATTTTTAGAATGAGAAAGGATTTAGAAAATTCTTGGTGCTTCCTGCAGTGCTCTACTATTTGTAACTGCCCAAGAGTCAAGAGTTACTGTTCTCATAGTAACTAATGTACTTATCCAAAAAATCTTGATACAGATTAGTCTAAAAAAGTGCCACTTGGAAAAGCTAGGTTTCTATTAAAAGGTGGTGTGGTTTAACCCCAGCCGGCAACTTAAGCACCACGCAGCCGCTCACTTGCCTCCCTCACAGTGGGATGGAGGAGAGAATCAGAAGGGTAAAAGTGAGGAAACTCGTGGGTTTAAGATAAAGACAGTTTAATAGGCAAAGCAAAAGCTGCACACGCAAGCAAAGCAAAACAAAACAAGGAATTCATTCCCCACTCCCCATCAGCAGGCAGGTGTTCAGTCATCTCCAGGAAAGCAGGGCTCCATCATGTGTAACATTTACTTGGGATGACAAACACCATGACTCTGCATGTCCCCCTTTTTTTCTTCTTCCCTCAGCTTTATATGCTGAGCATGATGTCATATGGTCTGGGATATCCCTCGGGTCAGTTGGGGTCAGCTGTCCCAGCTGTGTCCCCTCCCAACTCCTTGTGCCCCCCAACCTCCTCGCTGGTGGGGTGGGGTGAGGAGCAGAAAAGGCATCAGTGCTACGTAAGCACTGCTCAGCAGTAGCTAACACATCTTGGTGTTATCAACACTCTTTCCAGCACAAATCCAAAACAGAGTCCCATACCAGCTACTATAAAGAAAATTAACTCCATCCCGGCCAAAACCAGCGCAAAAGGTTACCATTTTTATGTATCCTTGTTTTGTGCACTGAACTTATTTTTGGCTTAGCTTGATAGTAATTTTTTATACAGCTGATGTATAACTAAAGGAAACGTTATATTGAGCTTTTGAGTTTTGGTTGTACCTGTTAGGGGCAGATTCTATTGCCTGAAAAGAGGGGGTTTAGATTAGGAAAGACACATTAAATATGAAATAATTGCTTTTCTGCTTTTCTGTTGACTGGTTAGCTACAGGTGTTGCACAGAGGAGTAAGTACAGGTGTGTTCATTAAGACATGCAGAGAACATCCATTTTTGTGGGAGGTAGCACAAAGTACATTAAGTAGAACAGAATTGCAATCCCTAAATGTAGCCGCTCAGTTTATAGTACAGTAATGGAGATGGAGAGCTGTGTCTGTATTTGAAGGAAGCTGTTGTGTGTTACATTTATCTTGATACTCAGTATTTAAAAAGTGAGGGATAGAAAATCTAAGATGCCTGTAAAAATTTCCGTTGCAACCTGTTGAGAAGACAACTGCAAAAAGCAAGTATTTTTAGTCCTTCAGATTATGTAGCAAAAATACTGTCTCTAGCCTTGCTTTTTTCCTGGAGTATTATTTCTTGGATGCAGCTTTTGAGTTTTATGGTGCCGTGAATCTGTTTGCAACATATTTAAAAAAAAAAGTAAAAAAAAATAAAAAAATGTACTGAATATTGCTTCATATCCCAAGCTTTAGATTTGATTGTGCAGACAGGTCCTAAGGTAGAAGGGTATTTTTGCTGCATTTCACAACTCGGTACTATAATTTTGGTTTTGGACTCTTGTATTGTCTTTTTTCAAATTGCTGCATTTTTTTAATCTGCAACTTTTTCTTCTGACACAGTGGTGAATGGTGTGTTAGTAATGGCATCATCATTTCAGATAGTTGGAGAAAGCTGATTGAGGGGCTCTGCAGTTAAATTATCAACACCTTATTTAGTTTAAAAAATCAATGTGTAGCAAAAGCACTGATAGCATTTTTAAGAGTCAGACAATTATTTTCTACAATGCTTTTCAGCAATTCCTATGTGAATGGTATTGGGTAGTTTAGCTAAGGCCTTGCACACGATGTTGTTCTTTTTGTGAGGGACATGTTCTTTCTGCAAGTTTCCTTAGACTCTTTGTACAAAGACTTCAGGAAGATTCAAGACTCAAAATAATTTTACAGGTTCCAATGAGTTATTTGAAGCTAACAAGGTACTGTATTTGTGCTTCAAGTGTTTTGGAGGAAGAGAAGCTAGTCACAACCCACGGACCGTGACTTTTGATTTCTCTTGGTTGATAAAAATCACAAACTCAGTAAGCATGAGGCATGTGTCCAACTAAAATCTTCTCCCCCACCCCTGCACATCTCATGTGAAGTCCTGAAGAGGTCTCTGCTTGGTCTGGTATTTCTTCTTTTATAAATGAACTGGAGAAGGGGTGAATACTGGTATGACAGAATATATTGGCGGCACTATGCTGCTGCTGTTAGAGTGTGGCAGCTACAGAAAGTTGTGGGAGGACCTTCAGGTGGGTTGTGGCTGGCTGATAACAAGGTACATGAAACTCACTGTGAAATGCAAAGCTCTTCTGACCTTACGTACCCAGCTGTGGTTTCTGGACTCCCTGTTCCCAGGAGAATCATCTTTGGAGTTATGCTCGTTCAAGGGAAACATCAGTTTAGCGCTTAGCAAATGGGTGAAAAATGGCAAGGTACTGTAACAACCTGCTGGGGAAGCATGGTGGGAAAAAGCAGGGGATGAGGGAAGAAGCTTCATGTCACTGTGCAGCTGCAAAGTGATCTTGACTGCTGTGTTTTATTCTGTCCCTCCTGTCTCAAAAAGGTGTGCCAGAGCTAGAAGAAGTAGAGAATGACAGTAAGGGTGGCGAGCTTATAGACCACTTTTACATGAGGAACCGATGATAAAGTGGGAAGTCTTTGGGCTAGAAGACAACAGCTGGGGAGGGGAAAGGGGTATGGTTAGAGGTCTGTACAACCACGAACAGCAGGAGGAATGATTTACTGTCTGTTATCTTACAGGAACCTTAAATTATCAGGAAGTGGGTTCAGAACAAATATAAAGATATGCCCATAATTAAGCTGCAGACTTTGTCACAGGATGGTGTCACTTTCAAAAGTCCATGTGATTAAAAAATGGTTAGGTAAATTAATATGGAAGAAAAATATTGAAGGACATTAAGCTCAAACATACCAGTTAATTCTGTCTGAAGTTTCTCATTGCCTGTGGCTGGTGAGAGTGCCTGTGTTCTGCACCTGCACTAGGCTGCTGCTGAGTTTTCGGCTGTGTTAATCAGGTGGCTTCATTAAAGGGTCTGATGACTGTCAGAGGCAGGATCTGCCCCTTTTGTGATGTGCCAGTGCCCTAGCAGTCAGTACAACTTCACCTCTCTCTCCCCTGGTTCATGTTCCCAGTTGCACGTTGACTTTTTCTGTGCATGTTGCCTGCATTGGTACAGCTGGTTTCTGGTTCTGTAAACTAAATCAGTGCAGATAATTTTTAAAATAAAGAATGGCAATCTGACACTCCCCCCCAACATTCCGACCCCTTTTGTCCCACATTTATCTGGCAGAGCCACAGCCAAATGTGACAAGACTGTGGCACTGAGCTGGGAACAAGAAGCTGAAGAAGAGCAGAAACTTCTTAAACTGGCTTTGCCTCTTCAATGCTTACTGTGAGATATTCTTAGGGCAACTGTTGCCAATGTCTGTAAGTCTGAAGCTTACTCATTCTGCCTCAGATTTGAAACAGAGTGTACACACTTGAAACCCTACCTGTTTTTCCTCCTCCCCCATCCCCTGCAGAGATAAAACTATTTCACCTGCAGCTGAATTAAAGATACAATCTCTCCTTTCAAAGTTTGCCTTTCACTGTTTCTGAGATGTTCTCAGAAGCAATTTGCTAGCTAAAGTAGTTCTTCAGCTTTCAAAAATTAAGCTATTTCTGTGGTTCTTGCCTCCTCCTTTCTTATCTCTAATGCAAACTGAAATTTGTCATAATTCATCCCTTTGCAATCCACAGAAGACCTAGGCAATGGTTCTTCAAGAGTACTGTAGGAATATAGCAAAGACTGGAGAGAGTTATGCTTTCTATGCAAAAATATTTTTGTTTCTGCAAATATACATATTTTCCAAACTGTTTAAATGCTAATGTTACTTCAAGCAATGCAGTATAAATACAACATTGGAACTGTGCTATTCTAAAAGACACTTGGTAGAACCTTTTTTTGAATATTCTCTACGTTTCAGATTCACTATCTTTAAGAAATACGAATACAAACTGATTTAAGTTAAGATGGCTAGAGGACTGCAGAACCTTCATAAAAGTGTACTTAGAGCTAGGAGCAAAGCATAACACATGAGAGCATATGTGGAAAGCTGAGTTGGATTGAAATTTATGGGACAGTGCTGGTACATGAACAAATAAATGAGATGAAATTTCTTCAATATAAAAAAATCGGGAAAGCTTTCTGGACAGCAGGAAAGTGAATAGCCTTCCATGAGGCAGAACAGCATAACTGACTTCGAATTGTTCAGACTCCATCTCAGAAGACTTTATGGCATTGTTGACTGTGACGGTTGTAAACTATGTAACCTGGAGATCCTTGCTCTTTGTTGTATTGCTTTATTCAGCCAGTTAATGTGTATTGGCAGATGTGATCTCACTTTTTAGCTTTAAGAATAGATGTAACTAATTTTTTGTATCTGTCTTTTCAGGAAATACTGACAATCCGTTTAAGTTCTTAAGTAATTCTTTGATCACATTAATGACTTGTGCACCATAATATTTTGACCTCTTTCTAGACTTTCTTAAAAGCCATCAATGTCTATGAAATCTGAGATGACTTCGGTTTCTCTTATGCTATCTTGTAATGCTCACTAAAACTGCATTCTTGCTGTGCTTGTGATCCATATATCCACGTTTACTCTGAAATCAACAGTTCTTACATTGAGAACTGCTTGTAATACTTTATCTGGAATTTTACTTTTGACTTACACTGTAGCATTGCTGTTTGTTTTCAAACAAATTGCAATTTTTATGGGTCAGAGGCCAACTGTTTTCTGCGTACTGTAAAAATGAAGTCTTTTGTAACAAAACAAATAATTATAAATTTTATGCCCCTCTTCTAAGTTTGAATGATACACTACAGCTGCTTGCATTTAGCAGTGGACTCATTCTCCACCAAGGCACATCAAAGCTGTATCTGTCTTCCCTTAACTTTATAGACAGAGTCTGTATGTAAAGTCAGCAGTGTATCAGCTTTGTTTTAACCATTTATATTTCTGACTTGCACATGGAAACTTTATTTTTAAAGAATTACTCGAATTTGTACCTTTATCCCTTGTGGCTCTTACTGAGTTTTCTTTCAGGGTTTGTTCTTAACCATTTCATTTGCACTGGAGCTGTACAGAATCGTTACTTTTTTTTAGTAATGACTGTGACCATCTGCTTAGAACTAAAGAAAATAGAGATTTACATTAAACTCCCTTTATCTGCCAGAGCAAACTGCAAATTGCTACTATGATGTTAAAGCAGTACTGTCCAAGCTTGTTCACTGAAAATCAATAGGTGAAACCTGGATGCCAGTCCTTGCCTGATAATGTCACTTGATGGGCACAATGAATAATTGTCAGCAGGCTGACTGTATCTTTTTGGAGACGTGAAGAAATTTCATGCATAAACCCCAGGTGTGAAACCCCACTGAAGGTTGCTGGGCTGCCACAAATTTTTTATTCTATGTTGAAAATGTCTTTCTGTAAAACTGATACATGTGGGTTAGCGTGGGGAGCACATCATCTAAGGATTTTTAGAGGTGGTTTTTATTGACTTTTTTTAATTGACACAAGTCTGGGATGATAGTAATGGTTACAAATTCCTGATTTACACACCTTGCAGATCATCTCTTATACTAATGTTCATGCTACTACTCTATACCACAATATCTTTGAAAAATTGATTTTAGTATTTTTCACAGAAGGGTTGAGGTTGGCAGGGACCTCTGGAGGTCGTCTTGTGCAAAACCCCTGCTCAAGCAGGGCCCCCTAGAGCCAGTTGGCCAGGACTGTGCCTGGATAGTTTCTGAGTATCTCTAAAGAGGGAGATTGCACAACCTCTCTGGGCCAGTATCACAGTGAAAAAGTTTTTCCTGATGTTCAGAGGGAACGTCCTGTGTTCCAGTTTGTGCCCACTGCCTCTGGTCTTGTTACTGGGCACCACTGAAAAGAGCCTGTCTCCGTCCTCTTTGCAGCCTCCCTTCAGGTATTTATATACATTGTTGAGATCCCCCCTGAGCCTTCTCTTCTCCAGACTGAACAGCCCCCGTTCTCTCAAACCTCTTCTGGTAGGAAAAATGCTCCAGTCCCTAATTTTTAACTTTTTAACTTTTTAATTTTTTTCCTGATTGTATTATTCTCCAGCATATAAAGCCAGGCTTCCTTAAGAACATGAATTCAACCATTTACAATTCAATTAGATCTAGAAAAAGAATTTGCTTGATACTAGATTCAAATATCATTTGGGTCTTTTAATCTGTGATGTGTTAAGGTCATATATTCCAGTCATGAGATGATCCTTTTTTTTTTTTCTCAGTCATGCAAAGATGTTAGACTCTAATTGTTGCTACAGGTCTAAATATTTCCTATTTTGTTGTACATAATGGTGTGTACTTCATTTTTCGGTCCAGGAAAATTTAGGGATCTTGTTTATTTTTCAACAGTGCTAGTTGTAGTGGTTGCATAGAGTTCTGGAGTGTTGTCACTCGTCTCATGCATGTCTTACCGTATGGCATGTGGCAAGGAGGTAGTTGTCGTTACTACCAAGTGCATGGTATTACATACATAACATAATGCCTGCTAGAGGGGTCTTGCCTGCACGCTTTGCTGTAAAAAAAGGAAATGTTTGTGTCTCAAAGTAACGTAACACTTATACAAATTGTCACAAATTCATGGCTCACTAGGGAAGGGACAGCCTGGTAAATTTTGTTGGTCTCGCCTCCCCTCTTGTATAGGATGTGTTCTCTGACAAGGTATTCAGCCCAGTAAGCCGTTTAACTCTCTTGTGTCTACCAGAAAGGCATCTAACTTCTGTCTGAAGCCCTCAGATGGAAAATCTGTTAGTGCCATTGCAGTTGCCACCCTTGTCTGTTAGAAATTATCTATTCTGAGACCCTAGAAATGAGTTCAGGTTATGCTTTTCCCTGCTAGGTTCAGTAACTTAGTGCTTGATGTCTTCTCTTTGTGCAGATTGTTAGCTGCCTTGGCAGTTGTTCTCTTTTTGTTAACTGATAAACTTGGAGCACACACCATGAAGAATTTTTTCTAGCCTTTGGGTAACTTTTGTGGTTCATTTCATGGCACTCTAGGTTGCTAGAGCTAACTAGATTACTGCCTAAGCTTTGTAGAGATCAGTGAAGAGATCTCTAGAGATCTCACTTGTATGAGTGCTATAAAAGAATAAAGTCTCCTCAGTATTTTTAGGTGTTGGTCCTGCAACAACTCAGGAGACCTTACTCACTTTGTTTCTGTAGAGTTGATTTGAGTTTACATTCTTGGTATATTGTTCCACACAATAAACCTTTTTTATCCCATGAATCATCATCATCATCATCTTTCTCTGCATAGTGTCCACTTTCTAACAAATGGTAGCAGTTGTTAATGCTGTCTGTTAAAGTAAATAATGTACTCTCAAAGTCACCAAAACAGCTGGTGTTGCAGTCAGCTGAAATAAACTTTCTTCTGCAAAATCTTTTTTGTGAAGTGATGGAAATTGCTATGCTAATGTGTATTGTCATCAAAGCTGGGGAAAGTTTTAATATTTAATACAAATTAATGAACAGTATTTTCTTTCTGATAAGATAATTTGATATTCATGTCCCTAAAAACACATTCTAGGATGAAACAAAATAGTAATTTGTGAATTTTGCTGAGTCTCAGACAACTTTTGCATACTACAGTTATAGTTAAAGAATGCTAACATACATTTGCAGAGCTGCGTGAAAGGATGGAGTGTCAAGCCCAATTAACATCTCTCTTGAAATCTCATTAGTAACATAAAGTAGATGAAATTTGAATGATGATTTTCCCTGTTGTGGTAAAGGAATGTGGCAGTGAGACTTGGGGGTTCTTGTCTGTTGTCCAGCCTGAACACATCGTCAGGACTGTTGCACATGTATCTTCAGAAACTTCTCAACTATGTCCTTGTCTTGACTGAATAAGAAAATATGCTTGCCTGCCAGCAAAGAGAGTGACTTTTTTCTTTTTTTTCTTTTTTTTTTTTTCCATTTAACGAGGAAAGTAAGGTGTTACAACCAAGGTTCAGATCCAGTTACATGGTTAACACCTACGGCGTAATTGTTTCCAATATATAGTCTTTCCACTGACTAGAGATCTTCTGTCTTGATCCCCATCAGTGAAGCTGCTAATCGCTGTTTATATCTTTGTAGCAAACTGTAATGCTTGAGTTTTGAACAGGCAAACTAACAAAGTCGAAATTAATTTATGAAATGCTATGTTGCTCATCAATTTCCTTGACATGCCTTTGAAGGTGATCTGTCTTGCAGTGAATACTCTATGTAGTGATAGAATAGCAGTATATTTTTCGAACAGCTTTGAGCGCTACCTACACAAGGAGTATATCTCCACTGCAGCGTAGTGTTTTGATGGTTCTTACAGGCAGCATTTCTGAAAGAATTTCTAAGGAGTGGTAGCATTGAAAGGGAGCATTTTGCATTGACGTTGGAGACTTACAAGGTAGTTAATAGCTGGGAGTAGCTAACCCAAGTGACTGGTTGGTTGGGTGTGAGTCTGAATAGAGTTTTGTGCACAGAGTTGAAATGCCAGTTAATGCTTGGGGTGTTTTTCTCCTCAAGAGCGCTAGTAATAAATGCAACAGAATAAGAATAATGGGTACCTAATAAATGCCACTGTAATTTTATTAATGCTTCTAGAATGTGTTTCCATATGCTTTCCAGAACTATAATATGTTTGCCCTGGCAGCAGTTTCATTGCATTCAGGCTAAGAATCATTCAAAGCTAGTCTTAAAAGCTAATAGATCTTGGGTTCCGAGACCAGACTTTTTTTCCCCTCCCTCTTTTCCTCATCCTGATTAGTTAGTAAAAACCTGATTAGTTAGTAAAAATCTCCTCATTTAGGTTCTTTTGCGTTCAGTTTTATTGAAAAGGAGGGAAAAACAATCAGTTTTAAGAGCCAGGACTACCTGGTAGCATAACTACCATTGGTAGGAATCATTAGGTAGACTTGCATTGTTTTGCCTTTTTGTTATGAGGCTAGCTGGATGTTAATATGAACAAACGTAATATACTTGTGATTGTGGTTGTGCTGTGCTTCTAATAGGTGTAGCAGGTTTTCATTATAATAACTAGAGTCTTGGATAAGTTTTGAATAAGTATGATTAAAGACTTGGAAAATAGATTATTTAACATGTCAGGTTCTGGATGGGGTCTCAGCAGTCAGGATTCAGTCATAGCTCTTTTATTGCAGAGCAGAATGACAATTTTGGTCAGTTTTTGCCTTTTCAGTAAAACTAAAAATAACTGAAATAGGATTTTTTAATATATTTTTTTTTAAACTTATTTCATGTGGGAGGGTAGGCAGAGAATATATACATATATTTTTTTTAGTGAAACTTCTAGCAAAGTGATGGATTAATCTTTCTGCTTATGGGTAGTAAGTGTTCTAAGCTGATCACTGTTTGCAAAGTGGCGTGCTGTTGCATGTAGGACAGGTATTGGCCCTTTTTCAGGCTGTCAGTAGAAGTTGTTTTTACATGAACACCAAGGCTTCTGTGTAAATATTAGAGCCACTTGAACTTCAACAGATTGCTGGCATTGGAATAACAATGCCTTAGGCAGTAAATATAGTTAGAACTTGGGAGTGAAGGTAAATTAGAGACTAGTGGTGTTCCAGGGCAGTTGTCACTTTCTGTTTTCCATCTTGTAAATGTCAGAATATAGTGCCTGTCACTTATTTTAATGAGCTTGTGTTGGTTTCAAAACCTGTGGTGCTTGCCTTTTTTTGGGGGGTGGGGTGGGGTGGGGGGGTGTTAGTTCATCACTGCTGTAGTGAATGAACTTCAGTTCTTGGAGTGTTATGGTCAAAATATCCAGGCATTTTCTAGGTTTCTTTTGTGTCACAGAAGTCACTCTGCTACTGTAATGTCTATTTTGTTTAACTTGCACTGTGGTATTGGTCATTCTGATTTCAGTGTCTGACTTCTTTCTCTTTGCATGTGGTTGATTTGCAGTGAGTAGCACAGCTTCTTGATACAGTGTTTCTATAAAGCCTGAGAGAGCAATGTGCTTTTACTGTATGCATCTCTTTCTGGTGGTGTTCCTGGTTATGATCAGCTACTACCATTATGCAGGCACTTGCTCAAATTGCTTGACTTGTTAAAATGTTTTTCTTTTGCTGTTCTTCAAAGGATTATTTTGTCTGTAGAACAGACTTTTGTTGGGTAGGAGAATTAAACAGATACAGGGCATGTGCTGCCTACCTTATGCAAAAATATAAAGCAACTAATTATCTGTATTTGTGTATGTATGTGTGCTCATACAATATGTAAAGCAACTCTTCCAGGATCCTGGTATTGAATTGTGATGCCAACTTCATTAGTCAGTTCTACAGGAGGTGCCCCAGCCAAGCACAAAGGTGGGATGCTGTTCCCTTTAAGGGCATTGCCCCTGCCATTTCCTTTGATCATCTTCTGCATTTAGAAAATAAGGGCGAACTGGGCAAATAAATTTTCTTTTTTTGTGTTCTTTGTAGAGAAAATGGTGTACTGCCAGTAGTTTGCAGTACGTGATCATCTGAAACTGTTACCGTGGCAGACTGCGATCTCTTTCTGCATAGGTGCTTTTGTTAAGTAGTACAGTGTCCATTAATAATATATAGGCATGCTTTTTAAAATGCTTGGTATCAAGTCTGCAAGTAACAGCCTGCAGTGATAAACCGTGAGACAACGAAGGGTCCTCGAGCTGTGTGATCTTACTGTGAAAGACAGGAGAAACATCATCTCTTTGCTTTTACATAATTTAAGCTGTTTGCAGTTAGGAGTGCTGAATGTCTGCTGTCTCTGCTGCAGCCACTCTGAAAGCCTTATATACGTGGATAAACAAACAGTGCAGTTACTTCGATCCAGTAAAGCAAGGTGGACTTGTTATAATGGTCCTACCACTGGTTTGTTCCCTTGCACTCTGCCTTTGAGCAAGGCAAACGCACACTGCTGGTGATATTCTCAGCTTGAGTTGTAAGCCTGATTTTAAAAAAACAAAACAAAATTAAAAAGCACTCAAAAAATACTATAATATTGCTTTTTAACAGCTGGTCTTCAGGTTCCAGAGATGCTGGAGCAGTGCAATGTAAAAAATACTATTTTTATCTGTCAGGATGATCTTTTCAATTTGTTCATCTTTATGCTTATAGGGGAAAGAAGGAAGACTGTTTTTTCAATTCATCATATAAAAACCTGAAGACTTCTCTCCCTTTTCTAATATATGGTAGTTGCTTGTAATAATTCTTTTGACCAGCAGTCCTGAGGAGTATATCAATGACTACGTAGCCACTGTGTGTAAACGCTTAATTATGTATTTGGGAAAACAGTGAGTACCATGAATTTGCTGTGGTTGCACACGACGAGAGCGAAAAGGTGTTTCAGACTCAGTGTCTTAGATGATGATTTCTGGTGTAGTCAGCTTAAAAGAGCAAGCTGCAAAGCTACGTCGTTCATTTGTCATCTGCTATAGATACTATGTGTGGTTACTTAACATAGCTGGTTATGATTGCTTCATCTTCATTAACTAATTGTGAGAAAGGAAAAGAATCCACCCAATACTTTCCAAAATGTGAAATAATTGCAGTACAATTGTGACCTACTTGGCTTCTCAGCACAGCTGAATCGGAGATGAATTGGGCTGTGTAGATATTGTTCCAAAGAATCTAAGACCTGTTTTTCAAAGATGCCTCGTTCCTCTGTCTCCTTCAATGGGGAGTACCTGGTTTTACACCTATGTTCTCGTTTTTAAACATACCTTGTCTCTACTGCAGGTGACATTCTTGGCTGGGGGTAGGTGGGGTGATGAAACCCAGTTATATGGAATGGATGAGGAAAACCAATTCTTTCAAGTTTTTTGGTGCATAAAATGTTTTTTCTTCTGATAGAAGTGACATTTGGTTGGGAATGCTGATAACATTCACTAAGGAACAAAAAACAGGTGTAGTTCTGAAAATGATTAAGTCTTTAAGATGACAGTATCATGTACTTCTGGATGCTCATAGTGCAAGACTGTCTTCTGTTGCTTCTTGTTGCATGGGACTAGTTTTCTAGTCAGAATATGTAATGCCAACTTATATCACCTTTTTATATGACAAAGGGAGACTCCTGTGAGATAGTATAGGTAGTTAAAAAAAAAAAAACAAAACCAAAACCAAACAACCTTTGCTGTTAAACTACTAGCAAAGCTCACTCCTCTCATCATGTGCTGTCACAGGCAGTGGGTAGATGGTAGAGAGAAAATGTGGATGCAGTCAGGAAGACTTCTCATGCATGTGTTAGCATAGAACATAACTGCCATTTTGTGAATCACTTCTCTTAGCAAATGTGAGAAGCGTGATGAGTTTAGTTTCAGCAGCAGTAGGCAACAGGAAAAAAAAGTTTGCATTAGCACAGAGCTTTCTAGAAATCAGTTTTCTTCATCTGGATAAAAAGTTGAGGTAGCTACACGTTCTGTGATCTTGATGTGTGTTAGCCAAGCCAGAAAAGAGAGGCTTAATATTGCTGTGAAAGATAAAGCCTAAGTAGATACCCTCAGCAGACATACTGCTCAGTAGAGTTAGAAAATCATTCTAGTTATATTTTACTAAGTCATGATGGCTTAAGGGCAAAGGCAGGAGGAAGTTCAGAAGCTCAGTGGGTTTTGTGGTTATTGAAATTCATGCTTTTCCTCTGCCCCTGTGAGAATATTTTCCAGGCTTTTGGTATTTTACTTTGGTTTTGGTTCTAGGCATGTGAGGAAAAGTCAGTCTTCCATCTGAGTGTGCAGATGGAAGATGCCCTTCATCAGGTTATACTAAAATCTGCTGTTATGCAGATGCATTACAAGGTCAGGTAGTGCTGTGATAATTTCCTGAAGCGTACTAGCTGTTCACTTTAGAGGATATTTTGTTCTCATTCAGAAAGTATACCTGCACGTTGTCATTGACACCATGGATGATTTGACATGGAATTAAAAATTCTGGGAAATAAAAATTTTAGTCGTTGTATCTCTGTGATCTGTTGTCCATCCCTGCTCTCCCAGCCCCAGCTTTGACACTGAATCACCATGTTTGTATGGTCAGTGTTCAGTAAAAATTGATACAAATTCAATTATTTATGAAGCTGAAAGCTGCTGGTTTCTGGGATAGGAAAGAAACCATGAAGCATATGTTAAAATAAAACAAAGAAACCCAAAAAACTTATGTGAAAAATTGATTGAGGCTAATGCAGGTTTTATAACACATCTTTAAGCTGCTACAGATGTGATTTCTGGTAAATTGTAAACAGTTCTTTATTTATTAGTCTGAGTCCTTTAAGTGAAGAAAGAATTTCAGAGTGTCTCCATCTGAATCACTGCCAGGATAATGGTTACAGTGAGTTGGTTAGCTGGAATTTCCCAATATCTTTAAAAAAAAATCTATCCTGTGAGCCTATATAGCTGACTTATTCCAGAGGCCCTTGATTGTATTACTGCTGGTGATAGTAGCAGGTGACTTGTGGAGCTGCTAGTTCAGTCTTAATAGCTAAAGAGTTTGGAGCAGTAGGATGTGACATATAGTAGAAAGCTGCAGCTCCTTGTGCTTTGAAATCCAGGAGATCAGTGATGAACATCTTTCTTCCACCTGGGAAGCTCTGCTGTCGACCAGTAGTTTAAAAAGTCACTATTATGCTTTTCTTAAAATGGACATCGGAGGAAAATAGGAGGAAACTTCCTAAAAGGAAGTGGCTTACATTGCTTAAGTAAATATATTAAGAAATGTGTCAAACCATTTGTTGACTTCAGTGATGTTCTGTACCTTTTCCAATTGAGGCTTATAAGAATGATCTCAGGAAAAAGAAAGAGTTGATAAACTTTCTGTTGGTTTTTACTTCAGTTAAACTGTTTAGGGCTTCTGCTGAACCTGTACAACAGTCTATCAGCAATTCCCTAGGAAACCAAACCTGATGTATTCTGGAATTATTTTTCAAGATATGAGTGTATTTAAAAGCTTTCCAAAAAACCTTGGATGACTTCCTTCGATAGGAACTTCTCTTCCAAGTAGGACATAGAAGTTTAGAGCTGGTGCTGGGGCCCTGGTTAGACAAGCTGGTAACGTTGGACTTTCATCACATCTGAAAATTTGATTAAAGTGAAAAATATTCAAAGTACACCTAAATGTATTTTTCAGTTAGATAAAAGTGCATTCTGCACAAGTTATGAGCCACCTGGACATGAGCTAGCTATGAACTGAGTCTGTGTAGCTGCTGCTAATGAAAGAGTAAAGCTGCAATGAGTGGTTTGGCTCAGAGGCAAAGTATGCTTGCGTTATGCCAGTACCATGTACCAGCTATGTAACTTCTGGTTTAGGCAGACATGTCATCTAAGGTACGAGCTGAGAGTGGGCAGAAAAGATTGCGTAAGATGTGTTTGCGGATTTGCATCTCCTCAGCTTTTTTTGCTGAGCCTTTGTATTGTGGGTTGCTAAGAAAATGGCTCAAAGTGGTTTTTTGGGTTGGTCGTCCCCCCCCCCCCCCCCCCCCGTCTCCCCCCCCCCCTCCCCCCCCGACTTGGTGGAGTTAGTATGTGTCGTCTGGTGGATGAAAGCATGGCTTGATCCTGCATGTTTCTGCACTGACACTGTAGCCTCTTGATACCTGAATTTTGTATAGTGTGTCTGTTGCTGGATAGATAGAGACCTTTTGTCCATATCCTTATCTTACAGACCTTACTACCTTCTCTGTTTGTGCTGTTATGTCTGTAGACCTTTCTGGTTGTGTTGATTCTCTTCATCCACATTTGTATGTTTTTTTTCTTGATGTGAAGAGCAAGTGGAAATTTCTTCTGTGTATCATTTCAGGCTTATTTCAATACATAATTTAAACATATTTCTAAGGTTGTAGTTTTTATGAATGGCCTAAGTCAGTTTAATTCTGCACCGTATTTTCATCTCCTCTCTTGCATTGGCATTAGCAAGCACAGGGCTGCACAGTGAGACAGGGCAGCAATCTCACTTGAAACCAATCCCACCAAAAAAAACCCAAACTGATTTAATTTACTCTGTGGCCATATGGCTGCCAGCATAAGCATAAAAGCATTTAAGGACAAGTTGGAGTGCTCTGAGCTGGTGTCTTTAGTTTGGGGGTTTGTTGTCTCTTTTATTTCTAATAGCACTCGCTGGAGTTGTGTGTGAAGGGTAATGGTGTTTTTGCATTGGCTTCCTATGCTCTGTGTAGGCTTTCTGTGGCTAGGGAAAATACAGGTTTATTTTTCTTCACACTTCTATAATCTCTACAGGAAACATTTGTTTGACTCTTACCTTGGTCTTGCACATGTAGCACTGCTGAAGTCAGTGGGGCTTCACCTTAGCACCTTGGTCTGCCAGTTTGCAGGCTCAGTTTATTTGCTACAAAAGATGGGCTGTGTTTTGACTTCCGTGCCAATATGGATTCTTGTCTTCCTTCTGGAACTCAGTGCTGTTAGATTTTTACACCTATAAGGAATCTGACATTTTCCTTTCTTTTTAATGTGAGGCTGTATTAGTAATTAAGTAATTGCTCGTTAAAAATCTGTGCTGTATTGTATAAATATCTTCTGATTATTCTTAAATACATTGAGGATCACAAAAAAGTTCAGTTTACAGTAATGATGTACACTGACGTTGTTTCTTTTCTTTTTCTTTGCTCCCTTCCCTTTATGCGAATGGTGTATTCGTACTTCTTGCCATCGTTGCTGACTTTTTTTGCCATCATCTAGAAAACCACCTAAGGTAAGTATTTTGTCTCTTTTTGCATTTGTACCTGCTTGAAAATGTTGAGCAATGCAGAAGTGTTGGGTGTATTGCTGTAGTATGTGATCAATACATCTTTGCTAAAGGAAAAGACATTTAAAAAAAAAAAATCTGTTCCTCATACTTCTAAGTTAAAGACTTCATCATTCCAGAAGAATATTGTTTAATCCAACTGACATGCAGGCAAGGCATGTGACTTGTTAAAGCTGTGACCAGGACAAGCCATGATTTTAATGTATTTATAAAAACGTTTGAAAGAGTAAATAAGTATTGTGTGTAAAACATTTCATTGCACATAATTCTGCTTAAAAGTTAAAATACTGTTTTTAAAAGGTGGCAAAATACATCTAATAAGAAACAGTTGAGGATATGCAGGAATTAATAATTTGTGTACAAGTGGCCAAAGTGCACTGGAATTTGCATAGAAAAGATTCTCTGTGCTGTTTGTAATGCAAGGTAAGGGAGGTAGAGTAAGTGTTATGTACCTGTTGGGATAGACAAGGTGCCTTACTGGGATGGCAAATACGGTATCGGTACAGGGCTGGTAGCAACAATAAGGTAAAAGGACTGTGTGAACTGCATCTTGTCAGCACATGCAAAACACTGTATTGGTATTTTGCTTCAGCAATTTAATGATGGTTTTATCCTTTCTGTTTCTGTCGGATGGTACTTTTGACAGCAGAAAGCTATAGTTAGCTCTTGATGAGGTTTTATTTTACATTATTCTCTTTGATTTGTAGATCTTCAAGAAACAGTGTATGCAAGTCTGATGGGACTTCTGCAGGTGTAGCAGAACATTATGTAGACCTGGGAATAGAAATTGAGATGGATATTGGTCTATATATCTCTTTTATATGCCTATGTATGTACTTTATGGTTCAGACAGCTATTTTATATGTGTGTGCATTTACATATAAAAATTCTAAATATCTATTGCTTTGATTAATTTTTTTAAAGTGTCAGAAGAAAACAACTTCTCAGTAAGTGATGTGTAGTATTCCCAATAGGCAGGGAAGAATGGAACAAACCCTATTTTAATATGAATTGAAATAATCATATTTGAAGAAACAAACAAAAGTATGTAATTTAAGGTCACAGCAAGTGAAAATGAATAACACTGATATTACAGTTTAAAATTGTATGCTGTACTGATTTATGCCCCTCCCTTCCCCCCCCCCCCCCCCCCCCAATGATTGAATTTCTTAAAATGATGGACCTGGGTTTTAGTTCCTCAGGTTTTTTAAAGCATTTAATAAAATTCTTCTTTTGATCCCAGTTAATATATCTACTACAAAAGAGCTTGATCATTGTTAAAAATTCTTAAAAAAGCAAAAAAACCTCCTTCTTTCTGTTGTTGTAATTTCACAAAAACTTTTTACAAGAGCTTTCATTTTTTTTGTAGTACATCATTCATCTTCCATTATAAGTGGATAACTTTATTCTTGACATTATGTAAAAGCTTAATTATAGCCTTGCATTTCTTTGACAAAAACATAACAGCTGCACACTTATGCATATATGCCACATTATTGTTAGGTATAGTTAGAAGGTCATTAACATCCTTAAGCTATAATGCCAAAACTTAAAATGTTGTATGAAATGTTTGTCAGTTTGTGACAGAAGAATGTTCTTACCATCAGTGGAAATAAACTTTGTGAGTTTGTAAAGATGCGATATGAGATTTGGGTGTTTCTTGATTTATATAGGTTTTTATACAGTGCACATAGTTGATCATCTTTAAATTGGGATTTCTTAAAATGAAATTTTATAAATATTGGATGTTTCTTCATCTTTAATGAGCTTGTTTATCATCGACTGTGGATGAATTGTGATCCCAGTTCAACTTGGTAGCTCAGAAGCTGTGGTAGAAAAAGTTACATAAGGATATTAGGGTGTTTTGCTATTTCTACAAATATTGCGTTTAAGTATATTACTATATTCCTAATTGTGGGCTTTTAGTGTAATTTTGTGACAAAGGTAAAATGGCTGTTCTGAGCTGAGATTTGTGAGCTGTGTTCTAGGCCGTCTTCAGATTTTTCTGTCCATGCTTCTTTAGGCCTGTGGTAGGTCTTGTGTTTGTCATACAGCAGCCAATTTATTTTTTATTTTTATTTTTTTCCCCCAGTTCTTTAATGGCTTCCATTTACATTAAGCTTACTGGTGTAGACTTTGTTTGCCATTTCCTAATGTATCTCCTTTATCACTTATCTCCATCAGCAGTTGTAATCGGGACGTAGGAACAGCTGCCTGGTGAATGAAAATCTCCCTTCCTCAGTTCTCCCTTGCTTTTCTTTTTAGCAACTAGGTAACCCTGTAAGTTAGCCTCTATCTCGGACTGACTGCTTCACTGAGATTCATGTGAGTGATATCTGCACCTGTACAGCATAACTTTCTTCTGTAAAAACAAAACATGATTAATTGGTCAGATGGAAATAGCTATTAAACGTTGGCTGTGCATTTACAATATTTTATAGCTACATAGACAGTATGTTAGGGATTATGTTCAGTCTGGGTAATGCATTGCTAAATGTTGGAAGCCCTAGACTCTGTCTAGACTGTACCGAGGATTAGGCTTCAGAACAACTAACAATGAATGTGAAATTAGACTCCTTTCTAAACTAATTATGTCATTTGGCTTAATCTGGCAAGCAGTTAATAGTGGATATAGTACTCATTATCTTTAAGTAGTTCACATAAGTATACTTGCATGTGTAAACCCTTAAAATTATTAGTTCTTCAAGCCATTGATTAGGAGCTTTAATAAAAACGAGTTCTGCAGAATATTGTTTTGGCTATTTAAAATGTGAATACCTCTTGGCTGTCATTTCTGATTCTGTGAGAAGTTACTGCTGTGTAGCAGTCAGGCACAATGGCTCTTCTAGTTTAAAATCTGCAGTCTCATTTTAAGTCACAGGTGCAGTGAAAAACTCCAGATTTTTCACGGACATGGTGGATGTGTGCACCTGCATCACTGTTTGTTTTGCTGTGGAAGCCATAACCTCTAGCTGCCTCCTTAGCAAAATAACCAACAGCTGTCTTAAACTGCTGTAGGTATTTGCTGAAGAAATCTGTATCAAAGCCAGATATTTTTTCTTTACTTAAACTTTGTGGTTACCAGAACAAGTCTTTTGTTTAATTTCTAATAGTTATTAACATTCTGAGTATCGTTCTCTATAACCCAGAAATGGCATACATAACTCTATTACCTAGGGTAATGTGCACACTTAAAATGACTCTGGATACAGTAGTACCAGGATCTAGCACTTCCCAGCTAATTTTCTCATAACTTTCCATATTTATACATTTGTCCTGTATTGTTTGTGAGGTAGAATTCTTATAATGAATATATGAGTACATACTCAAACTCATATACTTATTTTTACTATGGACTTCCTGCTGTGCAGGATCTGTACTGGTGAAATGTGTTCCATTACTTGTAGCTCTGTCTGTTACTTGACTATTTCTAGATGTCTAAAATGTGATGTCCAAGCTTTTCTACAACTGTCATACCACTCAGACTGAAAATACTGTGCAATGTCAAACACTGGAATAATAGAGCTGGGAAAAAACCCCACCCTGTTGGTCCCTTAGCTCCACTCAGAATTTTTGGTTTAGAAGCTACTGCCCTAGTGTGGCAGGATCTTGGCAACTTTCTTTTATCTAGCTTTCTCTTTTAGATGCTAGGATGAAGTATGAGGTACAGAATCTTGCAAAAATAAGAAGATTTTAAGGCTTGTTTGTTAGTTCTCTCTGCAATTTAAAAGCCCAGAATAATTTTGGGTCCAGTGGTGAGAACTGGCAGACATCTGTGTGATCTTACGTTTGCTTGTGGTTGAATGCCAAGCTGTGCAGACACTTGAAGTAGGTGTATACCTGTCTTTTGTGGTTTTCCCATTTTGCTTACCTTCTGAAAATACATTAAGCTTCCTGGTACAGTGGCTATGGAATTGACATCAGAGCAGCAGGAAGGCAGAAATACTCGTCCATATAGTTACAGAGACTTAGTCAAAATGCTTAGAAGAATAACTGAAAGTTCAGGAAGTCTTAGTGGAGATACAAGTAGCAATTTTAAACTTTGAGTTTCAAACAAGAAATATTTGCCACTTTTCTTTTCATGTTAAAACACCTAAATGGAATAGATTTTCCAATGTAGTTAAAAACTAATTCACAGGGGGTGCTTGAAGTTTAAAAAGTTCTGTTTGTGTGTCACAGATCTCTCTGTTCAAATAGTTTCAATAGTAGTTTTGACATAGTTGGTTGATACAGTTTTGATAAAGTTGGTAAAGATTTTTGCTTTCTTCAAAAAGCTAAAAAGGCATTTTCAGTGCTCAGCAATGCCCAGTTTAAGTATTGGCCATTGAGTCTGAGACTTCAGCATTAACAGAACTTCTGATAGCTTTGATAGTCATATTGACAGAGGGTTTAATACCTTCTTCAGGGGAATTGATCTTGGGGAGAAAAAAATTAATAAGAAAAGAACGATTATTCTGCATACTGCTATCAAAAGAAAAGGTAATATCCACCATTTTTGTTTTCAAGGAATAATAATCAGTGAAAATGGGAGAAGAAAGGGAGCACCTTAGATGAGACTTAGAGGGTTTTTTTCTTCTTCATCATAGTGTGGGTTCTGTACCTTGACCCCAGGTATGCTTCTGTGCTCTTCTTGGGACTGCACATCCTGCAGTTCTTGCACCGAAGGTCAGGAAAATATAAATTAGCGAGTCATCTTTGTACAGAAAAGATGATCAAAAGGGTCATTCTTCAGGTAGGACACTGGCCTACAGGCATTTCCTGTAAAATACTTTCATTATGTCCATGTGGAAGAGCCTCACTGATTGGGACCAAGGTTCTTGCTCTAGTATGCCTTATTTCTTACGCTGTTAATTCTTGCATTTGGAATCTGTTTTCCCAGAGGTCTGAGTTGTCCTGAATATTGCTTTCATTGGATGCTTCCTTAAATCACTGTTGCTGTTCAAGGTTGCTGTTTTGTCATCGCTGATCAAAGTAATTTTTAAATATTTGCCTGCCTGTTCTAATGGAAAATGGAGTTTTACTGCAGCTGCTCTACATGTTTTGCAGATAATACGTGCCCCAGCAGTTTACACTTTTTTGCCTGATGCTTTTTTTTTTTTTAAAGTAGTCTTGTTACTTCTGTTAGAAGGATTCGGCAATTTTCCAGAAGAGATTTTATAAACAGACTAAGTCCATGTCCTGGCTTTTTATGTTTAGTATGAAAACATACTAAAATGCTATATTTACATTTGTTTTATCTTGAGATAGATTTTTTTCTCTTCCTATTGCATAATCATTTTTTAACTTTTAAAAATCAGTCTGACCAATTTTTACCTTTTTTAAAAAAATCCAAATAAAAACTGCTTTTCTACAAGAAACACTTGGCCACAAGCATGTATTTTTGTTTTTAAAGTCTCTTTGCAAGATCAGTGTTTAAATTAGGAGTCTTGAATAATCCTGTCATGATTTTCCGTGTTAACCAAAGCGAATATGTGTAGGGCAATACCTTAAATTGGCCTATGTACATGCTGTATTGACATTTACGTCATTACACAGGAGCATGTGTGGCTAGGTAACCTTTTTAACTGGGCTGTGTGATCCACTGCAGATAACACTTAGTTTCAAGGGGCATCTGGAAGGTTTGGATCGTTGCAACTGGGATTTTTTTTGTAATTGAATTGCTTGCAGTTTGATTGTCAAGAGATTAGGTATTGCTACCAAGTCTTGTGAGGAGAATTTCAGTAGAAGTGGAATGTGAGAAGAGAAACAGTAGTTCTTGGGCTGTAAAAGTTAGGAAAAGGGTTAGAGCGTTGCTACTGATGACAGAGTTATTTATGCTTAGATTTGAAGCATGATGAACAAATGTTCAAAAGTAATTTAAAATCCCCCCTACTTATGTGGAGGTCCGAAGATAAGGTGAAGTAACTGCTGCATCTTGCTTGCAGTTCAGTGGCAAAACTACATCTTTGACTCAGTCACATCAGGGAACGTCCTGACTCATGAAGTTGTCTCTTGCTATTTGTGCTCCAGTAAGTGACTCAGACCTCCCTGTTAGATTATTATTATAGGGTTTTCTGTTTGTTTTCTCTTCAGAAGGGAATTCCAGAACTCATTTCACTCTTGTGGACTAAGTGTTGTCTCAGTATCGAGTCTTCTCTCAGGCCATTTTATGCATTTTGCATTAAGTTGGGGGAAAGGGAAGCAGGTGAGGTTACTGTGCTACCTGGTGTTATCCTTCTGAAATATTTGTAGCAACAGACATTTTGGGAAGAGTTAGGTTACAATGTATCTGTAGATTAGATTGCATAGTAATTCTGCAATAGCAGGGAATACAAGATGTTCTACATCCCCAAAAGCCAAAAGGAAATGATCCATCCTCTTCTTCACTTCAGGGTTCATCTCACATTTCTCCTAATAGAGCCTGTGGCTCTTGTTCTACATTGACCTGCATGGTTTGTCTCACTAAGGAGGTCAGCTGTTGGAAGGCCAGACAAAGAAAATATTGGCCTAGAAAAAGTTTTATTAAAGAAGGCTGGTTTTTTTCCCTCACCTCTTGAGATCCCAAAAGAAAAAAATAAATAGTATCTATATCATAAACTCAGCCATAGTCAGTTTACTGTGGTAAAATGTGGAAAATACATTGCAGCTTAAGCTGTGTTTGTGGCAATATAAAGCTGTGAAAACAACAGCGCTAAATCTTTATACCGTCATGTTCTCAGATGTGCTGAAAAAGTAACTTGGATCAAATCCCAAGTGTGTTAAATGCTTTTACAGGACACCGTTCCAGGTCCACAAGCCCACTGAACACAATATTGAATCTCACTTGATTTCTACCCAGCTGGAACTCTTGACTGAAGTGACATTAAATCTTTTCATTAGAGCAGGCTCTGATAGCTTGTTGGTCTAATAGAGCTACATTTTCTATTTGTAGTTTTGAGCTTCCTCTACTGAGATCCAGTACTGTACTCTTAGTTTAGGCAGGTAATCTGATACTATTTATTTGCTCCTTAAGGCTTGCAAGTAGCGATGTTCTTTGAGCATGAGAAGTCCAACCCATGGTAAAACTTCTGTGCATCTTGTATTGATGTCTGCTAAATAGTCATCTCACCAAGTTCTGTATATTGAGTCCTTTCGGTGCTGTTTCATTACTGTTGGCAGAAACTTTTGTCAGCATTAGTGCCTGGAGAAGAGTGGAGGTAATTATTAGGTTTTGGCTGTGTTTTGAAGTCTATATTAAGGGATATAGTAAGCAGCATTTTGTATTGTGTATAATACAGGTAGAAAAGAAGTACTGCAGTTCTGCAGCTCTCAAGATTTCCCAAAAGTATTCCTGCTGATGAAGCCACTTCTGATGAATTAGTTACAGTTCTGATTTAGGATCCATAGAAACAGTAGAGCCTAACTGTAATTAAACAGTCATGGGTTTATACTGCTTTAAGAGAAATGTCTTGTAGCTAAAGTTCTTCATTTGTCATCTTATGTGCTTTTACAGGTGTTTGCTTTTGATCACTGCTTCTGGTCCATGGATGAATCAAACACCACAAAATATGCAGGTAAACTGTTTTCCATACATTTGACAATGTAAATAATTTGAGAGCATATGAGAGCTTGGGCTTTTGTTTTGTGGAGGGGTTTTTTTGCATTTTGTACTGTGATGCTTAAGTGACTTCTTCACAGAAGCAGACTTCTCATTTTTACAGGGATTGAGTCATCTGAGTGCTAGCACCTCAGTTTAGAGGGAATGCAAGCTTTAAGGTGCCTGGTACACTGTTCAGGAGGGATGCTTTTACATCTAAGCTGTAGTGTGCTTTTTTTATCCCCTGGAAGAACCTTTTGTGAGGATTGTTTCTGTCACTTAAAACGAAATTTCAGTTCTGCATCAGAAATTACTTCTGACTAATGCTAGTGATGAACGTGTATGTTTTCAATGCTCTGCGTTCCTGTGTACAGGAGAGGAATAAAACATGTTTTTCTCAGCTAGTATGGTTATTTCAGGTCTTTCAAGTCATTCATAGCCTGATTTTTCAGATCCCTAATGTTTTTGAGTGATCAGCTTTGTGACTCCTTCTTCCCAAAAGCTGGATAATCCAGGCAAGATTGTAATCCCAGTAGTTAGTTTTCTCATAATTGGATTTGTGTATTAGCATATTCATACTTTCTAAGAGGACTTGTTTTGATAGAGACAGCTCTGAGCACTGGGATTTCAAGGCTGTGGTTCATAGAAAGGAGGGAAAAAAATAGCATTCCATTTAGATATTCATATTATGAAGTTTTGTGCCCCATAAGAAATCTTGAAGGTTGATAGGGTTAATTAGCTCAAAGTTTGAGATCAGTGGTTTAATAAATGAACTGTCATATGCTTGTGTTAAAATATGTTTCTGACTGCTGGAGCCCCTGGTATAAAATCCCAAATCTTAGGGGTTGCACTTGATCATAGATTCCACTGTATTTCTTACCTGCCTGAGCAAAGATAGGTTTCTTCAGGAAAATTCTGTGTTGGTCTGTCTTTCAGTAACTGTGTTTGCACTGAATGGGTGCACTGCACAGTATTCATAGTTCAGGCTGGCAGAGCCATTGGAGCGCACAGCACCTCCTTTTGTGCCTGCAAGCCTCCCGTTTTCTTTTAAAGGAAGGAGGTGATGGCACGTACCCAGATCTTGGTGCCATGCGCCTCCAGTGTGCAGGTGGGAGCTGCACCCATTGGGTGCACTGTGGTACTAACCCACTTGTAGAGAAGAGAGAGACCACAGAAACACCCCTAACCAGTTAAACTTCTTTCTGTCTTGGTTTAACCCATCTCCAGGTGAATTCATTGGGGTTCTAGGTCTCTTTCTTTTTAATTTGAGTCAAAACTAGATTTCTCTAGCCTATTTCAGAAGATGTCGTTGATTTCATCTTACCTGAGAACTGAATTTTTATCTGTATGCAGATGAACCTCTCATTGGACTGGACTTTAGAAAGCTGTTGCTTGCATCTCTTGCGTTTTCTTACTGGCCAGAAAGCTGTAAGGTGTTTTTTTTGTCTGTTCCAGATAATATTCCTGCTGGGGAAAAACAAATCCAAAACAGTTTTCCTTGTTTTTTTCTTTTTTTTTTGGGGGGGTGGGGGTATTGTGCTTTTGTTTTGTTTTTGTTTGTTGATCATCATCTCCCCACCCCCCCACCCCCCCCCCCATATGGTAAGAATTTGAGCTTCAAGACTTGCATATAAAAAACCCAATGCTTTCACTGAATTTTTTTTTTGGTATGGTCTTAAAGTTAACTTGTGACTTCCAGCCCTCATGTTCTAGAACATAATGAATTTGGCAGAATATCAAAATAAAAGTAAAAAAACCCCCACAAACCTAAAAATCCACAAAACTGTTTCTGACCTAAGTTTCTGGGTTGTTAGCTTGTTCACTTGCTTGTGCATGAACTGATACTATCCTATACTACAGTGGTATTTCTTGTTTTAGAGCCAATAAAGCAAATACCAAAATGGATAGATTTCAGTTTTTATCTATTTCTAGTATTAAGGTGCCATAAGTCTTTTTCATGGCTTGGCCTAAATTACTGTACTAAACAAAAAAATACAATAGCTGGTTTTGGTTGGGGTTTTTCATAATTCCTTTGCCTCATGGAACAAACCCCCGTCGTCCTAGGCGCCTTGCAGATATCTGTGTTGTCTGTGTCCAGAGGTCATACTAGAGATTGTCACAGAATTAACAAGCTTAAAGAGTCCAGACCAGCCACCTGACAGCCTGAGGTTTTTGAGTTAAACTGTAATTTCTTGGTTGGATGCTGGACTACAGAAGGGTTGCTGATCCGGAAGCTAGACAGATGCATTAAATACTCCCTGCCCGAAGTAACTCTATGTGGATGCATAAATTTAATGTCATTGGCAAGAACAGTGATTAGTTGCACAATTAAAAGGAAACATGTATAAAGCTTGAAAGCTAAGTCCAGAGTGCTTGTAAATATAAGTAATATATATGACCTTCAAGCTTAAGTAAAATTCTTGAAGTAAAAATGGTATGAGACACAAATTTAATTACTTGAAAAACCCTTTTATCTGCATCACAGAAATACAAAGATGTGATAGTGAAAGGTTTAATGAGATTCTTAAGTACTAGGCTACCTTATCAGTCTTTGCTCTGTGCAAAACCTAAACGTGCTTATCTTGTATTATGTTGAATAGGTCTATTGTTGTGTATATCATACTATAGTAAAGATTTTGTTGATTGACACATGGGACATGGGAAAACCTACAGAACGGTGTGCACCACAGACAACATAGGTCTGAATGCTGTGTTGACTTATGTGGAAAACTCTTCCATCTTGGTGTAATTTTTTTTTTAATGTCAACAAAACCAAAGTTTGTGCTCTCCTGGAAGTGCACATTTTTACAGAATCCCTAAAGCTATCACACATGATTATGGGCTGGTTTTATTTTTCACTTTGCTGATTGATCTACAATACTACTGGCACTCATTGTTTGCACAAGAGCGAGATTCTTGTTTGGATAAACTTAATCGCATGGGTAATTGGTAACAATTCTCAGGCTGGCAGGGAGCAGGGCTGACCCTGAAATAGAATTAGCCATCTCTGTCTCTTACACTAAACTTACTCTGTGAGATATCGTCAGCTTTTTTGGCTGAACATAAGGCTTACTTTGTATGTACTATTTTTCTTTTGGAACTCATATTCAGGAAGTACAAGGCATCTTATTCCACTTTGAAAGTTACCTTCTCTTTCCAGCATTTGAAAACACAGGGATTGTTGCTGTTGGTGGCAGAATTGTTTTTTTAGCAATTGTTTTTTTCCACTGAAGTGGAAATTGGGTTCTAAAATTCTAAAATGATCCAGCAATATCACTAACAGAAATAGTGAAGGTAACCTTGATGTGATGAAAAACATCTAGAGGGCATCTTCGCAGCTGTCCTTGCAGGACTGCATCTCTCAAAGATAAGAGTTGTAAAGGCACAGGGCCTGGAGCACAGCAGAGGAGTAAGCTCTTTACAAGACCTTTGTGGAAGTGGTGCTTTGGTTTCAGATACTGCAAGAGTTGGAGGCTCTTTAACAACCTGGTATCCCATTTTAGAGATTGCAAGCTGCAGAAGCCCCTCTGAATTGCTCTTAAGACTGAAAATGAAGTGTTTATAATCTCTGTTAAAGTGGGTGGGGGTTTTGGTTTCATTGGGGTTTTTTTGTTGGTTTTGACGTTTTTTTTCTTTTGTTTGTTTGGGGTTTTTTTGTTTGTTTTGGTTTTGTTTTTTTTTTAATCCAATGAGTTAGCAGTTTAGAGGGAGGATTATTCTGAATACTGATGCTGTGTGTTTCTGAACAATTTGTGGCTGTGTTGTTCCAAGCAAGGAACAGTTACAAACCTCTGGGTTTGTGCTGATCATCACATGCTAGCTCCTGCACCTTTTTTCTGATGATTTAATTCTGAAAGACATAGCTGGGTATTTGGTGAAAATGTGAACATCTTATTGGAAAGGAAAAAAACAAACCAAACCAAACAACAAAAATAGGTCAATGAAATAGATTTTTGAGGAGGGAGGGGAATTTGGTTATAGGACAGAACGAGTTTGCCTTGATCTGGAAAAGGAATGAGCTTCGCCTGACAGGCTATAGTAGCGGTGTTTGAGAGTAAGCAAAATAGCTTCTTATTACTGTTTGTTTCTTGACCTGAAGGGGTCAAGAGTCAGTTCATGGATAAAGACACACCTGCTTGTCTTGAAAAACTCAGAGACAAATAACAGCTTGGCATTTTGGTGAAGAGGAGGACATTGAGAAATTCTCAGAGACGAGAACAAAGAATTCATTTTACAAGCCTAGACAACAGTAAGAGCCTATTGAAGGCTGCACTGAAGTTGGTTTTTAAAAGGAAGGAAAGAAACTCTTCAGCCTGGGAAGAATTCAAGAGAAGGTATAAATAACTACTGTAGCACTTAAGCAGGTCCATTCCAAGGACCCCACACTGTCCGTGGATTTTTCTTAAACTCCCTAGCTGCATCACATTTGGCCTGAAATTTCAGCTCTCTGTTTCTGCGGGCTGCGTTGTCCTGAAATGCTAAATGCCTGACTTTGGGCTAAGCTTTAATTTTATAGGAAGTATGCATGCTGACTGCTGTTCTTTCAGTAGCTGTTTCAAAAGGAAACAAACCAGGCAGTTGGCTTAAAGAACTGTATACTCCCATCCTCATGAGAGATTGTAAGCTGTGGATTTTGAGCAGACATGAGTGTTTGTTTGTAGTTCTAATATTTAAGCTGTTAGATGGGAAACCTATCCCTTAGTGTTCCCTTGACTTTTTTTTTTTAAAGGAGACTCTACATAGTATGTAGGACTTAATTTTGTGTCACACAGCTGACACCTGACCTGTACACTTTGGGGGAAACTTCGTTATTAAGTATGGTTTTAGTGCTGTATGGGTCAGGCACTTAAAACATAGATGTTGCAGCACCGAATTTGAAGCACTGGAGACCTTTTAGTGGATTAAGGCTTTGAACATTAAAGACTCCAGTGCTTTTTCAGTACTGCAGTAGTTAGATGATGCTAGCTTTTGTGCTTTTAGGTTCTTGTTAAAGGTGAACCATAGGTATCTTTATTCCCATTTTAGAGAGATTCTTTTAGAACTATTAGCTAGCAGAGCTTTTCATAATTCTGATATCCACAGATCAAGTTTTTTTAAAACTTTTAGATCATGGAAACAACTGCAATTTATTGATGTCAAGATTTGATTATAAAATGTTGTGGGTTAGAGATTAAGCCATAAAGAAACTTGTTTTTTCAGTGTTGTATATAACAAGTTGTTACTTGATTCTAGCTATTTTTGCTGTGTAAGGGAGGGGGTTTCAGGAATTGCAGCAATGTGTCATAACGTTACAGTCACGACCTGGCTGAAAGAATCTGTGCTAATATGAGACAATTATCTCTATTTCAGATTGACAAGTTGTGAACTAGAATTACTAGACATATAAAAACCAGACACTGAAACTAATTTTTGTTACAGTACATCTTGAACGTGTTTGTCACTAAATGAGCAGATCTTAGGAAAGACAGTAACTGTTACGCCTTTTTTAAAGGGAGTTTTGTTAGAAAGAGTGTGGCCCTTTTCTCCCCTCCCTTTTCTTTCCTTTATTCTCTTCTGTCTGCTATCTGTCTCCAGTCTAGTGAACTTAAGAATGTTTAAACTTTATTTGTAAATAGCTTAATTTTGCAGATTGTGAGAACAGGTCCTAGCGTTCCTCTACAATATGTAGGTTTCCCTAGGGACACCATCAAATTGGATCCCTGGATCAGGGCTTCAGAGACTGTAAGGGGGGATGATTTGGAGGAAGAGAAGGGGAAAGAGCATAGAGAATAAGAGCATAAGAGAGAATACTTAAATATCTCCTTCTGAAAATGATGTGTGTTGTATTCTTGCATGTCAGGGTATGTATTTATCTTTCTATTTTCAGGGACTTTTTATTATCTGACATATTTACCAGATTTCAGTGTTCTAATAATTCATGCTGGCTGAGAGATTCCAACTAAGATTTTCATGTGCAGCTCTGTGGGTAGATAATGTGAAAGTTTTATTTAGAATTGTTAATAATTTAATAGCCACTAACAACATGTGCACTGCCATATTTTGCTACCTTTATTTTAGGTTTTTGCCATTGAAATACCCAGCCATTTCAGTAGGTAGAGAACATGTGAAAAAACTTTTTAGCTTCAAAGTACCATACTAAATGTCCTTGATGCATGGTGACAGCACAAGCATGGCATTTGAAAGTTCCAGAAATATATGTAGGTTAAAGATGTAAACCTGAGAGGAGGATGGGTTTCCTTTAGCTTTCAAGTAAGTCACAGATACCATTTCGAATGCTGAAATCTTCAATATCTTTAGTATGGTTATTGCTAAAAAAGAAATGTTTATTATCTTGGTTTATATGTTTATGGAAGAATGTTAAGAGTGTGTCAGGGTGCTGAACATGTGAAAAGACTCAGTCCTAAGAGCTGATGGGAAGATTCTTGGCTCAGTCTCCTGCTGGAATGGGTCTTCTGAGAGATTGAGAGTTATTAATTTGATCTTTCTTAGATTTCCCTCCCCCCACCCCACTGTTGGCATCAGGCTTGCAGTTGCGCTTGTCAAAATGCACAGGTAATGTCTTTAAGCTATGAAGACAGTTAAAGCTGTCCAGTGAAAGTGGAACAGGTTTCCATATTGTCTTCATGTTGCTTTCCAGTATGTCTTCAAAACTGAGTGGCCATCCACCAGTGTTTCTCAGGTTTCAATTAGCAGAGTGTCCCTAACAGTGTGTTTGTGAGTTTCACACATTGCAGCGTTAGGGGCACTGCCACACGGGCCATAACGAGCGTTATAAAGCCTACAGCAAAATTGTCTGCTAATGTTTCTCACTGTGTGATTCCAGGTTAACAGTCTTGCTCCTTGAAGTAGAGGAAACAAGATTATTTAGACTGTGGTCTGCAAGAAAGATTCACCAGACTTTGATCCCCTTTCCTCGAAGGGATGAACAGACAGGAGAGATCCTGGCCTGTGAGAACTGGCAGCTTGTATGCTTACCCTGGGCTGTGTGACGGCCTTGGGTGTGCTTTCCCCAGCTTGACTGACTGCGTGTCCATCAGTCGTCTAAGGCTTGCCCATGTTCTGAGCAGAAGATGGGAGAGGGGATGGGTGTTTCGGTGTCTGGCCTTTAGTTGCCTGTGTAAGAGGCTATATGGTCTTAGTCAGCTGAAAGATTGGGAATCCCTGTCTTAAAGACAATAAAGGTTGGTTTAGGGGAAATCTTTGTTAACTAAATAATTTTTTTTCCCTGTATTTCTCCCTTTTTCTGTAAATTAAGTCAGAATCAAGTTAAAACCCCTGCTAACCTCTTTAAACGCTAGGTAACTGTGGAAGAGAAGTCCTGTAAATAAGCAAAAGTATTAATTGCAGGTGGCATGGTTTTATTTAGCAAAACAAAAATGCAGTAGTGTAGACAATGGAACTGCGTTATTTCTTTCGGCCGTAAATGCATGTAGACATAATTCTGTATAATACAGATTTTGTAATCACTTTGTAAACCCCCTAATAAAAGTCATGGGGGAAGCAGTGAGGTTTCTTAATGAAAAATACCAAAATCTCATGGATGATATGCTGTTACCCTCAACAGTGCACTGCATTAGCAAATGAATAAAATGTCCATAATGGAAGTTTAATGTCTTGAGTTCTTTTCTGTGACTGCACTTAAATTCTTATTTTATCCCATGATAATTCAACTGGTTACTATAAACATCACTCTTTAATGACCCATTCATCTATGTTGGTATTACTGAGCTCTTAAAAACTGTAATAAAAATACCATTTTAGAGTTATGTATCAATGATTGACTTTCAGTTTGTGTTGACCGTTTGAAAATAAATGTCTTCTGAAAAAAAAAAATCAAGCTTTGCCTATGAAATACAAACTGGGTTTCTTCCCTGGTGTTTAGTAGTAAAGGATTCTGTAGGTCATCTTGTGGTTATCATGACCATGCCCAGTTTTATAACGTTTTGGTGTCTGCTTTTTTTTCTTGGGAAACATGGAGGAGGTTACTGGTTTATTGCTGGTCAGAAGTGGGTAACAAGTTTTTTCCTCTTCTGACAAATGGTTTTATTCTCCACACACAATCATTGCAGAATAGATACACTTTTTTCTCTTAATAATTATACTTGGCTTCAAGCTTTTCTTGATTTCGTGTTCTTGCTCAACAAGACAGTAAGTGGCTCCCTGCCTCTGTGATATTTGGTAACTTTAAAATGGGCCCTCAGGAGCTGGTTGGAAAGCAAGCTCTTGTGTATTGTATGTTCTTATTAAACTCTTCCGCTGACATATTTTCTTCATTCATTCTTCAGTAGTTTAACATTCTCTATAGCTATTTCCAGGTTGTTGAACAGGGATTTCTCAGCATAGATATTATGACCAAATGATCCTAAATTGGATGAGAAGTGAATGAATGTGCATGGGGGAGGAGGTGGAATTACTCTGGAGTACAGCAGATTCTCCTCTGGTTTTAATGCCTGTATCCAGCATTTTTGAACTGTGTTAATCCAAGGAGCAGAGACACTTTGGAATTTTAGAAGTTCAGCTGGAAAGATACACAAAGACCATTTGATAGGGCATCGCTGCACTAGTTTTTCCTTTACAGCAGATAAGTAATTAGGCTAATGTTAAAGGAAACTAAAAGTAATTTAGAACTTTTTAGTCCTATTTACCTGCCTGTAAATCATTCCACAATCATACCACAGGTTGTTCTGCAGGAATTTTCTGGACTACCAATTACGTGAGGATCACAGAGTGTAAATATTCTCATGCAATGTATGAATGTATAGCTAGATTTTTATTTTTATTTTATGCCAGTATGTTCCATTTTGAGAACCATGGAAGTCATTATTGCATCCACTGTACAAAATAATTTCTTGTAACTGACAACTGCTGAAATTAACTAAAATGAGAGATGCAGCTGATAATAGCTGTTCAGAAAGTCACCAGGCAGTGAATGTTAAGTTTAGTGTATAAGTACTGTCCTTGGCTCACCTCTGCTTATTTTGGGTGTACACACAGCTGGTGTAATTCTTTGTTCAGAATTCAAGGCAGACAACCCACTGACCCTCTTTGTGATCTACAAATACTGGGCTTTCCCATTAAAAAAAACCCCAAGCACTATGCCTATTTTCATCTTCTGCAGCTAAAAGATTGATGTGCATCTAAAATCTGCCTGGCACAGAGAGACGATTTTCAGACTATGAAATTCTGCAGCTGACATTTCAAACTATGGATTTGGCAGAATATAGCCTCAAAAAGCTCTGTTGAAGTCTGGCAGCCTCCTAATATGCATTTCCTCCCTGAATGTCATTGGAATGCTTTTATCTTGATTCCAGCATCACCTTGCCATGGGGCGAATCGTAATAGCTTATGGTGAAACTTGAGGCCAATTCCCAAGAGAACAACTGCTACTATTTCTAGCATGATATTTGTTGTATATGTAATAGCCTAGTTCACTAATGGGTTTCATTACAACTCTGTTACAGAACACTTTGGGGTATAGTTTGTGATTAAAGAATGTATATTAATTGCAAAATTTATACTTAATTAATACAAAAATTTAGACATCTATGTTATTTTCTAAGCATTCAACTTATATGATGCCCTTTGAAGAACTGCTCCCTTCACAGGAAAATCAGCAATATATTTAAACACAGAAGTAGTTGTTACACTAGTTTCAGGCAAATGTTTTGAACTTGTCACTCAGTTGTACGTGAAATCATTTTTTTGTTCATCAATGCACTCAATAGTAAAAAATAATTTGCAAACCTTTTTTTTCTTGTTTTCAGTAAATTTTAGTCTGTTATTAAATTTAAAATAAACTTAATTATTTTCTAGGTCAAGAAGTGGTGTTCAAGTGCCTTGGAGAAGGGATTCTTGAAAAGGCCTTTCAGGGATATAACGCTTGTATTTTTGCCTATGGACAGACAGGTGAGTCTCCTGTGCTAAAGGGGAAGAACCCTTTTTGTGCATGTAGCAAGTGGAAAGAATAAAACATAAATATTAAGCTAGATAATATTTAAAAAATGTATTTTGAAATATCATAATGTTAACTGTCAGACATTTAGCACTGCCAGTGACAATGTAAAGCTCTTAAAGCAGCTCTGTAAATAAGTTCCTAGTTACTACCTGTAGGGGCTGCTTTCAAAGCCTGAAAGGAGTAGTTCATACTGAAGGCTTATTCAGTCATTTGTGTTCAAAGGGGTCCTAAATAATGGCCCTGCTGAAAGAAACCTTTAAGATAATTTCTCTTTTTGTTTGTCTTTACCTTGTAGTCCAAAGAGCAAGCTAGCTGTCTAGAATAGTGTGTCATGTTGTTCTGATGTATACTTCTGGAGGAATAAAAAGTGAATTAAAACATGTGCTTCATGAACAAATGAGTAGCTCGGAACCACATTCTAAAGCATTTTATTCTCATTTTTTTTCCTTTAGGTTCAGGAAAATCCTTTTCAATGATGGGCAATGCAGAGCAACTGGGTCTGATCCCACGGCTCTGTTGTGCTTTATTTCAGAGAATTTCTGTTGAAGAAAATGAATTTCATACTTTTAAAGTTGAAGTGTCCTATATGGAAATCTACAATGAGAAAGTCAGAGATCTGCTTGACCCAAAAGGGTGAGTAGCTTCACTCTCCCCCGCAGCCTTCCTTATTTTTGTCTGAAACTGTAAAAGTAGAAATCACTTTTGGAATTCCTTGAGAAGGCTTTTTCAGAATGAATGTTTATATGACTTCCCTTAGAAAGGATTGGATAGCAAATACCCAAAAGAAGAGAATATCCATGTAAAGCTTGTATATGAAGTAGTAACTGGCGTGGAGCAATTTAAATACTAGGATACGATCATAATGATGCAAACAAATACTGTATGATGTAGTTTACCACCAGAAAGCAAGTACAAGAATGTGCAAGTAAATTCTGGTGTATTTTTGCCATATGATCCAGAGCATATTCAGGTAAGAATTTTCATCAGCTGGAAGGAGTTTGAAGCTTATTTGCAACTTGGTTCTCGTGGTTTAGATCTTAACTTTTTGAATGTGGAAGGGTAGCACCTCAGAATATACTCACGGCACTCTTTCTACTCTTTTGTTTACACAAAAATACTGATTAGGCTCTCTGGCTTGGAGATGTCTAGACAAGAGGTAGTTTGATAGGGTTGGTTTTTTTTGCTGAGCACTGATACATGTGGTATATATTTTGATTCTTGAACATAATTGCACTAGGTGAAGAAGTATGCAAGTTAGGTAGAAAGGTAGATTTGAGACTTACTTGATATATGTCAATAAAGTGTGGAAAATGCAAGAAGAATTGAACCTTTAGCAAATTGCTGGGGGGGAGCAGGGAGGATTTCTGGTTTCCTTTTTTTGTCAACATTAGTTCTGCCAAATAAGGCATTTCAGGTTTTGTTCCAGCCACAAATATTGGGGTGAGAGGATGCATTAAAAATAGTTCATGTATATAGATTAAAACTGGTTAAATTAATTTGAGTCTTTATTGTTAATCTGAGTTAAAAACAATTCTGGAAGATTTTTTTCCTCCTGTTACAATTAAAAGACAAATTGACTTCTGCTATATAGAACATTGTTATAATTTCATACTGTAATTTTTGTTTTTCAATAAAATTCACACTAGTGGATTGTGCATAAAGTCTACTTTATTCCATAGGAGTCGGCAGTCCCTTAAAGTTCGAGAGCACAAAGTTTTGGGACCATATGTAGACGGCCTGTCTCAGCTGGCTGTTACAAACTTTGAGGTAAAGCTAAACCAATTACAAGTTTATAACTAACACCTATGTACATAAGCAATAGGACTCCTGTAAGAGATAAACTAGCGTCTATCCAGACATTTTGGTTCTTGAGTATTTATGGTCTCTGGCAATCACAAAGGTCTTCTTTAATGCTTCAGGAGTATTTATTTCATGTAAAAGCATTGGATTAGCCTTTTATGTTGGTTAAAAATAGAATAGTTGTATCGCTTTATTTTGCAGTTTTCAATGCATATATTATACACGAAGAACACAGCGTTTCCTTGACACATGAAATAAGAGGCTTCCAAAATAAGATTAGTCTTCCAGCGTGAATTCCTTTGATTTTGTTGTTGAATGTGACCTCTTATTTTATACAGGTATATTGCATGAGGAGCTACAACATGGCTTATGTAATTCATAATTTAAATCATGAGCGCACTTGAGTTACAAAAATACATTAAAATAAATCGGTATTGTAGAAGCCAATTAACTCCTATAGCCTCAATGAAAATAATTAAAGCGGTGCAGTTGTATGAATTGTGTAGGCCTTTCTTTTTATGAGGAAGCTGATTTGGAAATGTTGGTTTTAAAAAAAATGTTCATTCTTTGTGTAGTATTGTTTGGGAACTGTTTTGCTTTTTTATGGGTTTTTTTGTTATTTTTGTGAAGCATCTGTGCATATAGAATTATAAAAACTGCTTTTGCAGCTTTTATGGTGAATTGCGTACTTTGAAAGCACACCTTCTTTCTTCAAATTCTAGGAAATCTAGTTCATACTTAGTTTTGGGCTGATGACTCTCATGAAACTGTCTTGGAGGACTCAGCGAGCACTTATGTCAGACTCAGCATAGCTGCCTGGTTTTGCATATGTGGGAAGGTAACAGGCTCCAAGTGAGGTAACCCTTTGAGCCAATTAAGTGAAGAGAGTATTAGTGAAGTTCAGTAAAGAGATGCATTGTGTTCACTTGTGTAAGTAGATCTGTGCTGGCCTGATTACTGGCATTAAACAGTATGATTTGTAATGTGGATGTTGCCAACATATTTCAGCAGCAGATAAGGAGGAGGTGTATTGACTGTAGCTGCTGGGCTTTTAAGCGCGGCACTTAAAACAGAGATGTGATTTAAAGCCATTCTGTGAAATTACATACTCTCTGTACCAATATATCTCAAAATGTGCAAAGAATTTTCTCATTACTTCTACCTTTCCTTCTTCCTCTCTCCCACATGTACACACCCTTCCATCTAGATGGGGATTTTGTTCAGCAAGCACAATACTTCCTTTTATCCTAGCATCACTTTTTACCCTTTTTGCTCTAGGATATTGAGTCATTGATGTCGGAGGGAAACAAATCACGAACAGTTGCTGCAACCAACATGAATGAAGAAAGCAGCCGCTCTCATGCTGTATTCAATATTATAGTGACTCAGACACTTTATGACCAGCATTCTGGTGTATGTATTTCTGTTGATTAATTTATGAAGTTGTGGTGAATTCTTCTTCTTCCTTCTTCCACATATGTTACCAGTTCAGCTGTGCTTCTACCTTTAATGCCATGGGGTCCAGTAATCAAAGTAGTATTGACAAGACCATAAGATTGAGAGAACCCTGGAAGGGTGAGGAAGCACACCAGATAGCAAACAGTTGGATCACTTTTTAAGATTATATTGCCACCATGAAACCTGTTTTAGGTCTTAACTGTTGCTGAAGTTGGTATATTTTAATGGCCTACTCTGCCACTAAGGTTACTGATGTTACCACACAGCTGATTCTGGTTCATTAATGCTTCAGCCCTTTACTATAAAATATGTGAGTGACTCTTAAAGAGCTATAAAACCTCTGACAATTCCTTCTTTGCTCATATTTTGAGTTTGATACTTTAACCCACGTTATTTTGAAGAACAGTGTTTCATGGTGCCAGTGTCAGACGTGTTAGTACTTTGTGCCAGTGTTTCTTAGCAGCTGTTCTCCTATGTCCCATCTGTGCAGAATTCTGGAGAGAAGGTCAGCAAGGTCAGCCTTGTGGATTTGGCTGGGAGTGAGAGAGTGTCCAAAACAGGAGCTGCAGGAGAACGTCTGAAGGAAGGCAGCAACATAAACAAGTAAGACATTGGCATACGCAGGTTGCAAAGCTTAAATCTTGTTAAGAATCACTGTTGTTTCCTTGGCCTCATCTCTTGGTGTGGTTGTCACAAGTCAGTTCAAATGACAGACCTCATCAGAAGCAGTTCAATATGGCTCTTCCAGCTGCTCTGTGCTAAACACCATGTGTTTCCCTACATTGGCATAGGGACCCTGATTCATACTTGACTCAGATGAGGGCTCTATGAATTTTATCTGGAAAAAGTGACAGCAGCCCTCTTTAATTAAGCATATACCTTTTGTGATTCATTTATACACCCTGTCCCCAGGCTCATGTGTTTGTCTCATCATCAGCTCAAGGAAGAATGCAAAGTTGCAGAGTTGAATGGCTTTGTTCCAACATGTATTAAAATATGTAAGAGTATAATTCACAGTTTAAGAAAACCAGATCAGAATGAAGCTGTGTTAGTTTAGCATTGCCTTGGGCATTTGCACTCAAGCAATGACAAGTTTCAAGGCACTTCTTTACCGTAATTACTGTATTATTGCCCAAAAGCAAGAATTTAGCACACTATTACTGCTGGTTTAAGTATACTAATTTTCCTGGGAAAGAAAGTTTAACTTTAACATTAAAAGCTACTGCTTTTTCAATTTAATTTTAAAATGTTACAAAATGTTTTGGTATTTTAAGTTAACAATGACAGCACAAAGTGTGTTTGAACAGCATTCATAGGTAAAATGATTTTAAATTACCCCTTTTTAGAGTTTGAACATGTTTGCTCTTTCTAGCTTAATTTCTAATCTACTTTGTGTTTAATGCATCGTATTGGTAGCCACGCTGGCATAGTCTTTGTGCAACAAAATTATGTAGCTCTGTTTGCCTAATGGCAGGTACTGTACCTTTACCCCACAGGTTACTTGTTAAATTCAGATTGGTTTTACTAGAAACTGTATTGGTATTTTGCATAAGCAAAGGTGAAATTAAATGTTTCTTTCTAATTCTTGGAGAAGAAGTCAAATGCCAACTTTCCTAACAGCTATTAACAAATTGCAAGTGTTGTTATAGATACAGAAAGACTTCCTTTTTTTTTTTTCTCTACTAGGATGTTTACTCAGTGTTCAACTTTTACAGTATGGATGTGGTAGGGGAAGGTTGTTTTGCCCAGGCTGAACCTCTTTGACAATACAGAACTTCAGATGCAAGCACCAAACTTTTCTGCAAAAGCTATTTTAAAAAGAAAAGTGGACAGCTCTACGTTTTCCCATCAATTAAATTCTTATATGGTATAAATCTGTATTACCTAGTTCATTTATTAAGCATTCTCTGTTTGAAATCTCTTTTGGAACTGGTAGGCGAAAGAGAATTCTTAGTGCTGTGCTTGGTGTCTTCTGTTAGATTTTTGCTGTTACTTGGAGCTTTAATGAAGCCTGACTTTCACTGGAAGCTTCAAGATTGGTATACATGTTTTATCAGACTGGTTCTTCAGAGAACATTGTGTACGATCTTCTCTTGGGTGTGATGCACCTTACTTATTAGGGAAAAGCAATGATCTTTTCTGGAGTGATACAGTATATTTAAACCATATACCTTACTATGTCAGCTCTTTTTTAAATTATTTTTTTATTCTTCTATAAAGCGGTAAGATGTATTGGTAGCATGTGTTATGTTTAATGGGATCAAAATGGAGCTGCTGAAATTACCTGGCAAATCAATTTGCTGCTTGTGCTATGTTTTATTACCTTGAAGAAGAATGGGGAAATAATGTACCTGTTTATGTATTTACAAGGCAGGGAAAATGTACACTCGGCTGTGCGTACCAAAACTGCGTAGTGTGACGTTCAGCCAGTCTCTGTAGGTGTCTGTGCCATTTGTTTCTGATGAAACCTGGCTAGGGCTTTGGTAGCTGCCACCTTGATCCCACAACTCATTCTGTTGTAAATGCTCTTTCCTGTCTTGGGACAGCATGTTGCAGGGGGGAGGCAGTGGATTGCTCTCCCACATACTGAAACAACAGAGTTGTGTCATTTTGTTAACATCTGCATAAAGTTGTAATAAAGATTACTTCTGGTTTTTCTCAAAGCTGATGCAGAATGGCCTTGGAAAGGTGCTGGGTGTCTGCTCTTTATTATTGAGGGTTTTGGGGGACTTGCCATACCTCATAGGAAAGCTGGATGTGCTTGTTCCTCCCCAGGATGTGCTAGTTCCCATACAGAGTGCAGAAATGCAGGTGCTTAACAACTCTTTGTGGTGTAGTCAAAGCATTTCTAGAGTACAATAGGAGGAGGAAGAAGAATAAACAACCTGTCAATTAGTGGCTAAGAAAAATACTTTCTGTGAGCAGTCTGCAATTTTAACTCTGATTAGTAAAATCATAGCTGTTGCCATTTTAACTTGAGAATGCAAAAAGAAGCCTTTAAAATGTAGGTGGGGGGAAGGAATGGGTTGGGACAGGTCTGGCTCCAAGCTGATTTTAGGGAGGTTTTTTGTATTCAGAGTAAAGTAATAGAAAGGTGGATTCTGCTTGTTGAAGAACTTGGTTGTAAATTGTACAGAAGTAGCTTGAATGGGTGTCATTTAGGGACAGAGTTGTTCCCTGCGGTGAGGAAGCACCACTTCTCTGGAACACCGCTGACTCAGGCCCCTGGTGGGAGTGTGGGAGCTTCCCACTGCCCGCCAGCAAGGGCAACCTCATCCTGCCTCAGGATTAGGGACACAGAGAACAGAAAGTGTGCAGAAACGGCACTTTCCTGTGCTCTTGCACCACATGAAGTTCTCTCTGCTGCTTCTGAACTCCCTCAGTCTGCTGTGCGCCACGGGCTTAGGCCTTCTGGTTGATTCATGATACAAGTAGTGTGAGATAGGATCAAAGTAATGACGCATCTCTGATGCACCATCTAGCATGAAGGAGAGCAGCCGATGAGTCCTGTAATTATTTTGTTGGGCAGCCATTTCTTTTACCACTTTCCTTAAAGCCTTTAAAGAGCTTTGTATTACGAAATCTCAAGCAGAACACATAAATTACTCCAGTTTGGCTTTTATTGCAGATGGTAACAGTTAGTCTCAAAATAAAATCAGTATTTGTGAGGAGCAGAAGTATTATCACATCTTTTAATCCTCTGTTAATAAACTGTAGCTTATAATTTCCTGCTCATTAAAATACAGTGCCCATAACTGGAATTAGTGTTGCAGCCTTGTTGTGAAATAGTTTTCAACGACAGGCCTTTTTGAATCCCTGTTTTTTCCCATCCCCCTTCTGAGTGTCCTTTTCTTCCCCCTCCCTGAGTTTTTGGCTTTAGTTTTAACATTTCCCCTCATTTAAAGAGAGAAAGAGCAATCGGAGGAAAATAGGCCAGAGTGACTTCTTAACTTTGTGCTCCTTGAAGTTGGACTCCATTGGGAGCGTGCTGGTGGTGCTTTTCAGTTGTGCTGTAGGAGGTTGCTACGGGGCAGCATATGGCATCCTACTGTTTGCTCTTGCATGTTTAGCCCCCTGTCATCTCTGTCTGTGGAGACCAGAGACTGGAGGCGAGAACCACTTCTCCCTCCCCATCCTCCCCTCCACAAGCTTTCAGAGGTTGTTAGGCTTTTGTTTAGGTCACAAACTAAAACTAACTGTGCCTTTTGCTGCAAATTTTTCAGAGGTGAATTGGAAAGTTATCCTATAGAAAAAATTACAAAATAGAGTGCTCTCTTGGGAGATCAGATTGCCTAGCCACTGCTTAAAAATTTCTTTTTTTTTAATTTTGCTTTCAGGTCTATGCTATCTTCATACCCCTTTGTGCTATAGGCAGTATGGGACATCTTTTGTGACGCATGTAATGGTTCTTGTTACCTTAACCTCAGATATCTTCCTTGAAATATTCTTCTGCAACATTTTTGTCACTTTCTAAATGTTATTTCTGAACCACTGGTAGTTTCAAGCAGCACTAAGGCCCTGTTACAAATACTGTGCAAACACTGGCTATCAACTAAAATAGTACTACTTCTTTGAAAATAAAACTCAAAAGGATGGAGTGGAACAGTACAATTAAAGATTTATTTGACTATCTAATTGCAATGCTGCTGAAGTTTTCCTTAGTAGCTGGATAATTGGGCGTGAATATGACGGACCAGTATGCTCTTACACTTCAGCACTGTCTGTTTTAAAACCCTTTAGGCTAAACATCTGTTTAATGTTCTCAGGCTCCTGAACCAGCTCATTATCTTAAACATACTCGCCCCAAGAGCCCCGATGTCATTGAAAATTTACAGAGGGTTGTATAACAATTGGATAATATAATGCACATAAGCTTTGCACAGATTGCTAATACAGTTACCCCTATTGGTAGAATTGGTACCTGTACCAAAGTGAATGAGTTGTCTGTATTTTCTTCACTATTCTAGAGTGGTGTTTGGGATGTGGCTGTCTGCTACACAATTTGGGGGCTTTTCTTTTTCATGCTTGTGCAACATTTTTGTAGCTGGGAGATTGTTTGGTCTGTTCCCCCCACAAAAAGCTAGTGAGGCTCCACCTCAGTTAAAAGTCAGCTCATTTGTCAAGGGACCTCCTAATTGGTCTCTTCTGATGAGCAGCCTTCCATTGTTGTGTGATGGCTGATTAGTTACTGGTTCACCAGGCAGACTAGTTCTCCTGGGCCATAGCTGGCTTTGTCTTGAGGATGCCTAAACTAAAAGATCAGTGTTATCAACATTATTCTCACACTAAATCCAAAACACACTGTGTCACTTACTAGGAAGAAAATTAACTCTCTCCCAGCTGAAACCAGGACACCAAGATAGAAAGATTTTTAGTCTCTGAGAAAAGGTAGATGTCTAATCAAAGGCAGTGATTCTCTGGGTACTGAGGCAGGCTGCTTTGCACTTTTCAAACTATTTTAAATACTTTAATATTTCAACTTAACTCTTCCTGGAACTTGGTCTTAGTACTACGTAAGATGAAACACTGTAGATATCGATTTTTTTTTTCTTCCAAATATGTAACTGTTACTAAAATAGATGGCCCTGTTTGGAGCAGGGCAATGGGCTAGCTGATCTCCTGTCGTCATTTCCAGCTTAAATTATCCTGATAGTTTGAATGTGAAGCTCTGCAGAGTATAAATTAAATTCTTCAGCAAATTGCCTTTTCTGTGTTTTATTAAATCTACATTTGGAAAGTGTGTTAAAGCTGTTCTACTGTGTTGCATTTATAGATCACTTTCAACACTAGGCTTGGTTATATCATCACTTGCTGACCAAGCAGCAGGGAAGGGGAAAAACAAGTTTGTGCCTTACAGAGACTCTGTACTCACTTGGCTTCTCAAGGTAATTAGTATTTTCCATTCACCCTGTTCACAAGATGTCAGCTTAACAGTTTGTAGGATCATTGTAGCATACCTCTGTGTACGTGGACTTCTCATCTTTTTTTTTTTCTTTTTTTTTTTTTTTTAAATGAGCTAAGGAGCTCTAATAGCTAGAAGTTGTTCCAAGGAATATGGACAGCTAAGTGTATCTTGTGTTAATTCTACAAAAAGTCCTATTTGGCTATTTTAATTTCTAGTGGAATCAGAGCTGGTGGAGGTGGCTGGAAATGTTTATGGATCATACTGGTTAGTTTATATGCAGAGTACCTTTCAGCGTCTAAATAGTAAGCTTTGTATTTTAAGTAGCTTTGTAAAGACATTGTATAGTCTCAGAACAGTTTTTAACCTTTAAACTTTCTGTGGATGCACTCTGCAGGACAACTTGGGAGGAAACAGCCAAACTGCCATGATAGCCACAATTAGTCCGGCAGCAGACAACTATGAAGAAACACTCTCTACTCTGAGATATGCAGACAGAGCCAAAAGGATAGTTAATCATGCTGTGGTGAATGAAGATCCAAATGCTAGGGTCATCAGAGAATTACGTGAAGAAGTTGAAAAACTGAAAGAACAGCTCTCTCAAGCTGAGGTAACATTATTCACAGTACAATGTAAACTGAGTTTCCCAAGGACATGTAAAACTCTGGCTGGAAGACTAGTTTTCTTTTTAAGTCTTACAAAATAAGGAAAGGAAGAGTCTTGCACTTTTGTTTTTTAATTAATTAACCTTGTTTCTTGAAATAAATCCAAAATAATGTTTGCTTATTTTTAATAACTTTTTAATGACAACATTGTACTGATGGTGACCGTTGTCAGAATAGACTGTTCTGGAAGAACTTCATGTCAAGCAATAATAGATGCAGCACAGATAAGAGCTAGAGTACAACTTCATTCTGTAGGCTTATTAGCAGAAACTTTTTTTGCATTGGTGGACTATATAGTTTTATGATGTCAAATGGAAAAGTGTGAAAAGCCATAAGTCTGGTATTGAACCACAAAATATGTGGGACATTTCTCTGACATTTATGAAAATCTATAAAAAATTGTCAAAACTGCAACACCGAAACCATCAGCAATTTGCTTTACTGCCTTACCACTCTGTGATTGCTGCTTATCCTAGATATATATATATATATATATATATACACTTCTGTTGGAGAGTAAAGTATCAGGGTAGGATAGTTTACTTGGTGATAGATACCTGGGGAAATTAGACACTGCAACGTAGGAAAATATTTTTATCTTTTGAGGCAAGACACAAAATACTGGTGGAAAAAGAACAGAAGTGTGTCTGAGGGTAAATTTGTGTGGCGTTTAAACTTCATGTTCATTTAAGGAATAGTGTGCCTTGTATGAACAGTTCCTTACAGGCTGAAATGGGAAAATCTGCTTTAAGAAAAAGGAGCCATTCACTTTTTTTCATAAATAAAATTCTGTTCTAATCCCATATTTTAAATCAGAAAATATTATTGTAGCGTGTCCTTAATTATGTTGTCAGACTGTGGCTGAACACAGTCTGTAGGAAGCGTCCAAAGTCTTACTAATTTTTTTAAAAAGTTTTTTCTCTTATACCTTGTGTTAAAAACGGTTATATAAAGTTACAGGTCAGCCTGTTGAATTGTTACTTAGCACTGGACGTATTTAAGCCCTTAGCTTTTGTCTCCTGTTGTGAAATGAGACAAGCCAGTGTGAGCTCCAGAGCATGCCTTCCTTCGAAGGTAATCAATAGGGTCAGTCTGAAAGCTTTACTGCAACTCTAGTAACACTTACAAAACCAAGATAGAATGGAAGGCTAAATATTGAGAGAAATTTGTATTTGAAACTACTTTTGGAAGAAAGACTTTGCAGTGGAACTTCAGACAGCTAAGACTTAAAAGTTTTTAAATATTCAGATATTTTTATACAGACACTAAAGCTGTAGTGGCCAGGCCCAGGGATTTTGTTGGTTCCATTAGCCTGTGGAGCTATGTCGATCTTCAACTATTTCAGATCTGGACCCATTATAGATTCATTCTGTCCTCTTCCTTTGCAAGTGACCTGTTTCTTCATCTTCTACCATGAAAAGCCTGGGGTTATAGTTGAAATCTATACGTGTTGCATTTCATATTATGTTGCTGTGTTCAATTTCCTTGTGCAAGCAAATATTGCAGTGGAAAGAGTAACTGAAGGTTTTTGCCAATTTCCATCCTTTAGGCCATGAAGGCACCAGAACTGAAGGAAAAATTGGAAGAATCTGAAAAACTAATAAAAGAGCTAACAGTCACCTGGGAAGAAAAGCTGAGGAAAACAGAAGAAATTGCACAGGTATTTCAGAAATTTTGAGGAATAAAGGCCAGATACTCACATAGTGCAAGTCAGCTGAATTTCATGAGCTTTAGTGGACTGTGCTGTCTTCCCCAGCAGTTATTTAAAATTCCTTTGGATTTTTGTCTTTCCCCCTTGTTTCTGGGGTTTTTCAGTGTTTTGTTTTGTATTTTTTTAAGTTTACATTCCATTAGAATAAGTGTAGCTGTGTCATGATATCATTGATAAAAGCGATTATTTGATTTTAAAGTAAAACATCAAAATATGTTTGCGCAGCTCATTTATGTATAAGACCACAGTGGGATCTTGGACCTATTTCCCTCAAAGTGACTAAGAAAATGAAGAATTACAAAAGGATCAGAATTTTGGGTGGTGTTTGTTGCTTTTGCTTTTAGTGACTACTTAACCAGAGAAGGAAAATCTGTACACATATTCACTAAAGGTCATTTATTATTATTGTACTTAAAATAAGACTTCTGGATTCCAGTGTACGTTTCCATCATTTCCATCATCTATAGCATGGAGAATGAGTGGTGGTGTTGGTTTCCCTTTCTAGTCCTAATGTTCCTGAAGTATGCTTTGGTGCAACCACTGTTCAAAAAAAAAAAAAAAAAAAAAACAGGGCAAAAACCCAAACCAAACCCAACCAGCCAAATAAAAAAAACCCCAACCCCCAAACTGTAGCAAAGCAAAACGCATGTGTGATTGAGTAGACGCTTTAGCTGAATTAATAATAATAATGCAAAACAATAAACATAAACTGTGGCATGCTATTTTCTAAGTTATCTATGACTATGATTATCTTTGAAGTAATTGCAACAGACACTAGTTTTTAACTAACATAGATGTTCAAAGCCACATTGTGTTACTTATGTGTAGCTCTAATGAAATCGATAGGGCTGCTTAGGTAAGTAAGTGCTACTTTGGTGAAGCAGGTGTCTGAGGATTAGATCTAACTTTTTATTGTTCGTGTGTAAAAATGAATTCTATTAAACATATGGTACTTAACCAATGTCTTCAGTTCTGTTTCTGGTAGCAATGTACAGAATGCATGTTCAGCATGTGCATCTTCAGCTTTAGTTGCTCTGCTTTCATTTACTTTTTGTACTTGTCTCTACATATTGCAGCAAGCAAGATTAACCTATTTTTGTGCTTTCAGGAGAGGCAAAGACAGCTAGAGAGCATGGGAATTTCCCTTGAGTCTTCAGGTATCAAGGTTGGGGATGACAAGTGTTACCTGGTGAACCTGAATGCAGACCCTGCGCTCAATGAGCTTTTGGTTTACTATTTAAAGGTAAGAATGTGAACAGGATGTTTACACAGAATGAAAGGACACTTGTTTATTGTTTTGAATTTCTAACTTAATTTGTTTTTTCAGAGTGTATTTAGATTTTTAAGACTAGTTGCAGCAAAATAGGTTAGGCTGCCTTCTACTGTTTAGGCTTTTGTTATCCCTTTGCAGTTCAGCTTCATTGTTTTCCTAATTGATCTCCCGATTGCCAACAGTGGGAGAAATGCTCAGTGTGTGCCAGTGTTGAGATAAATTCTAGCTTTTCCAGACAGGATGTGAATAGAACTGCCTTTTGGGCTGAACTTGAAGCGAGAGCCTCATGCTAGATGCTTCTTTTTGTGGGTGAACTGAGGATTGCTTTAAATATTCAATGAGTTAATCATAAAGAGATTATGTTTAGTAGCAATCAGTAAGAGGAAGCACAGTCTTTGATGACAGAAAAGCTTAAGAAAAAGAGAAACCGGGGGGGAAGCACTGTTAAAAATGTTCAGAAAGGTATTTTCCTAGTGCCACTAGCTTTCATACCATTCTGTTTAACGTAGTCTCGTGTCAGAGTGAAGTAGTGTCAAATAAAAACCTAATAAGTTTGTGAGGAAACATGAGCTCCTTGTCAATATAATATGAAAAACTGTCTATATCCTGTCTTATAGGTACTTTTCTGCTTTAGTGGCTGAGATAGGGCTTCTGTATTTGAACAGTAGCAAATAAAGCACAACTTCTCTAACAACAACAAAGTGAAGTATTTCAGCAGAATTTACAATACAACTTGAAAGTATGTTTAGTTGAGTTGCTATCTAGCTGTTTTCTGAAAAGCAGCCAACTCTGTGCACCTTGTTTAACTATCCATGTAGTCCTTTGTTACATGTACCTACATGGCATGGCTGGTTTTTTTGCATTTATTGCTTGTATGCAAGCATGGTCTGAGAATATTTTTACATCAGAATTTGTGCATCAACTGCTTTATTTTGCTTTATCTAAAACCATATGAAGGTAAAGTGTAGAGCAGAAGAACAGTTTGTGTGTAACCTTTATGGTCTTCAAATCTGCTGTGGCACCATTTCCACTTTATAGAAGCGCTTAGCAAAGGAGAGCACGTAGACTATGCAGTCTCAGTGCTTTAGCTAATATTTTCATAGTTATATAAACGGTGAAAGTTTGCTTGTCTCTTAGTAACAGCTTATTTTCTAGGATCACACAAGAGTTGGTGCAGATACCTCTCAGGATATACAGCTCTTTGGCATAGGAATCCAACCAGAACACTGTGAGATTGATATTGCTTTAGATGGAGAAGTTACACTCACACCAAAAGAAAATGCAAGGTAAGAAAGATCAGCAGCACCTTCCAGTGAAGTGTTTGCTTTTCTTTACCAGGAGATAACTTGCGTGCATTTTTATTTTACCGAGTCAGAAGGTATCTTACATTCTAATCAATAGGTAGCTTCAATATAGATGACTTAAACAGATACTTAGAAGTGAAATTCACCGATAAAACTGAGATTTCCCCGCACATGTACACACCCACCCACTCTGCAGCATAACAGGCTGTTGGTGGTTTGGCTCAGAATAAACCATCGCAAGAAGGTATTGAGTAGGAACGAGGGACCATTGCTTGTCTGTATCTGGAGTAATATAGGATCACTGAGACGCTGCTGGCTATTGCAACCCATGCAATGGGATAGCAGGCTGTGTCTTGATGGGAGAGGATAAATTTTGTCTCATGAGTAGTTCCTGTTGTAAAGCTCAGTATTTTGTGAGAAAGAGGTGTTTTAAAGATCTGAAGATCTTTAAATCCTTTTCTAAATCTTTAATTACTGTCATGTCTAGTAAATATGCAGTGTGAAGTCACTTTTCCCCTCTTGTTTCTACTTCTATATTTTTATTATTTTTCATCTGGGGACACTGTAGCTTCTTGGGTGGAATTGTAAATGTCTTTGTCACTTCATCTCTAATGGTGTGTGATAAGCAGTACCTTTGTCCCAGTTAATAGTCATGCTGCTTGACTGAAATATGACTATCTAAATAATGTATAGATTAGTATTAGAATGAGAAACAAAAGTTTGAGAGACACCGTTTAAAAAATCCGATCTCTTCCGTTCTGCCTTCAGTAAAATACCTCTTAGCATTTGCATTTTTCTTCTGCAGCCTACAGTACAAAATTTCAAATAGATGGGATTCAGACTTGTGGTGACAGAGTTACTGTACTGGAAATCAGTCATTTTGACTGGCAAGAACAAAGATACATGTCAGTGAACAAACATAAATATTTTGTTTTACTCGTGCCTGATCTGCAGTGCTTAAGATACTAGTGTCAACAGAAACTTAGTTACCAAGACTTCCATTGCAAAAACCCCAAACAACCAAAAACCTGGTTTTAAATCAAATGCTTACATGTTTGTGTTGACTTACTTGAGACAGCTGAATTCTGAACTGTGCATCTGAAAAGGCTTTTTTCATTTTATGTAAGTTTTTTTCCCCCTTTCAAATAAATTGTTCTGCTTTGTGACTTGCATATGCAAAAGATCAACAGCTCCATTTTTCCCATTTTGTGATTGAAACTTAAATACAAAGAAACCTAAATGCAAATGTAGCAGTATACCAGATGTTCACAAAAATAGACCCTTGATAATAATAGAGACTCCATGTGTTTGAAAGAATGAAACTTGGATCTAAATGTCTCTTCTTATGCTTGAATGCCGAGTATGTTAACAGTATGTTTTGCAACTGTGTTGACTAACTTGTATCTTGGAGAGGTTTATTAGCAGGATTTGCATGCCTCCAAGTTTACAGACTGTTTATGAGAAAGAGGCAGTGGCCCATTTTGAGAAATGGGCCTTTAAAGAAAACTGCAACTAAAAGCAACCTTGTCTACATGTTTACTGAAGAGTTGTACCAGCCAAAGCTGCAGGGGGAGGGTGCTTTGTCAGTAGAAATCAGACAAGTAACTTTCCCGTTGTTTTTTTAATGAGAACATAGCAGATTTGTGCATTATATGATACAAATCACTGCCTGTAGACAGGAGAAACAATAGATCTTGTAGTTACTTTTCAATCTTTTATTTTTAGGATTTCACTGAAGTTTTTTCTTCTTTCAGATCCTGTGTAAATGGTGCACTGGTATGTTCTGTCACTCAGTTATGGCATGGAGATAGAATATTATGGGGAAACAACCACTTTTTTAGGTAATAGTTGATATTTACATTCCAGCCACTTTACATTCAGCCTATCTTTTTTTTTTTTTCCTGCCACTGTTCTGCTTAAACTTTTTAGAAACTGAATTTCAATTTTTACACAGAATCAATTTACCAAAGAGGAAACGACGAGATTGGCTGAAAGACCTTGAGAAAGAAAGCTCGTTAGGAGAGCATGATCTGGATGCAGCTAGTGAAGCTTCTTCAGAACCAGACTACAACTACGAATTTGCACAAATGGAAGTTATCATGAAGACACTGAATAGTAATGGTACGGCATCTGCCAGATAAAAATGTTGTTTTGGATTGTCCAACAAATTCAACATGGAACTTAATTTCTGGGTAAAAACCCATGTGGTACACTTGCTTCAGGGGCCTTCGGAGCATTTTCAGAAAAAGATATTTTACAGAAACAGTGTTAGATATACATATATATATATATATATATATACACACACACACACACCCTTCTATAAAAAGAATATATGCACCTAAGTATAAACACACACAGATTAGTAGTTGGTTTGTGCCCTGACACACAATTTTATCTGTACATCTGCTGTCCTTTATAATGCAGCCGAGTTGTAATCATATGCCTGACAAATCATTGTCTAAGTCCTACTGACCTCTTGCTTTTGCAAGTTACTGCAGACAAAAGGGTGCTCCAGATATGGCTCAGTTAATTTCACCCTTCCTTTTGTATCAAATATTACTGACACCATTTTAACCTTAGTAGAAAAACACTGAAATCATAACAAACCAATAGTCAGATGTCACCTAGCATGGTTTTTAACGCTTGATCACTCTCAGTATTTTACTTAATCTTTGTTAAAACCTGTTGTGATGCCTTTTCGGGGCAGTATAATAGAGGATATGTAAGATAATGGTACGGTGTATCTAAAACAATATGGTGTTTACATGATTTCCAGAAGGCAAGTCATAGTTCATATGATATAATATGGTATGAAGAAATGCTGAAAAACTTGGTAAATTACTAAATGCTTTGTACAGGTTTTTTACATACACAACATTTGAGAGGCAAATACTTTGGGTTTTGGTCACTGAGCAAGAAGACACAGTAGATGCTGTTTCATTGCTTTCTGTTCTCCTTTCTTCATACCTTTGCAGTATTTCCATTGTTTGCTGTGGTTTACTTATTGAAATACAGTATTTACATTTTTTTCTTTGTCTCTTAGTCTTTAACTTCCTCTGTTTTGCTGATGAGTACAGCATGATGGTTTCATATGCTTGATGCTCTAGCAATAGTTTGCAGGGGTTTTTTACAGTTTGATTTTAATGAGGTTGCTTGTATAAGTGAGTTACAGGGTCAGGTTATTTAAGTTGATGTGAGATTACTGTTTGATAACAGAAATATTCTCATTATGGTTCACTCATACCAGGAGACGAATTTCAGATGAATCTGCCATCTTGGTGGTCTTCAGTGTTGTCATCTCTCGTGAAGATTCTGTTGCCTGTTTTAAGGCTTCAAACCATCCCGTATCTGTGCCAAAACTGGGACAAAGGTTTTGAACTCGATTGGTTCATGCATGAGACTGCTGGAGAAATTTGAAAGCATTAATTGATGCTTGATCTGCTTGTCACTAACCGGGGATTTGACTAAACTGTAGCAGTCTACAATAAGTCAGTGTTCTTTGAACAGGAGGTCACATTTTTTGGTTTTCATGTGTTATCTACCTGATTCAAATGATTCTTCACAATATTTCAAGTGTCTTTACATTTCAGTTCAGTAGGCTTTTTTGATTGTGGTCCAGCCCAATTTTTGTCTTGGTCAGTTGTTCTTTGTGTCTTTGCTCAAGAACAGTACAGACCTTGCTGTTTCAATTAGAGCTCTTTCCTCCCTAATGCACAGCCAATGTTAGCGGTCGTACATGTTGGATAGTTTCATAGGCATCATAAGCCAATTTTTCTGCTTCTTGCCTCTTCTGTCCCGTCGTCCCCCGTCCCCCCCTCATAGGTGTTGCTTAACTAAGTTGGACTAGTAAGTGATAATAAAATGCTAACAAAACAAGTGACTGAGGATCACAGGCTGGTCTTTTGATTCGAAGCTAGATAGTGCTTCCAGGTTCTGTTCTTCTCAATGGTATAGCTAAAATACATTTTTTCTGATATGCTTCCAGCTTGTTGGGTAAGAAGTAAAGCAGCTTAGAAAAATCACTTACCTGAAAACTTAAGGCATTTATTCAGCATTGTTGGTACTGGATTAATGGATTTCAGATGTCAATTAAGTGACATTGCAGCAAGGTAATAAATGCAGTTCATCCTATGGAGAAAGTACATTCTTCTAGTTCAATGTTAATATTCTAACAATTTGCAGACGATTAACTGCATATGAATGGTATTTTCAGGGCCATTGAAATCTTGTCACATAAATATGTAAAGGATTGGGACTTGGGACTTTTAACACTATATGGAATTTGCTGTGTGTTTGGCGGGCACTGGGTAGAATCTTCCCTAATTTACTTGACTTTGCATGAGAAATCCAAAGTTCTGCAATATGCTGTTTAAATCTAACTTAAACACTATTGTAGTTCTTCTGTATTGTGAAAAACTTAAACTGTTTATTTTTTCATCTGCTAACTAGATGGTTATAATTCAGACCATATTTTGCTTTTTCACTGTGAAAGGCTTGGGATTTTCTGTGTAAAGTCTTTCAAAAGTTAAATTGAAGATTTTCTAAAAGTGTAAATTTACTTTTTGCATTTCAATACAAGCATAACCCACCTTTTTTTCCCCAAACAGTAGTGGATTTCATTGAAATTGGTGAAGTTTTAGACTAGGTTCTTGCATCTTGTTCCAAATATTTTCCACAGTATAATTTGATCCTGTGGTAGTTGTGATCCTGAAAATCTAGGTGGCTGGAAAGATCGCTTTTATTATGGAAATCTGCTCCCTGAACTTGGAGCTGGTCTTGGAGCAGTTGAGGAAAGTCTTGTCTTAATGAGTCAGCCTTAGATTCATTTCCTGTGTTTGCAAACACAATAGAGGGCTTTTAATTTCTTCCATGCCTCTTCTCTATCTTCTACATAATACCTGATTTCTTAACCATTTTTACACATAACTAAAACTGATTTAGGGATTATGCAGTAAAACCTATGCATGTGACGGTAATTCTGGTGTATGGAGGAGTTAGGAGGATAATGATGATGCAGAACAACATTAATAACTTGGTGTGTAGTCTAGAATATTAGAACTTGGTTCAGTCAATTGTTGTTCCACTGTCTAAAAGCTAAAAATAGCTGTCTTTCTGAGAATGTCATGTACTAAAATGTAATATTTCTGGTTATTTTAAGACACTTTTATGCATCACTGTTTTGCTATTTGGCTGTTATTTATACTGACTAATTTTTAACTTTATGCTTTATAGTTACCGTTGTGGTGGTATTTTATGATGCCTTTGTGTGAAGCCAGTGATTTCTTCCACAGATAAGGCTAGGGCCACACTAGCAACTTTACAGAAGTGTTTGTTTTCTGCTAAAAATTAAGATGTGCTTTACATCAATCTTAATATTTCAAAAAAGGATGCCGAGAGGCAAATACAAACCACTGTAACAACAGAATACCTGGAGGTCCTGTTTGCTTCTCTGGCATTTATAATAGGAAGGATTTGTTTTATGAATTGACTTGCCTCAATGGCCATGTATGTTAAAATCAGAGACAGTGAGTTAGTATATCATTTAGCAAAACTGGTCTGAGTAGTTTTAGTACTCAGGAAGTTGTTACAGATTACTAAATATAGTAATGCTACGTTGGTTTACGAAGATAGGGGAGATGTGGGTTTTGGGAGACTGTATGTATGTGTTATGGTGACCAACATACACTACTAGTGATGAAAACCCTACAGAACCTTTCATGTGAATCCTCTACTGCATGCTATAGTAACCCAGTTTTTGTTTCATGTAGCATTGTAGTATCAGGAAAACTTGTACAAAATCTTACAAGGACTGGGTTTTGGTAGTGAAGGCAAGATGGTTCATAACTAAATCATACTGACATTGGTTTTGGGTTGGTTTTTTTGGAGGGTGGGTTTGGGGGGGGTGGGTGGTTATTTTTTTGGAGAAGCACACCTCTAGTTCCAAAGTGGGACAGTTTAATTAAATCTAGGTTTATTTTTCTTCCTCCCTTTTGAGACAGACAGGCATCCTTAAAAGTCACAGCAGCTCTTTTTTTTTTTTTTTTTTTTATACTTGCAAAATGGAAGAGGTATCACAAACTATTATTTTAAAGCTGAAGCTTTTTGCACTTGAAAATCCTGGCATACAATGTTGCTTCCCGTAATAATCTACCACTCCAACTATGGAACTCTTCTCCCTTCCCCTTCTGATGTACAGAGTCTGCAATCTGTTAGGTGATGTGCTGTCACTCAGGTATTCATCTAGATTGGTCCTCTTGCAAACCACTCTTATGCTGTATTTAAGCTTTCAGATATATATATACATGAAGCAGATGTATACTGGTAGTCCATAGAAGGAGCTTACTCCATTGAATTGCTCTTTCAGAGGCACAGTCTGGCATTGGACCTAAAATCAGGAATAGACAGAGTAATGTTTGTTTAATTTGAATGCAATTTAGATTTAACTGTAGCTGATTGACGCAAGCGGTTGTTTCAGGATAGGCTATTCAAATGGATATTTGTTCTGGGTTGATACTGAGATGAAATGTGGTTTGTAAAGCTAAATGCAGAAGTTCCCTCCAGAACATACTTTGCCCACTTCAGTGCTGTGAAGTGCATTGGTGTAATGCAATGTGTGACTAGTCATACAATTTGTTTGTCTCGATTTTCATCTGCAGCTCTTCAACATGTTTCATTCTCTGCCAAAGTGGAGAGAGTAAATTGCTTTTTACTTCCTTCAGTCATTTCCTTCTCTGGTTAACATAATCTTCCCTTGTATTTTGCTTTGTTTTCTTTGTATTAATTTGTTCCCTTTTCCATCTATTCTTTTTTTCCTACTGGGATTCTGAAACATATTATAACTTCACAGCACTGAAACGTGCAGTAGATGAGGGTCTTAACCATTGCTCTAGCCCCTTTGCATGCTGTATTGTTTTCTTGTTTGTATTTATCTATTTAATGCAATATTTATTATTTTGGCTTTTGTTTTTTGGGGGCAATGGCCATCTTGTGTTTGCAAAGACTCTGGGGTATGTTGATTGCTGTTATCAAATAAATAATGAGTGTTCTGTAATACCGAAATGGCATTTTCTCACTTTCCTGGGTTTCTTTCTCTCTTTCTGGTTTTTTTTCCCCCCTTTTCTTTTTAGACCCAGTACAAAATGTGGTCCAGATCTTGGAGAAACAGTACTTGGAAGAGAAGCGGAGTGCTCTTGAGGAGCAGCGGCTGATGTATGAACGTGAGTTAGAGCTGCTGCGGCAGCAGCTCTCTCCAGAAAGGCAGCATCAGCATGGCAGTGACAGACTCTCCTACACTGCTCAGACTGCACAGCAGAAAGTAAATCTCTGGACAGAAGAGAGGTGAGAATACTGGAATTAAAACAAAGGAATTAATAAGAACTACCACGGGTGGAAGGTGGGGCTTGAACTGTCTGTCAGAAACACATAATATTTTTTTGTGGAGTTGATGTGCAGTACAAGATCTGCCTCCACCAAAGTGTTAGCATTTCATTTAGGACTAGGTTCTGACATGTAACATGTGTGCAAGATCTTCCTGTTTTATTTAACACACAAATGAAATAAGAATTTAGCTTTTATTGATCAGCATTCTAGTTTGTTTGGTTTTTTGGGTTTTTTTAAACTAGAAAAGTACTTCTGAAATGTTTGGTTTAGCAATTAAGTTAGTTCTGGAAAGAAAGGAAAGGATAGTGCAGAGGTAGATTTGTCAACTAAGATTAAGGAGTCCACTAAGGAGTATTGTGTGTTGAGAGTATACAATGAGAGCACAGTATTTTGCAATCTAAGAACTATAAAAAAATACAGAAAATGGCAGTCCTTGTGTTGTATGTATGTGTTTCTAAAAGTAAGCCCAGCTTTAGAAGAGAATTGCTGTGTATAAGAACTGCAGAATAGTCACATAGAGTATGTTTGAGCTGTGTAGGAAGTAAAAGGCTTGCCATGAGGTGAACAGGCCTCTTTGCAAAGGAATAGCATGGCACGTGGAATGCAGCCTTGGTGAAAGATCATCATGAGATTGGCAGGGACAGTTAAAAAAGCAGACTAGGAAGATGTGAGTAGAGTTTGAGAGAAGCTTGCTCTTGGTATCATTGGGGGCAGAAGGATGCCAGCTCTATAGAGAGAAGTTCTAGGGCAGCAGCTGAGATGATTTAAGTTTTCTGCATACAAATGAGTATTCTGTCATTGGGTTAATTCAGGAGGAAGAATGATTAGATGTACTAACAGGTTTCTTGTTTCCTTTTAATCTATTTTCTTTTAAAGCAGAAGGTTCATTATTCACTCAACATTTTTTTCTACATGTAGTGAGTTTGAGCGCTCTTTCCTGTTTTGATTGTTTTTGTTTTGTTCTCCACCATTAAAAAAAAAAATAATATCCATATACAAGAGGAGTCTAAACAGAGATAGCCAAGATCATGTTGCAGCTTTCAAATTCAGAGTGTTAGAAATAGAACATATCAGATCTTGGTTTAGGTTTTGTGCAAGGTTTTGTTTTGTGATTTCTGCCCAGTTTGGCCTGGGAAAAAGCCTAAACAAATAACGAACTGTTGACCAGCGATGACTAGAATGTTTTCCATGGCAAGTATAGGGAGTAGTACTGCTGTGTTTCAGCTTTAATTAAAATAATTGTTTGCCCCTGTAAGAGCTAAAAACAGAATCATTGGGAACTGAATGTAAAGCATTGCAGAGTCATGGTTGGGATTTGCAGGTTCTTCTAGGGCTGCAGAAGGAGTGCAAAATGAGAAACATGCCAGTTGGAGTCACTGCTATTCAGAACTGCTTTGAGCACAGCAAAGCCATCAAGAAATCACTGATAACCCACTTCAGTAGCAGAGATGAGAACTGGGCTTACTGGCAAGGAAAACAATACCTCTAAAAAGATGCAACAGAAGGGAAAAGGAAGTAGCAAAAAACTTGGCTGTCCTTGAGCGTTGAGAAGAAAAAATTATAATTGATCACCTTAACATTAACCAACCACCATAACTATGTAGTGACATTAAAAAAACCAAGAGCATCTGGAGTGATACCAAGGCTAACTGTTCTGCCAAACTTCTCAGTAGTTGTTAGATATTTCTTAGGAGGAACTGTGCTTTGAACAAGCATTTTTGCCTCTGGATTTCATGGGTCAATACTTTACTCTATATAACTGTTGAACTACTTCAAGACTGTACTTTGCACTGTAAAAAAGAGGAGAATGAATGCTCTTTATAGCATTCAGTAAGGAGTCTGATAATGTTTTGGTGGCACTGCCATTGAATATGCAGTTTTTCTGGAAAAACACTATCAGTTAGTTTCCTGTCCTCCAGAAGATCCTCGTAGGTATACTTTTTATTTATTTATAGTTCTAGAAGAGATTTGGGCTTCGGAAGAAAGGGTGAAAAAATTGAATCTTCTTAAATGAGAAACAAGGAAAAAAAAATCTTTGAGGGATTTTGGCTGTAAAAGCATGGCAACATGGTGGTAAGAGAGTGTTCACCAGCCAACTGGCCAGAGGGCAAGTAATGCAGGAAAACACGGGAAGACTGGATGTGAAGAACACGGAAAAGAGCCAAGTGTCTGGATTGCACGGGATTTGATTAGTGCGGGCTTAGCTGTCACTGTTGCCATTGCAAATGAAGGTGAGCTGTACTGGATCATTCAGCAAAATGAATTTGATAGGTATTGCATGTAGGCACGTGGTTGTATCTGTCAGATCAGCTAGAACACATTGCACAGAGTTTATTCTGGCTTTATGCTGACTGTGGAAGGACAGATGATACCTGACCTGGTGTTAAAACCCATTGGCATAAAGTTAACCTATTGTAACTTTGAACAAATTTAATTTGTTGGGGCGAGGTGGGGTGGTGGTGTACTGGACCAGAGGTTTAGTTCGGCATATTCAGTATCTGGCAGTAGGAATCCCAGAGCCTTGCAGTGACACTTCATGAGTGTGAGATGTGTTTTCATTGTTTGGCTTAAATGATTGTTTCAGGATTTCATGTTCAGCGGATATTTGCTTTGGTTAATATCCTAATGGAGCTTGACATATGTTTTGTGTAGTAAGAATTAAGAAATCCTATCTGAAACTATTTTTTTGCCTAAGTTTCTGCAAGGGCGCTGGCACAACTATATACGGAAAAACACAAACGTAATGAGAACTACACATACTAATTGGTCGAGTTACTCAAAAGTCCTCTTTATAGTCTTAAACCATTCCTTTCTCGAGAATCTAGCTAAGAAAAGATTGGTGTGGGAGCCTCCCCAAAAAGTTTGCCAGATGCCAGTTTCCCAGATCAAGGAAGGGACTGGCTATAGCTGAATCCCTTGGCTCTTACAGCACTTACAGATCAAAGCTGCTTTCTGTTTCTCAAGCTAGGAACCTGTCTCACAGTGGTTGCAGGTGTAATGCACTCTCTGTATTAAGTACTATTTACTGAGTAATTCTTGACTCTACCATCATTTTCTGGGTGAATCCAAAATTATAGCTGTCTGTGGAATGTGTCACTCCCATGGTCTGGAATTGTTCATTTAATCTTGATGGCCTGAATAACAGAAGCAAGAGGTAGAGGGAAAGGAATTTTCAGTATAATGCCAGGAGCAGATATGGAGGAAGTGGACTAAAAATCCACTGATAGTGGCAGCTATTTAAGATCCAACAAAACCCACCCCTGTTTCAAATTTAGGCCAGACAGGAGAGAGACAAAGCTGCATGTTGTAGCATGTTGGAGGCTAAAATTGAGGGCTGCTTGCTAATGCTACTGGTCGTTTACCACTTTGGTATGGTATCAGGGAGCCAGCAGAGTGCAGTTTGAATTACCTAGGCTGTTCTTTGGGATATTTTGAAAAAAATATAGCCACTGAAGAAGAATTCTGCTGGGGACTGAAATGTGTATTAGCAGTTGTTTGTGGTTTGTACTATAAAGACATACAAAAGATCTAAGCTTATCTGTATAAAGGCAAATAGGCAAATTTTACCTGTATTCACAGCAAAGTCCGTGAGTTTACTTGTTCCTCCTACACTTGCCCATAATATAACGTGTTTTGTAGAAATTAGAAGTGTATGTGCAGAACATGTACTGTATTTCAGTAGGACTTCACATAGAGAAGCTAAACAATCATACAGGGGAGTGCTGGTCACTGAAATATCTGAAGTTTGGTCATGAGTTTTATGAAGATGATGAGATGCAGTAAGTGCTGTTGGGATTACAAAGAAAGGCAGAAAGGGGAACTACACATTTGCTCAGAGGATAATCGTGATACTTCTAAAAGGCAAATTAAAGATGAGAATCCCAGGTGAGAGCGTGTCTTAGTATTGCAGGTGGAGGTATAATATATGTCATAGCAGGTTTGCCAGATATTATGGTAGAAGAGATTTGCTCGGACAGGCCTTATAAACCTTTTTGGAATTTGTCCAGGGACTGTTAACTGTATGGAGTGCACAAGCTTTAACCTGTGCTCGTTCATCTATTACTTAGAAAGTACTTTGGGTCTGTAGGACTTAAGATTTTCATTATGTTTTTTTAATGTATACACTTGAGATGGCTTAAGTATATGGAGGGAGGTCTGGGGGTCTGTTGCACTGCAAAGCCGTAGCTGCGATGTAAAGCTGTGGCCTGCAGTGGTTGCAGGTTCCAACATCACAATCTGAGTAAAAGCGGGTTTTATCAAGATGAAGTCTCACATGTTGGGACTGGTAGTTTCTGTGGAACAGGACTCCAGATTGAAGACAAAGACAGCTGCAATTATTTCATTTCTTGAAAATTAGGAATGTCCTTAGGGCTTTTAACAAATCATCACTGTAAAAGCTCCCATAGTACTGAGCCCTTTTATTTGGGCATTACTGTGCTACGCTTATCTCACCAGTAATATGTTTGTTTAATATGTGATCACTCCTTTTCCTCAATAAAATTGTCTGACAGTTTTGTGTTTGCTGACATAGTGCTATACAGCATTTCTTAAACTTGTTTCAGAATAGTCTTTGTTAGCACCTCTATTTGCAGCTTTCCAATAATAGAAATAGGTTTCTGTGTATTTTTCATGTTACCTACTGCACCACAGGGATGAATTGTTTCGACAGAGCCTGGCTAAACTTCGAGAGCAGATAGTAAAGGCAAATACACTGGTGAGAGAAGCAAACTTCTTAGCAGAAGAAATGAGTAAGCTTACAGATTATCAAGTAACACTTCAGATCCCTGCTGAAAACCTCAGTGCCAACAAAAAGGTAATGACAGCAAAGAATGCTGGAAAATGTAGGTTTATGGCTAATGTAAAATATGTAAATGTATATGACATCCATCTGAGCTGAGGCCATAAAATGCTACTTTTGTTAGATTATGCATAGGCAAAATATGGGTGCTACCTGACTTTAATATCTTGAAAGTGAATAATTATAAGTAAAAATGGGAACATAGCATTAATTATGGCTCTTGCTGTTCTTTTACATGTATGATCAACATAGGTGCATACGGTTTGTGAACAGACATTTGTGTTCTGTTGCTATAAAACTTGCATTTTAGTTATGTTTGCAAAAATTACCATGTTTTGTTACAGATGACTAAAATTTTTTTGTCTTAAGGGTTTTCTAGTTGAAGTGCTGCTGTAAATATAATAGCAATTAGGATAATAGGCTTGTCATAAGTGATTTGATTGAGAGTGTTAATGTTCCTGTGTGAACGGTAGTTGTCTGAGAAGGGCAAAGAGGTCTGGATCCTCAGAGATGTACAGGGCATGCTGCGTTTGAGGACAGAGATAGTATGGCTGGCAGGCAGAGAGCAGCTGTATGTTCTGTATTTTATTCCTTTTTAGGAATGCAGTTTGAGTGAAGAGTTAAACTACTTATATGCACCTTTCCTGCAGTGATTATTTTTTCCTCTGATTTAGAGGGGTGCAATAGTAAGCGAGCCTGCTATTCAAGTGAGACGAAAAGGAAAAGGTACTCAAGTGTGGACTATTGAGAAACTAGAGAACAAATTGATTGACATGAGAGAAGTCTATCAAGAGTGGAAGGAGAAAATTCCTGAGGTATTGTATATATTTTCTGAAAGGGATCAGAAATTGACTTTGTTTTCTTTTAACCCCTTCTAATATGTTGTACAGATCAAGTGCATTGACTTTGTATATGAAAGTTTATGGGTATTGTGGTTGGTTGGTTTTTTCTTTTTTAAAAAAACAAACAAAAACAACAACAACAACAAAAAACAACACCCCAAAATACTTATAATACTAAATATTCAAAATGCCCATGCATAGTAAAACACAGCTATATCCTATCCTCACTTGCATTCTGAGATATAAGTGTGCTGAGGTCACATATATTTGTGCTGAGGTAGTGACTCGTGATACCACTAAGAGCATATGTTTACCTGGCATAATACAGGTGCCATGCAGATAAGCATTAGCTCTGAATGGAAGCAGCAAGCTGCATTAGAAATAAAATTATTAAATTGCTGTCAGTATCAAAGCTAGCAAGGATGCTGCTTAGATGCACTTAAGGTGCAGAACATATTACTGGGGTAGAACTTGATGTTAAAATGTGAAATATTCTGTAATTTCATCTGTATATCCCCCAACCTTAAAGCAGTGAAGAAATCAGTCGAAGGTACTTAGACTACATCAGTATCTCCATCAAAACTAAGTGGCATTTCCTGAGAATTTTAGTAGTACATTAGCCCTGGCAAATAATCGTGAGTCTTGTCAAAAACTTGCTTGTTTGCTGGCAAGAGATAGATGTGAGATTTGGTGTTCCAGAAGGTGTCCTCTAAGTATTCAGGTGGAAGTGCATAGAAAGTATATCTTGCTGTCTTGTGGCTGATAGGGAGCACCTAAATTACTTGCATCAAGAATCATTCTCAAATATGTTTGAACAGCTGTTGTGCCTTTGTTACATGCCTTGGACGGGACAATGGGAGTCTCTAAAATCATAACACAGGGGAGGTCAAGCACTTCATCTGTGCCCATTGAAGACAACGATGATTTTGCTGCTGACTTTAGTAAGAACTGATAGCACATCCTTTGAATATATTATGTCTGCCTGAGCCAGGGTCGTCCTTACCATGACCTATGTCGTCCATAATGCATGTGTTCTATGTGTTACATAGAAACACGTAGGTCAAATGCATGTGTTGGAGATGAAGGAGGAGAAGGGAAGGAGCTAACAAGTCCACTGAGGAGTGCATATCATGCTAGGAATCTGCATGAATTCTTTGTGGCTGTGTATGGGGTACTTGACTAGAAAATGCTGCAGATGTGATCTCAGCTCTATGGCAGTCATAAGAACACTTGTAGGCTTAAGTGGGAGTCATCCTGCACCTTCCCTTTTGGCCTTGTAGTGGTAGCCAACAGCCAGACCAGCTGTTCAACCTGGGATCATTTTTCCTCTCATTTAAAAAGTGTGAACAGAGCAGAAAAGTAAGGTGCAACTTCTTGAAATCAATGGCTACTGTGCTTGCTCATGGTAAAATCTGCTTTGTCTTGACGCCAGTAAAAAATGTAGGTTAACATATTACTATATCCCAAAGTAAAGAAAGGATTGTGTCATGTCCATCTCAAAGATTTCATTTCAGATTTGTGATATGCTTCTAGTCTCTTTCTACTTGTGTAACATGAAGGAACAGAAAAGATTGGTAGGGACTTACTTTTTGTGCCATGACCTTATACTGTGTGGTTGGTTGATTTTGTGTTCCCACGCTTACAGTTTTTCACATAACTTTTACGACCTTTAAAACAGGTAAGGAAGCTGACTGGCAAAAGAGGTGACCCTTTTTACGAAGCGCAAGAGAACCACAACTTAATTGGCGTTGCCAATGTGTTTTTGGAGTGCCTTTTCTACGATGTGAAGCTGCAGTATGCTGTGCCCATCATCAGCCAGCAAGGGGAGGTAAAGCCTAAACAGAGAGCGGGCTGGGCATACCTATGCCCTCATACCTACTGGGATAACATGGCTTTTAGCTGGGAGGCTTCACGTACACTGATTTTCTTTTAACAAGCAGCAAATGATGCTTGTTGTCTTGTTTCCCAGTGGATAAGCGTGTTCCAAATCGCTGGGTATGTTTTCTGTTTATTGGTTTGCGATCGCCTAGCTACTAAAATAGTAGAATAAAGTTCCTAGTATCAGTGTAGGTAACTGAGCAACACCCAGCATATTAAGGTTCTGATGTGCAATCATGATGCTGTATACCTTTTCTGTTGTGTGTGGTCAGTAGTTATGCATACAAATAACTATTATTTTTTCATTCCTTTCTCCTCTTTTTTGACATTGTTGCTTTTCATTTGGTGGTTGAGAGCGGTTCAGTTTTGTTTCTGCACACCTTGTAGAGTTAGATCTATCATCTAAATGTCTTTAAGTCTCTTGTGCACAGGTTCTTAGTATTTGTCGTGCCTTAGGTTGCAGGACGGTTGCATGTTGAAGTAATGCGAGTCACTGGGTCTGTCCCAGAACGTGTAGTAGAAGGAGATGACTCATCTGAGAACTCCAGTGAGAGTGGGAGTCTGGAAGTCATGGATAACAATGGAGAAATTATTCACAGAGCGAAAAAGCTCTCCTGCAGGGTAAGTGAGAACACATGATGGAGTTAAATTTCAGGCCTTTGTAACTATGTAGTCAGTCTGATGTAAAGTACTAAGCTACATAGGCTATTGCTTGCTTGAAATTCTCTACTGAGAAAAGACTTCTGTTGTTCCAGTTCAGTGTAGGTCAGTCTGTGGCTTCCAGTGGCTGAATGAATTCACATTAGTTTCTAGTATATGCAGGTCTGCATCATAAATACTGATGTTACAAGGACTGTCATTGGCAGACACAGAAGGGGAAACGTTTTTTCTGTGTAACTTGAAAACTTACAATGGGAACAATTTCTATTGTTTCTTTGTTCATCTAATGTAGTATCTATGGGTAGTGTCTGGATTTCATTCTTCTGTGATGAAGTCGTTCATTCTCCACTTGAGCATCAGCTTCCTCAAAGAAAACATGCACGTGGGTGGGCTAGTTAAGTGCATGTAACTGCTTTCCTTGCATCTGCACTTCTGTATATGCAAAATACAGATTTCCTAAACAGGGACATCTTTACAAAGCAATTGGAGATGTCCTTTAAAAATTCTTATTGACTGTTGGTATTTTTGGATTAAATACTTGGTTTTTGAACAATTTACAACTGAAGAAGAAACAATTGTAGTTTTGACAACATCTGTTTTGTCTCCTCAGGTAAAAATAAAAGAAGCAACCGGACTGCCACCTAATCTCTCCAACTTTGTCTTTTGTCAATATACGTTTTGGGATCAATGCGAGTCAACAGTAGCGGCACCAGTGGTAGATCCAGATGTGCCTTCACCTCAGAGCAAAGATGCTCATTTTACAGTGATCTTCTCTCACTGTAAGGTAACTATTTTTATTATGAAATGGTGTTACCAGGAGGATGGCATGTTTGAGATAAGCTATTTAGAATTTGAGCCTTGTTTTCCTGGGGGAGGAAAGAGGGAATCAAGTCATATAACAAATGACTCTTGACTATAATTTAGAAAGCCATAATATTTCACTTCATCACTTCTTCAAAATGCAGCAAAATGAAAAAATCTTTTAGTTAGTGGTCTTTTAAATTCAGGTGTCATCTTTAATGCATGGGGGGAAACTATAGTTTATATAATGACATCTTATTATATACTTGTTTGGTAAGCTCAGCAACTTAAAAAAGGTCATTCAAGCTGTGATGTCATTTTAATGGAAATTTTGCAGAAGCAGGAATTGCGGAGATGATATGTTTCACAACTTCCTTGACCAGAGTCGAGCTTTATGATCCAGACTGTATGGTTTTACCATGCACGTGGTTGTTTAGTGTGTCCTTGCAAAGCAGTTGAGGAGATACAATTATTTCATGTGATTAGATGTGATTTGTTTTTCTCATTGCCAGGACTATGTGGTGAATGTCACAGAGGAGTTTTTGGAGTTCATTTCAGAAGGAGCTCTTGCTATTGAGGTGTGGGGCCACAGATGTACTGGCAATGGCAGCTCTGTTTGGGAAGTTGATTCTCTTCATGCTAAAACTAGGACGCTGAGAGACAGGTACAAATAAATTACACATGAATGCTTCCATCAGTTTTCTGAAGGCTTTCTAATACTTGTGGTGCACAAAATATACTTAGGTGAGGCAACCATTAGTTTTTGTGGGGATGCCTTTTCAGGTGGAATGAAGTAACTCGAAGAATAGAAATGTGGATTTCCATACAAGAATTGAATGAGATGGGAGAATATACTGCAGTTGAACTCCATCAGGCAAAAGATGTAAACACAGGGGGAATTTTCCAGCTTAGGCAGGTACATATCTTTTCCCTGTCTTCTTATTCATACTTAAACTGATTCTTAATTTTATTCTTAGTTTCTCTCTGGTTTTTTTTCCCCCTCTCTCTCCTTCTTTCTGTCTCTCAATTACCTGTTCAGGGTCATTCTCGCAGAGTTCAGGTGACAGTGAAACCCGTACAACATTCGGGAACATTGCCTCTCATGGTAGAAGCAATTCTTTCAGTCTCTATAGGCGGTGTGACTGCCAGATCAACCAAACTGCAAAGGGGCTTGGACAGCTACCAGGTAAGACAGTTAATTTTTCATACATTGGTTTGGTTTGGTTTTGCTGTTCTAGAGCCAGCCCAGCATAATTCCAAAAGGGACCTTAGCACACTGGTACATATGTTATTTTGCAGTTTTACACGTTTGAGGTTAATACATATAATGGGAGCATATGGTGCTAAATCTGCTTCTTTTTTTGCTTATAACTCAGTGTATAACTGATAAAGTACCAGGTGTGGTATTTCAATATATATAACACAGCAGGAATACAGAAAGTGTTTTTACCTTTGTGTGTAGAGGTGATTAATGCTAGATTCCTAGTGCCATTAGTTTCAGTCCCTTACAGGGATGATGAAAATTGTGGGTAAAAAGCAGAAAAAAATGAAAATTAGTAGAGAAGATATCTTACAGTGAGAGACTGTTCACCTTTTCAAAAAGGACTGAGTTGTTATTTGATCAGAATCAAAAATAACCATCACTGAATGTGAAAGGGCTATTTCATGTAGCAGAAAAAGTCCTTAAGAAGTATAGATGACCTCAAGCTGATACTGGACAAATTCATATTGGAAATAAAGTGTGATTTTTAACAGTGGTGACAAAGAACAAGTGGAATAGGCCACCCAAGGAAGCAGGGTGCCTTTTGTCAGAAGGGTTACATTCAGAACCACAAGTAATTATAACCTTAAATACAGGTGAAGCTGTAAAACTTGAAGATTGGTGGTATGCTTGCTCAGTCCTTTTTCTGGCACAGTATTCTGTGTTTTTTGGGGTTTGTTTTTGGTTTTGGGTTTTTTTTATAAATATATTCACTAATACTCAAATCATGGCTGAGCTGCTGCAGTCTAATAAAAAAAAGGTTCTACCTGTTAATATGACTTTGGTTATTTGAATGTTGCAATTTTAACATTTTGCAAGTTTGTGGCAGAAATGTTAGTGTTCATGTTTTGGGGTATTTCTGTGAGTTTCTGTTGAGAGAAATGCATGTTGTTTTGTGTTTTACAAAATTTATTTTCTCCTACCAGAAAGAGGAGGATGATGGTGGTGATATGGATAGTTACCAGGTATTGCTGCTGTTGCTGTCAATCCTGTGGCATGGGGCACAGCTAATGCTAACAGCCAGCAACTTTCAAATGAACAAGCGTACTGGAGCGAGCAAAAGCGGCTTTGAAATACATATGTGCTGTGCATTTAAGAGGCTACCTGGGCTATAAAACACTGCTATTTCAGTTTACCTTGTGACTTCATACTCTTGCAGTGTGCTCTCTTCTCTAGTACTCAGCAGTCAGCTCTCCTAACTGGCTACATGAATTGCTATGTGAATAAAAGCTTGGAAACTTTAATTTAGAATGAAAACAGTTTCCAGTGAGTATCATATGGGAAAAAAACAACCACCTGCAGCTGCAGGCTTCTTTCCCAACCAGATTACACAGCAAAGGATTTTTTGTTTGTTTTCTAAAGAAAACATCATAACCTTCCAAGCTGTGCAGTTTTCTGAAATGCTTGTGGGAGAGAGAGGTGAGGATGTGAGTGGGGGGAATAGAGAAGCTTCAGTAAAGCAATTTTTTTTTTATCTACACAAAACCAAACCTTGAACCTGTTTTTTTGTGTGATAAGTTAAATATAAGACAGTGACAGTATAACAGAAGACTTATTTAAAAGGCAACAAAGGACAGAAAAGGAAATGCCTAAAAAATGTAGAACACATATCAGACTTCTACATGGAAGACTCACTTCTAATAGGCAGCCTTACAGAAGTAAAACCAGTTAGGTGAGAATGCTGACATCCCTTAAGATAACATATTAGGTTTTACAGCAATCTCAAAAATACCAGTTAAGGTACTAACTCCTTGCGGGCTGTTTGCGCTTCCTGACATATCACAGAGAAGAACGAACCAGATTTTCTGTGATACCACAAAGCATGATTGCATGATGGGTTTTGTTTGCATGAGAAATCTTTTAATTGCACTGATAGCAGCTGCTAGCAATGGAATTTTGTGCAGGTTTGAGGGCGTACTGACCTGTCTAATCTTCAGGAGAACTTATGATCAACTGTTGATACCTGTTTTTCCTATTCCATGTGCTATTAAAAAGTTTGATTGCTACTTCTATGAGTAATTAGCCTATGGTGTATAATTCTGTTCAGCAACTGAGGCAAGTCACATTTTCTTTTCCTCCTGTTGGAATTTGAGACTTGAAAGCAAATAAGCTTCCATTCATGGGTGATTGAGGTACTTAATCAGTGTGCATGTCATTCGGGGGAAAAAGTTTTCTGCATCATGCAAGCTGTTTAATATCAGTTCTGATGAAATTATCATGAAATCCACTGCCCTTTAACCTTAACAACATAGCCTAATAACTTTATTTTCTCTTTCCATGTTAGGAAGAAGATTTAAACTGTGTACGAGAAAGGTGGTCTGATGCACTGATAAAACGCAGAGAATACTTAGATGAGCAGATTCAAAAGATCAGCAATAAACAAGGTTTGAAGCTTAAAGTCCATGTCATAAGTACTTTATTCCCTATACCATGAAAAATGTATTTCATGCATAATACTAATCTCTTTCACTGTAGAAAAATCTGAGGATGATATAGAACGAGAAGCCCGTCTCGTTGAACAGTGGGTAGGGCTGACGGAAGAGAGGAATGCAGTGTTTGTTCCAGCACCAGGCAGTGGAATTCCCGGTGCCCCTGCAAATTGGTATGTTCAGAAAAACCATTAGAGTGGTTAGCTTTTTCTACATGAACATTTCACACTACAAGGTAAAAATCTGAGGATGCTTTAGAGCTTTCTGCATTTTCCTGCAATACTACAAATTATACTCAGCTGGCATAAGGCTAGAAGGTCAGGTGCTGGTTTGAATGTAAGAAAGGTTCGCTTAGCTAACGTATTACATAAAGTAGCTTTGACATAGCTTTCAAGGTTTGAATGTCACTTTTGGATTTAACATAGTATTTTACAATTTTACAAAATTCTGAGAAAGTTATCCTGTAGTTTGACTCCTTTCAGAAAAGGAGTGGTTCAAAAATGAATGGTAGAACATGTGATAATTTCACTGACATGGGGTAGGGAGGGAAGAAATTCTGACTTCAAAGGATATGTTCTTTTCTGTTTCACGTGAATTTCTAATATATTTCCCTTTAAATTTGTGTTTTAACTAAGATCATTGGAACTGACATGCAAAAATGAGGAATGCAACATGTTAGATTTGGGAAAGCGTGGACAAGAAATATGGCTCTAATCAAGTGTACACTGATGCCTCTGATAATACCTAATATCTCTTCTTCACTGGGTGAATGATGTAGTGATACGCTTTCCTTGCCATTTTTTTCCTCTTATTCACCTGAAGCGTGCTGTGGTCATACAGCTAAAAGCATATTTATTGCTACAAAGACTATGCCTTGCCAAGAGTTACATATCCAGTTGTTTGAAAGGTTGCTAACCTTTATGTATGAGATGACTACAACTAGTTAACTTTATAAGAAACAGAACACGATGTTTAAAACTCATCCTCACAGCAACTGAAATGTGCTGTGTGGTGTGAATTAAGTTTTGGCAAAGCACTACATTTAGCTGTGTAGTAAACAAAATACTGTCTGTACAACATAGGCATTCAGATTAGCCATCAAAATGTTGACTGCCTTAGTCATTGGTTACAGTAATGAATCTTGCATGGACATCTGTTTGCCCAAATTAGCTTAGGTATGAGTGTTGACAGCACTTTGTTTTGTTTCAGGATTCCACCTGCAGGAATGGAAACACATATACCTGTCCTCTTCCTTGATTTGAATGGTATGTTGTAACAGCAGGTTAAGGAACCTAGGTGGAGGGGATTAGTTTGGATCAATAAGTTGATAAATGGAAGAATGAATCTGAAATGTGTAATAAATCAAACAAGTCATGGCAATGGCACTGTCTGATATGGCTTGTAAAATGTTTTTCTTCTGATTCTGTATTTTGGAATAATTAAGCACAACTATTTTAAAATAAAGATAAAAATTGGGGAACATATGAGTACAGGGATAGGCTGCGCAACAGAAAATAGTGTAAGAAAGCAAGCTTAGTTTAAATTGAACAGCAGATAAGAAAATCCTGTAAATGTTATGATGTACAAATCCACATGTCATTAAAGCACTGATAGATAATCTCCCAACGCTTTCAGACCTCCTTCCACTCAGGCATCTATAGAGTGTTGAACAGCTGGTTTAATGAAGAGTGTGTTAGGACTATAATGAGCATTTTGTTAGAGAATCTGAACGTTCTCCCTTTGAAGGTATTTAATTTTACATGTGAGAAGACTATTGGTGTATATTCTTAAGACACAGATACACACTGTAAGCAACAAGAGACTAGAGTTAACAACATGTTTAAGGACTGTTTAGGAAGCAAGTCTGTAAGTGTAAACTTGGACTTAAAGCAGAGGAGGATCCACAGGCCTTGTCATTCAGCACTGCAGTGGGCAACCAGACATGTTTATATAGGCAATACATTAATACCTGCTTTAGAAGCTGATTTTGGAAAATTATATATGCTCTTTCCTTCATCTGTGCACACAAGGAATGTTGTTACTTGTTTTTTCATTATCATCAGAGATTAGCAAACCGAAGATCAAATAGGATATTTAAACAGATTGATGCATCATTGCGCAACATTTTTTTTGTTTAGCTAAAAACCTAATGTAGCCAGAACTGCTGTTCTCAATTTAAAGATTCCCTGATACATCAGAAGTGATTTAACTAAGAGATAAGCTGGTTAGGCTTGACAGGTGGATAAATCAGAAATTTTCTGGCTGGGTAAGTTAATGTTATAAATACCTAGAAATAGTTTTGAATTCCATTTAGATTATGTGAGAATGTGTTCAGGCTGAGTCTTAGCCTGGCTTTACTTCCCTTCTTTTGTATGCCAAAATAGTCTTCAAAATACTGCATAGTACTAAGATTAATTAGGATTAAATTTATTATGAAATATGGGTAGGACTTTATTACAACTTTGTATTACAACTTTGCCTCTATATATTAATATCCTTTGGTATAAAACTATTTCATTCTTTGCACATTTGTTTCATTAGCTGATGACCTCAGTGCCAATGAACAACTTATAGGTCCCCATGCATCAGGAGTTAACTCAATACTACCAAAGGAGCATGGGAGTCCCTTCTTTTATCTGCCGATCATAAAACACAGTGATGATGAGGTAAATTGTTAGCAAGCCTCCTTCTTGACAACTGCAGCTTATGTTAACACTTTCTTCTTATGTTTTATTTTCTACTTGTATGTATTTAATCATTATCTTTTTGTCTTAGAAGTACCATCTGTATCTAGTGCTACCTTAATTTTCTGGCCTATTTATTTAGAATTTGAGAGGATATGACTTGTTAGCTTTTCTGCCTTTATTCAGAGGTGGCAAGTCTTAGGTCTTCTTGGCAAAAGAATAATTCAGCTGCCTGACTCAAAATCCCTTTTTCTTCTTTCCTCACCCCTTCATCATTCCTCGTGCAGGCTCTTGATTCTTCAGAGAAAACGACTTCATTTATTGTGCACACTGGGCAAATCTTAATATTTAAATAAAACTTTTTCCTTTGTAGTACACAATTACTTTTTTTAAATATAAAGTTTGGGAATTGTTGGAAATGAACAGTTCTGAATCCATTTTGGAATTTATTAACTAATTTCTTCCACATTCTATGGCAACTCAGGCCATTGCTTAAGAGACCATTTCCAGAGTAAATGGGACACCAAATTTGGGGAGGAGGTAGGGGGAAGGAAAAAGATGTTCTGCAGGATGGGAGCATGTTAATTCTGTATGGGCTGTTATAACCTAATCCAACACAGATGGAAGATTTGACATTGAATTTAATAAACTCCTAATACAGTTGCAATAGGATTTGTAGTCCTTCCTCCAGTCTTGCTTCTGCTTTCCTTTCCGTCTCCAGCTGTGTGAAGACTTCCTTTTGGGGCAGGGTTTGCACAGTGCAGGGATTGTGCTCACAATTGTTTTCCCCAATATCTTAACATGTCTTTTATGCTGCTTCTGATAAGTTCCTTACTATGAAAAGTAGGTTTGACTCCGCTTTGTTCAACGATGCTTATTTTTCTCTCATTAAAAAATTGTTTTACTTCATGTTAAATCATTGCAAATGATACCTGTTGTTAGAGTAATTGAATCTTTGATTTCCCTTTCCTTCCTCCACTTCATTTGTCTGCATAGGTTTCAGCCACTGCTGCTTGGGACTCTTCTGTCCATGATTCAGTGCACCTGAATAGGGTAACTCCTCAAAATGAGAGAATTTACTTGATAGTGAAGACTACTGTGCAGCTCAGCCATCCTGCTGCAATGGAACTGGTATTACGCAAAAGGATTGCAGCCAATATTTATAATAAGCAGGTAAGAAGTTAATGTATTATTTTATTATTATTAATTTTGTTTGACATCCCTTATTTTATGAATGTGTTTTCTTAGTTGCTTGCTTCATTTTCTGTAAGCTTGGTCCCTCCAATTCTTATGAAAGACAAATGAAAAATATGATCATTATAGGTTGCAGTGAAGCTGTGCTCTTCTGGTATATCCCTCTGAACTGTCCATTTTTCAACCTGATTTGGTTCAGAGTATCAGAGGTGCTACTTCTGTTACAAAAAAGGAGTTCACCTTCTTGTCCATACAACTCAATGTTCTTTGATTCAGAAAGTTTGCAGTAGCTTATCTAATACGGAGTCAGTGTAGCCACTCTATTCCTGAAAGCATCTTTGGCACCTTCAAATGTTTAGCATAAACACAATATATCTTTTTTCTTTCTCTCTGCTGCTTTCTTGGTTAATTACTAACTAGGCTTGTTTCCCAGCATTACACAAATGTATACATTCTTTACCAACTTTTATGTGATGATCTTGGAGAGGGAGTTTACTTCGGCCACAAAAGTGGCTGCTGTTCCCTTTGCTTTGCTGCTTCATTGGTTTAGACAATGAGGTGCTCTCTGAAATTATATTCTTTTTTGTTTCCCGGGTGATTGAGACCAAGAGTGTATTTCAGAATTGCTTCAGATTTTGCGGTGCAATGGGGGGGGTGGGGTGGGGTGGGGAAGAGCACAAAACAGCTGTTGTACTACTAAGCAACTTGCTAAGCAGCAGAATTCCATGCCTCTTGGCATATTGTCCTTTGCTAGTTTCGTTTGTCTAAAATCCCTTATTAGATGAAAGTTAAGTTTACAGTTAGTGATGTGCTAACTAACCTGACAGTGAAGCATGCAAAGCTTGTGATGACAACAGTGAAAACTGTGGTTACGATTTCAGTTACGGCTAGAAAGCAGAGTTATGCTTTGCTATTGCAAATGGAATTTTCTGCCTGTTGAACAGGTGGCTGGAAAAATGAGAAATATTGGTATCTGTATATTAGAGACTTCTTACAGCCACAGTTTCTCAGTTACAAGTTACTACAGGAGGATAGAGTATAAGTGCAAAATGGGAGGAAAATGTTACCGATTGAACTTAGTAGCATTGTATACTGAGTACAGGGCTGTAAAGAGTACTTAAAGGATCATTAATGCTAAAAAGGAACTTAGAGTCCTGAAAAATGTGCTTTTGTCGTAAAATAATTTTTTGCATTGCAACCTTATTTCTTAGAATGCCATAAATAATCGTTATCAAAACAATAATTGACATTTACTTTGTTCCTAGAGTTTTACCCAGAGCCTGAAAAGGAGAATATCCTTGAAAAATATATATTACGCCTGTGGAGTGACCTATGAAATAGTATCCAATATACCAAAGGTAAATTACACCATATTTCTCTGGCAAATTCACTGAAAGGAACAGAATGATCTACTGCAGTGGGTGATACTGATTGGGAAGTAAATGTCCTGCTTTGCTGATGTGAGGCAGCTTGCCAAAGTGTATATACTGAAGTTCAGTGGTGAAATCATGTTTATCTTTAAACAGTTGAAAACTGTGGGGATTTTATTTTCTTTTCTACTGTGTTTAACTGAGTTCTTGTAGTAGAGCTATTTTTGAAATCACATTAGTGTCTACAGGGAGAATATAGAGAGTACTCAGAGGAATGTTCAGGTCAGTGAAAACAGAATAGCTGGGAGAATGAGTTCACAGGAATATAAACTGCTTTTTATAGAAAAAGGCTTGAACAAATTGTAAATGTACTATAAAATTTATTTTAAAGATAATCTGGACAAATGAAAATATATATAGTCTTGTCACCATGTAATTGTCACTTTTGTGTGGTGATACTTAAATTTTAAACTCTAGGGAAATCACACAGCATATTTAAGATTTAGGAAGGAAGTTGCATTTACTTGCCTAGGAAGTTGTCATTAGTTAACCCTTAACATATGCCATCTCAGGTTATATATGCATTATTTCTAGAAGTACATTGACTACAGCAAATGTGCAAAACTTCTCAAAGCATGACCTCTTCTTAGTTCAGCATCATTTATATCTGTATTCTAAAGTCCTGGATCATTGATTATAGTTAGGATTACTGATTAAGTTAAGGATTACTAATTCAAATTAATTTCTGGATTGAGATGGTCTAAAGAAGTGAATCAATACATTAAAAACAATAGGCTTTAATTTTTAAAAACTTCAGTAATGTAACTTGTAATTTAGGCTACAGAAGAAATTGAGGATCGCGAGACCTTAGCGCTGATGGCCGCAAGGAGTGAGAATGAGGGCACATCTGATGGTGAAACGTACATTGAAAAGTACACACGTGGTGTGCTGCAAGTGGAGAACATTTTGAGCCTTGAACGACTAAGACAGGCAAGGAAAAGGCACTTCTTGCATGTTTTGAACTGGATTATGAGAATTCAAGTAGAGATTATTGATCTTTTAAAAATATTAAATGTTGCTTGTTTTTTAATTTGGTTTGGTTTTTCCAGAGAACATTGGACAGGTAGATGTAAGACTAAATTACTTCTGTGAAATACAGAATTCCAGTAGTGGTGAGTCTGGTAACTGTAGCTAGCAATGGTACTCAGAACCTGAACAAGCAAAGGCCAAGGAACGAATTTCAGATGCAAATTTTGGTGGTTTTGCACGCAAATTAAGATTTGTAAATGCAAGCCCTGTTTGCTCTTGTTGGCCGTACTGAAAAAAGTTTCTATCCTGTTTGATCATGTCTCATGAGGAGACCACGGCATTGTTTTCAGTGTGTTCTTTTCTTTATGCAGGCAGTCACAGTCAAAGAGGCACTCTCCACCAAAGCGAGAAACATCCGCAGAAGCATCAGCACTCCAAACGTCCACAATGTAAGGACCCTTTATCCTCTGGCAAATTAGTACTAATGGGGCAAGGGGGTGCTGTTTGTATGCTGATGTAATGCTTGCACAATGTGATATGGTAATAATTGTCCTGAGGTAGGACTAACCAACCTGTAGGAAAGTTGTCATGAATGAAAATGAATCACTCAAAACCCATCCCCACAACTGTCAATCCTAGGAGATAACAAACTTGACAGAAAAGTGGGAAGGTTTGTCAAAATTCTTCTCCTTTTATAAGGATATTAATTTCTGAAGTAGTTTAGGATGACAGCTGCCCTGGTTTAGATTACTTTGAAGTAAAAGTCCCTCTAACTTTTTTCATAGTGTAAGGGATAGTTTCCATTTTGTGTGCATTTTATGTGTTCTCCTATCACCCACTCATAGAGTACAAACATAGCTGTCCTTATAAATAATCTTATCTGAAAAGAGGTAACAGAACAGTTGTTAGGACTACATGATGACAGTGTTTCCTCAAGGCATTATGCTTCATAAATAAAAGGTAGGCATTTTGTCATTCTGCCTGTTGGTGTTCTGTAGGTATCCTGTAGCCGACTAGATCTTTCTGCCTGTGATGAAGATGATAAGGTATGTAAATGTGACAATAAACGGTGCACATTCTCAGATTTTTTCCCCCTCTTTGAAGAAAGATATATTTGAGAATTAAAAAAAATATAGGAAAACAGTATTTTTAATGGTGTGTTTACATAATATATCTTCAAAATGCTGCACTAATTACATATTATTTTGAATGAAACCTTCTTGTCCTTCTCTGCTCTTCGTATTAGAATTGTAGAAACTGATAATTTAAGAAGGGGAAAGTTACAGCAAAACTTAATATTCTTCAATGAAAAGCTAATTCGCTTCTAAACAATCCGTTTGTGTGAGGCAGAAAATTGTCTTAAATCAGTTAACTGGACATTCCTTCAGTTTATTTTTTTTTAAAAATCCTACCTTTGAGTTTACCTATTAATTTTTCCATGTTTGTCTGTATCAGCATGCATATTTATGTATTTTTGTTTCTTAGGGTTGGTCTGAAAGTCACCTAGATATATCTGACTGTTCTTCCAGTTATCAAGATGTATCATGCTATGGTACTTTACCCAGGGAGTCGCCTCGCAAGAGCAAAGATGGCAGTGGTGAGGCTTGAAAGTATATACGTAATGACAGTGTTTGTGGTTTTTTAATCACTGCATTAAACTGAAAATTAAATTCTCAGTGCTCTTTTTTTTACTAAATGAGTTATCCAGCTTCTTGCTTTAACAGCTAAACATAATCTGGAAGTAGGGGAGAAAGGGAGAAATGCACGAAGATATCTAGGAAAGGGCAGGAAGTTGGGTGTCCAAAAGACCAAGAGGAGGACAGAAGAACAAGCTAAATGTGAATCAAAATAGTAGAAGAAAAAACAAAGCAAAAGAAACAAAAAGGAACTGCTGTTGGTTTATGAATTTGAAAACGAAGATGCTTTTATTAAAGTGGGAAGGGTCCTTTTGCAGGTTCTTTACATGATTTGGATATTTGCTCTGCCATGTCAGTGTGTCACAGGTGTCTGATTTTCTTCAGGTCAAATTTTAATATGCTGCTCTTGATCAGGCAATACAGGTAGAGATAACTGCTGCAATAAAGTGGGACTGAGAGTTTATTCATTGCTTCCTTGCCTATAATTTCATTTTTGATCATCCTGGTCATGCAGGATTGCTGCCTGGTTCCAGGACAGAATTGCAGTGTTGTGGGCAGAGGTCAGGTGAGGCACAGGAAGCAAAGAGCTGTCAGTTCCAGTTTCAAGGACATTTCTCACTGTTTTCTTGACTGAGATGAAAAGGAGAAATACTGGAACCTCAGAATGAAGGGGGCACGTACTGCAATTTTCTGCTTTCCTTCTGTTTCCAGACCTCTCTGAGGGACATAATCTCCCCTCATTGAGTTCTGCATTATCTCATACTTGGGCCAGTGGTTGAATACTGAAATATTGACATTTTTCTCTAGCAACTTGCCAAATGTGTGGCTTAACCTTCAGTTATTTTGAATTATACTCCTGCAGTCAAGATATGAAGAACTGAAATACAGTATTTTTGCTTTTTTACCTAGGTGTTGTAGCAGAGAATTCCCACGCTTTAATGGCCAGCCCTTTTAAAGCATTTTCTCCTCAGCCACCAAAGTTTTTCAAGCCCTTAATGCCAGTGAAAGAGGAACATAAAAGGAAGACCCCCCTGGAAAGCCGACCTCTGCTTAGTCAAGAGGTAATCTTTGAAAACCACCTGTTTTTTAAAGGAGATGGAGTGATTTTTGTGTACTTGGCAAATCGTTTGCAGCATGCATCTGTTGCTATAGAATTCTGTAATTATCTGGTAAAATTAATCAGGCTGTTCTTTATATGTGGTAAGGTTTTGGTGTTTGGGGTTTTTTTACCTGAAACACTGGGAGGTTTTTTTTCACTTCTTGTTAAGTATTCTCCTTTACAGGGTACTTCTGTTCTATTTTGAAGTAACAGTAACCTGCATTTTTTTCTTTTCTCCAGCAAGATGTTGGTGTGTCTTTTCATAGATGAAATGTAATTCTGTGAAACAGTGTTCTAGGGTTGTTATAATTCTGACCTTTATTCCGCAACCTAAAATTCTGTGGGGAGGAGTGCATGAGTCTCTCTACATATTAACTTGAATTTTGATGTATAAGTGGCCAGCATGGGTGTTTCACTTCCATCATGTGTTAATGCCTTTTTAACTTGCATGCATTTAACGCTGTGGTCAGAGTTGTGGTTTGTGTGATGTGTTGTGTGTCTTAACCTTTGCAGAGCATGCCTTCATCTCGGGTGCATTGCGCTGGCTGTGTTGTGCCTTCAGGAAGTAATGCCAGCAGCATGCCTGTAGAAAGCAATAGCATACATGAGGAAAAGATTGTAAGTTTTGTACCAGTTTCTGTTATGAGGCCTGGTGGTGGGCTTAAGGCACTTACGCAACTGCAGCAGAAAAAAGGTGTAATGTGGATATAATCGCTTGTGAGTGATTGTAACTAATGGTTATAATGAACAGTTGCTTGCCTGGCTTGCAAATGCATTCTGTCATTGGAACTAACTCAGTTGCGTTTTTGCATTTGGGGTTTTTTGTTTTGTTTTGGGTTTTGGCTTGTTGTGGTAGGTGTTTTGGGGTTTTTTTAGTATTCATATGTGATTTGTCTTGTGGGGTGGGTGGGAGAGGGGAGGCTTTAGATTTTACAGGGCACAAATGATCAAGTAAAGGGTGGTTTAGTGAACCATGTTGTTGTCACTCTAATATACCTTGTATGTTACCCAGATTTTGTGACTATACCCCAGAGTAAATGGAATGATCCCATTTGGTGTAAGTAACCATGCATTTAGGTGTGGGTACACTATAAAAAGCTTCTCATTGCCTGATGTGGAAGTAATGCGACTAAAATAAGACTGCCGCTCTTAATTAACCTGCAGCCTGTCTTCATCATAATTCAGGCGGTGAATTGAGGTGGAGGGCTTTTATTTTAATCTTCACTTGCCAAAACCTTTTTTCACTGCTACTTCAACAAAAGGTGTATCATCGTTTCTGCTGTATGATGGACTTGGTTTTTGGGCTGTGGAACATGGCTGTAAATACTCGCTTTAATCAGAGCTTTAGATTTAAAATTCAGAACCTTCAAATTATTTCCTGTAAGTATTGTAGGCCTCTTTTACCACAAAGTGCTAGTGATGGATTCTTCCTGTTCAAGTTATTTTCATTCCTAACTTATAGCCAAGCCATTAAAAAAAATCTGTTCTAGATTTCTAATGCTATTTTGTTGTACGCCAAAGTATCCTGAGTGTTCTGGTATATATATTTGAAGCTTGGTTGCTGTTTTTGGGTAGCAGCTATTTTATTCTCAATCATGTTAATTTTCCATAAGATAGCTGGCATGCTGACTCAACACTGAGTCACTGATCCAAATAGCATGAAGGTATTTGGAAGACAAAGTCTTCTAGTGGGTTGAAAAACATCCTTTGGAAACTAAATTGTGACAAAATTTTCCATAGCAACTTCAGGGCAGTTTTAATCCCTTGAGTAATAACAGGGTCCCACCCCGTGCATGCCCTGAATTAACCCAGGTATTTGCCTGTGCTGTTTTCCAAAGATAAGCAGAAGCTTTCAGAGCTAGAAAAGGGCAACATCCTGCACCAGGCTTTTCCAATTAAAATGGAACTAATTCACTGAAGGCCGTAAACCTGCTGTAGACAACAAGGCCCTGGAAAGAGCTGTTCTTTCAGTTCTCAGCTGCTTGCTCCTACCCTTGCACTGACTTCTTCCTTGCATCAACATGTTTGATTGCATAGTAAATCAGATCAAGGGAACTGATCCATCCAGCTGATGTCTAGACTACCATAGACATGTATTTCATTTGGATCTACTCCCCTGTCTGATCACCTTACAGACACTTGAGTGGGTGCTGGGGAGGCAGGCAAGAACTAGCAGCCACCAGTTGGGAGGAGGTTGAGTCGGCTACTTTGCGTGGCCCTGCCAGCTTATGGTGTCAGGTTTATCAAATGATGGCTTCTGGGTTTTTTTATCACTTTAGGAAGGAAGCCTTTGTAAGATGTAGGCTTCCCAGGCTACCCTACATTTTTCAGAGTGGGAGCAAGTCTATGTTTTAACTAGGCTGGAGTAGAAATTTCACACATTTGAATTAGTAGTGCTTTCAGAATGAGTTCAGAGATTACACTAGGACAGTGTCACGGCTCCACATGAAACTTCAGCTGTCTACTCCTCTCTATCTGATTCATAGTAAAGTTTTCACACTATTAATCAATACCATAAATGATTGCTCCAAGGTACAGAGCCTCATACTCCTAATTAATCACTGGATGATTGGTGTTGCTTCAGGTATGATGCTCACTTGCATCTTACAGCATGTAAAAAATGCCGTAGAAATAACGTGACTAAACATACAGGAAGCTAGTAATTTTAACTAGATTAATGTTCTGCATCTAAGTTGGCTTAATAATGATGTTTGGGTTTTTTCTCATGTTTCTCTGGGATCTGTTCTTAACTTTTCTTGAATATTCAAAACACATCTGTCAAGGGAAGGAAAAAAAAAAAAGCAGTTAACAAAAAATATTTTTAATCAATTGGCTTGAAATAAAGCATTCAACCTAAAATTTCAGACAGTACTTCCACATGTGCTTAATATCACAACTATTTCAAAAAAGCATGATGTAAGGGCACACTCTATATAGTACATGAGTACAGTGGAATATGTTAAGGTGAGATGCAGTGTTTTCATATTGAGTGTATTTGAATACTGCCTGTAATTAACATGTCTAAGGGGGCTGTGGCTAAGAGCAAATCCTCCTAGCAGGTGATGAAAATTGAAGCACCAGTGATACAACCACTAAATAAGTATTACTGGGGTTTAAATTAGTAAAATGGGAACTAGCGTCATTGAGGTTACTGGAGAGCTGTAATTTAGGGATCTGAAAATTCAGGTACTTAACTTTTAACTACACTGTGTTTGTTACAAAGCAGGTGTAGGGAAACTGCTTTATGTTCTTGCTTACTTGCTGCTATTGTGAAATCTATATGTATAGTTTTCTCTCCTTAGGTTTTTGCTGGCATGTTCTTACTGTTACCAGTTCTTAAGTCTGTTTTTCATTATGGTCTTTCTGTTACTTCGCAAGGAAGTGGCTGCAGTTTCTTTACCAATTTTTCAAGGATTTTATCTTTATTTCTACCAATAGCCTGAGCAGTACAAGGTAGCTTCCTTCTTTTTCCCCCATATTTTACATCCACAGGAATTTGAAGAACTCTGCAATTGCTTTGTTCTGGAATTTCCCAATTGGGAAGCTCAAGAGGAGCTTTGAAAGGAAATATTTTTTGTCCCCACAAGGGGCATCTTTTGCCTGTCACAAGGTGATGTCTCACCACGTATTTGCAGCATTCTTCACAACCCACGTTCTAGTAATAAGACTGCTTCTCTGTACCTTAGTTTTTGTATTTATGATGATAAATAACCCTGAAACGACACAGGGCTGGCAATGTGGTTACTTGTTTGACTTTTCCTAATGAAGTCACCAATGTCTGTGTGTCTGTAGAGCCATTTCTCAGTTGCAGCACCTCTTATCCAGCCTGATTCTGAACAGGGACCCTGTGTATACTAAGATTATTCTTTTTTTTTTCAGCCAAACAAGGAATCTTGCAGAATTCGAAGGAGAAACAAAGAACTCTGTTAAGACAATGCCTTTTGGTTTCAAGTGAATGTTTAGCTAGTATCCACTAGAAATCTTTCCTTCATGAAATGCATATCGGTTTGGAGTTCATATAATATCTTAAACCCACCATATTTGATAAAACACTAGAGTTTGTAATATTTTGAAAAAACAAACAAGGGACTTATTCATGTTATGAGCTTTCCTTTATTGCTTTATATTTGCTGAACTATTTAGAATTCATCTTTTATTTTATAAAAATTGAATAGCTCAGTGTAGACAGGATATGTTCCCAGCACCTCTTTTTAGAGTTGTCTTCCATTCTTCAGTTAAAGAATATTAAAGGTGTATATTTGTCCACATTCAGACAGGAAAAAATCAAGGAAAGTTTCTTTATTTTGAAAACTTAACTGTCGTAGGTTCCTAATGCCACGCAACTCTCTCTTCTTTTGCAGGACTCCGAGGAGGAAGACAGTGAGTTGGAGGCCATTAATAAGAAGCTGATAAGTCCACAAAGTTTTCAAAATTTCCGGCCTTACATACCAGAGGAGTTTGCTGACTTCAGTGTTTACAATGCTAGCCTGGAGAACAGGGAATGGTTTTCTTCTAAATCAGACTTCATGAGTTCACGTGTTCTTGAGAAAGAGGTATCCCGCAGCCCCACCACTAGCAGTATTACTAGTGGCTACTTTTCCCACAGTGCCTCTAACGCTACTCTGTCTGACATGCTTGTTCCCTGTAGTGATAGCACAGACCAGCTAGCCAGTCACGTGAAGGAGCAGGACTCTAATGATCCCTCAGGATCATCTCTTGCAAATGATGTAAAATCTTCTTTGAACAAGGAATGTCGAGAGTCAGAAAAGGAGTTAGCGAGAGAAAAGTTACCTGTGTTACCACTGAAAGAAAACAGTGCCTTAACAGAACAAGTATCACTGTCCCTCGATGCCACTGACAGAGACTCTGAGCAGTTACCTAGAGCTGGATCGCTTTCAGCTTTAAGTTGCTCACATGGCAAAAGTACTTGTCATACAATTGAATTTTCAGCACGTGAAGCAACAGTTGAGCACACGACGGACATTCTGGAAGATCACTCCTTTACAGAGTTCATGGGCGTCGAAGATGGCAAGGACTTTGACCATTCGACAGCTCCGCAATCATGTTCCCTTGTGTCCTCTAATGGAGCGAGTTCCTCGGAGTTACCCCAAGGCGCTGACAAGGAGCAGAGCACGTGTGTGGGCCAACTGGGCTCTGCAGACACTATGGAAAGCCCTTTGTGTTCTGTACTGGTAAAAGAGACTTCAGACCATGAGACTTACCCTGATACTTCTGTAGATGATTTTATTGGGAAGGACCACTTGGATGGTTCTGACTGTGAAGAAGGTGCTTCTGCAGATCAAGCCCACGTCTTGCCTAGCTGGGTGGCAGTGGGTGAACAAGTCTGTGTTGGAAGTAATAAGATGGGCACGGTGAGATACGTTGGAACGGTGGATTTTTCAGCTGGAATCTGGGTTGGAGTTGAACTAAATGTTCAGCTGGGTAAGACTAAATATGGTCTGGGTTATCGGTGCAGTTAGTGTGATCTATTTTAAAAGTTAAACTACAATCATATGCTGTTCAGTCTTGGGAAATGCCTCTAATTTCATATAGGCTTGGAATATGATACACCCAGTTCTGGGCTTTATAGGAATACTTTGCTATAGGTTAATTTTTAACTGTATTATAGCCCTGTTCTTCTCACTTTATGCAGAAAAATGCTTTTGCATGTCGTGTTGGTTCCCGTTGGTACTCATCTATTTTTATAGATTAGAAGAACAAGCAAAGCCTAAAATTGGCTGATTTTTTTTTTTTTAAATCAACATGCATGTCTTTGGGCAGTACTAACAATGGACATGACTTGTCAAATAGGTTTTCTGTCTATAGCTTTCAGAGATTATTTTTTTTTTTTCCACTGGGGAAAGCTTAATTAGAGAGCACAGGTTTTTTTTAACTTCAGTTTGATGGGGTCAGAAAAAGTCAATGCTCTGCCAGTGTTACGAGACTCCTACAGAAATGCTTCAGATCCTTTTAAAAGATGATGGTCTTAGTAGTTTAATAGATATTAACACTGATAGAAGAAGTTCTTCTGGCAGCTAAGTTTTAAGCTTTGTAAGCAATTGGTTTTGAGAATAGTTTATTTTGTATAATGAACAAATGATTGACTTTTTAAACTGTTAGTTAACAAAGTAATATTTTAGGAAATCATCTTTTTGGTCACAATTCAAGCCCATCCTTTCCAGGTTTTGTTCTCCCTAGTGTATGGTATGCATCTGGCTTCATCGCTCAGCATTAAAAATCTTGACTCTTTGACAGATAACTAAAGGTATTCACACTTAAACGCTACAATTGTATGTGCTAATGAAAGTAGCAACAACTAATTCTGCACATTTATTTTCATTGAAGGGAAGCATGATGGAACTGTAAAAGGCAGAGAGTACTTCCACTGCAAACCACGACACGGTGTCTTTGTTCGTCCTGGGCGCCTCAGCAAAGCACCAGCTTCCGCAAGGAAATGGAGTAGCACTTCACGGTCTCAGGCATCTTCCACTTCAGAGAAACGGAAAAATTCCATGCTTCAAGGCTCATCATCCACTCCTAAAACAGGAGAAGTCATCTGCCATTCAGGAGATGCAGCGGCTTCTGCTTTTTCTAGGAAACAGGAAAACGGGAAATCTTGGATTAACTAAACTGCCGTATTTTTGCACTTACTACACGCATCACTGTGTAGAAAACTTTATGGATTTTTGGAGCTATTGTACATTTTAATCTGTCCATACGGAATGTGTATTCTCTAGAGTCCTTGACTTAATTCTCTAATTTTTTTATAAATAATATATATATTATATATATATATATATGAATGTGTATCTATAGTTTGTCTGCCAGTGGGCAGATACAGCTGCACACTAAAATACAGTTAAAGCTGATCTGTAGATAACTGAGGTACTGGACTATTTGTAACGCAACAACTTGGGAGATATATTTTAAACAACAAAAAATATTTTATTGTGGAAAAACCAGGATGTAAATCCATATTTGGAAAAAAAGCTACGGTTTGCTGTTCTTAATTACCAAAGAACTTGTTTTAGACTGACGCATTTGCTGTTTAAATCTTTCTATTGTAAATGTTTTAACCGATAACTTGGTGCCATGTTTCTTCTAGTCACTGGGCACCGTGCAGCCTTATGTTCTGTGTTTAAGCACACTGAAATATCCAACTGCTTCATATTTTTTGTCTTCCTAAAGGCCTGCCACTGTGCTGACTTGGCATTGGATTGAAATGACTAACAATGCCCGAAGCTATACGTCTGGCGTTTCATACGTTAGCATAAGCCAGCTGGGCAGTTTGACTGCAGAAACAGTATTACTGCAAGGGCGTGAGAGGACAATGTTTTGCGGGTTGGGGGGTGGTGTTTGGTTTTTTGGGTATGGGGGGAAATGGGGAAACAAAGAAGCAGTAAATGGATCATGACTGCAAACTTTGCACTTGTTACTTGCTGGTTATTATCGAGATGAAATAGAACCTGCTAAAGTAATTTTAATCTGTAAAGTTTATTTTAATAATGGGAATGATGGAGGGATTTATGTCTGGTGCTCATGAATTCCTAAGAAGGTTGTTCCACATGTAGATACTGTAGATGCCTGTACAAGCGTTCTGGATGTTTGTAAAGTAACACGGTAAAAAAATGAGTGAAGTGAATGGCCTGCTGTATCTGTTCTTCTTTGTTTCTTAGTAAGTGAATGATTGAGATACCTGGGACCTTACTGAAAAGCTGCTGTTCTTTCTTTGATTGTTGTGTACAGTAAGCGGACTCTCGTATTTTACTATTTACTGTAAAGAACTGTAATTTATATGCTGCCATACTGTATTTAATTGGTACAGACCTATTGTGTGTTAGAATACAGACTGTTTACTTGGGATTTAAAAAAAAAGTAATGTTTTGCTTGTATTTGGTACAATTAGGTTTCATGGTCAAATAGTAAGCTGTTTCTAGCTGATGGTGCTCAGATGTAAAGTACTTTGTAAGAACGCTGAAGGACAATACGATTGGAGTAGAAGACTGGATGGTATTAACCTGTTCTAACACTGACCAATTCATGCAGTGTCAGAGGAGAATAGCAGCCCCTGTGGCTACACATTCCTCACCTGCTGCTTTCCCTGTCCTTCATAGGAGGGCAAGCGGAGCTGGGGAACTCCTGCCAGAGAATGGTGTTACGTGAGTCAAGGGGAGACGGGACAAGTTCCTGGAAGACAGACATGACAGACTCATTGCTAAATATGTGAATGCCTCAGCTGAGTACAACACAGTTGGCAGCTGGGAGGGTAATGTGCTTGGGGGGGTGGTGAAAGCAGGGGGTGCGAAGTTCAGTGTACTTGCCCTTGACACAGCTTTTGGCTCCTCTGAGATGGGATTCTTACATGTTAATTGATTTTGGTGAAAAGAATATCTTTGCAGAACACTTCATACTTCTGGTGTCCACATTGAGTTGCTCTCGCTGCATTAATGATACTACTGCTGGAGGGAATTACCTTAATAGCAAAAAAAAAAAGCTGTTTGCAGAAGCATTTTATCAGGCACAGGTGCTCCTAGAACACTGCCAGGTACCTACCAGGCACCACAGTCTTCAAGTTACTTTTAGATGTCACTTTAATCTTTTAATAATGCTTTTTAGAAAATACTTGTGTGTGTGTGTGCACATTTGCATAAGCATGTTTGTCAAAGGCTACTACAAACAATTTTGAACGCTAATGTGGCCATTTTCTTAGGGCAAAGAGGCAGTATTTACACTACGTTAGCCGAACTGGGCTCTTCATGGTTTCAGACCTTCGAGAGTACAGAACACATGGAACACTGGAATAATCTTGCTTCTTGGGTTATATTATCTATGTGTGCCAGAGAAACCTAACCAAGCCAACCTAGTTTTGTGCTGTACACGTTTCACATAACCCGTGCTGTCCTGACTGCTGTTATTGCTGAAAGCCCTGTACTTGTGCAGACCTCATGTGGTAACATGCCCTGTCCTGGGTTAGTGTAAGGCTAGGAGGAGCATATCTAATGAGTGTGATTGTGTAATGTGGAAAAATGCAAGCATTTTAGTTGATGTGCTCCTCAAACTCCGGTACATAAACACAGAAGCTGTTTTTCTTTTAGTAGTGTTAGACTAGTAGTTTGCTGTCTTGAACTTGTAGTCAGTGGAAAAACACCATGGCCATAGTTCAACTGGAAATTGGTTTTTGCTTTTTTTTTTTTTTTTTTTAAATATTACTATAACCAGCATCTAAAACAGGTTAAACATCATCTTGACAGAACAAACCTGTCATCTCGCTAGTTTTCCCCGTCCAGGCCTCTCCCATGTTTTAGGGACCTCCTCGTCTATTGAGCTGGTAATTTACAGAATTCAAAGGAGAAAAAAAAAAAAAGTGTAAAATCTCAGATTGACTGAAAACGACTGGAGCTGTGGCCTCCGTCCATCTCCCTCCCGCCTTCACACAGTTAACGGCAGCAATTTTAACAGCGGGGGGGAAGAAAAAAAAAAAAACAAACAACCGGGGCGGAGCGGAGCGAGGGACCGGCCCCCTCGTGAACCCGGGGCGGGACGTGCGGCGACGCACGCTTCGGCCTCAGCGCCGTGTCGCCGCCGGGCTCCGTCGCTGAGGTAAATATCTACGGCGGGGCGCGAACCCGCGGCTACCGGCTTTCACCGGGGGTCGCGGAACCGCGCGGGCGGACGGAGACGCGACGGGGGCGGCGGGGGGGGGGTGTGAGGCGGCGGCCGCCGCCTCACACCCCCCCCCCGCCGCCCCCGTCGCGTCTCCGTCCGCCCGCGCGGTTCGCCCTTCTGCGGGCGGGCAGCTGCACGTAGGCCGGCTACCGGCAGGGATTGCCGTCGCTTTTACCTCAGGGAGTAAAATTTAAAAGAGCGTGGTGCGAGTTAAACATCAGGGCAAATGGGCGGCGGTGCGTTTTCTTACGTATTTAAGGTTTATCGTGATTTATTTCTTCTCAGGTGGCGTACTTCAGAGGGATGCCGATGAGTCTCTTTCAGCTGACTGCTAGAAGGCTGGTTTCTCAGGCGTATTGCGGACTTAAGGCTGCTGCTTCAAAGAAACAGAAGGTTTGCTCCGAAATGGCTCGTCCCAGTTCAAGTAAGGCACCTGTTTGTTTGCATTGGTACCCCGTGCAGGTTTTTAAGCTGGCTTTGAAATTCTAGAAGGTTTTGTGTAATAGGTGAAACCTACAGTTTAATTCAAAACGTTTAGAAGAGCGTGAAGTTGATTATTTTTTTCCTAGCTGCTAAAATTTGTCTTCTGTGTTTGTATTCCATATAGTTCCAGAAACCCTCATGCTGTTGCAGTCAGCATGATTGCCTGTGACATGTCTTTAGTATTTATAATTTATGCACATAAACATATGCTGGTTAATTGCCTTTCCTTTTCATAATCCTAATGGGTAATAAAACTTACTCCTCGTTTCTTTGTACAAGAATTATGGAGGGCCTCGAGCATTTGTAACGACTCAGGAACAGGGTATTAGGTAACCCCAGGAGCCCTGTTCAGTCTAGTAGTAGTAAATATCCTCTTTTTTGTTTGTTTAAGGGGTTTCTGGTTTTGGTTTTTAATTTGAGGATATGCCTTAACTTGAAAACTGCGCAGAGAACTTCACAGGTGTAATAGCAAAACCCCTAACAGTTGGGTGGCAAAGGCGCACTTGCTTTTTCTGCCATCTTGAGCATCAGCGTTTGGCTGCTGTCTGAGACTGGAGACTAGACTAGGAGGACTTTAGGTCTCATCTTTACATGTTCAAGAGCTTGTAAGGCTTGGTTTCCAACAGCAGACAGGGCATAAGAATTGTAGTTCTCTGCCCAGTTCTACGGTTCTTGTGCTGTGGGTCTTGGGACTTCTCCAGTGATAGTCTCTCCTTATAAAAGCTTACTTGCTTTTGGTATTAAAAAAAAAAAAAAACAACCACAAAAAAAACCCCCAAAAACCCCATGTAGTAAATTGTGAAGGTTGGTGGTGTGATCAGCAGCTTGAAGTTCAGCTGGAGGCCAGTCACTAGTGGTATACTGCAGTAGTCAATACTGGGGCCGATACTGTTTAATGCCTTCGTTAATGATCTAGATGATGGGGCAGAGTGCACCCTCAGCAAGTCTGCAGATGACACAAAGCTGGGAGGAGTGGCTGATACACCAGAGGGTCGTGCTGCCATCCAGAGGGACCTCGACAGGCTGGGGACACGGGCTGACAGGAACCTCATGAAGTTCAGCAAACAGAAATGCCAAGTCCTGCCCCTGGGGACAAATAACCCCAGGGACCAGGACAGGCTGGGGCCAACCTGCTGGAAAGGCCCTGGGGGTCCTGGTGGACGCCAAGCTGACCATGAGCCGGCGATGAGCCCTTGTGGCAAAGACCACCAACAGCCTCCTGGGCTGCACTCGGCAGAGCATCTCCAGCAGGTCGAGGGAGGTGATCCTTCCCCTCTGCTCAGCCCTGGTGAGATGCACCTGGAGTGCTGGGTCCAGTCCTGGGCTCCCCAGTACAAGGGAGACATGGACATGCTGGACAGAGAGTCCAGCGAAGGGCCACAAAGATGATTAATGGCTTGGAGCGTCTGACATACGAGGAGAGACTGAGAGCTGGGACTGTTGAGCCTGGAGGAGACCAGGCTCAGGGGCATTTTATCAATGCATAAGAATACCTGATGGGAGGGAACAAAGACAAGGCAGATTCTTCTCTGTAGTGCCAAGTGACAGGATAGGAGGCAACGGACAGAAATTAAAACATGCAAGGTTCCATCTGAACACAAGAAATCACTTTTTTTACTGTGAGGGCAGTCAAACACTGGAATGGGTTGTGCAGGGCGAGGTGGTGGAGTCGCCATCCTTGGAGATACTCAAAAGTCACCCAAGTGGACAGAGACCTGGACAGTCTGCTCTGGCTGACCCTGCTTGAGCAGGGGGGGTTGGATTAGAGGATCTTCAGAGGTCCTTTCCCACCCCAGCCATTCTGTGATTCTAAAATATGTTGCTTTGAAATTCGTAGCTGAGGTAAACTGGAAGAGAAGGTTTTTTGTGTCTCTGTAGCTAAGCTGTTTCTTTTTAATCTTGTTTTCACTCTTAGAAAAATGTAAAGGAAATTTCCCATCTTTTTTCCCAAGTTATTTTATCATGTGGGGAAAAATGGAAGGAATATACATTCAAAAATAGAAAATACAATTGCAAACCTAGAAAAGAGGCAAGATTGCCTCAGAAGGAAATGAGTTTTCCCAGATTACCTTAATTTTGAAGGTGATACTTTGTAACTAAATGTAAACTTTTTTTTCATTTCGGGGTCTTACCTTACAATAAGGAAGAAAACTGTTCCTGTGTGGTAGTGACAACAGTTATTATCTAGGTAGTGTCTGGTTTGGGGTTTTAGTTTTAGGCTCTGTCTTTCGAATATTGAGTGCATTCATAGTTTAATACATGATGCTCTACTGAGCTTGCTCATGTGCATTTTTGAGGATCTCCAGGAACTGCCCTTCAAGTTCCAATATACAGAAACTCGGAAACAAATTAGTATTCTGAAATTAAAGTCATGGGAGGTGTATGTGGAAGATATTTATGGATGCATAAGTTTGCCAGCACTGTCTGTATGGCTTCTTATAAAAAAGTATAAGTGACTGAAGGGCTGTTTGTTTTTCTTCCCCACGCATAGATATGGCTGATTTTCGAGAAGTGTTTGCCAAAGCAAAACATATAGCCATTATCACAGGAGCTGGTGTTAGCGCGGAGAGTGGAGTTCCGACCTTCAGAGGGGCTGGAGGTTTCTGGAGAAAGTGGCAAGCCCAGGTACGTACTGGTGGCACGTGTCTGCACAGCTGTGCTTCTCTATACCATCAGGTGGGTGAGCGTGAAGGGTCAGAAGAAGCTGGGTACCTTAGAGGGGGGAAGCGCTTCCCCAGCGGTGTGGCAGGGACAGAGCTCTCCCAACAGCCCTGTCTGCAGCTCTTCCCTGTGCCCTGGGGGTCTGCTTTGTGCAGCTGCAACGTCTTGCCGGTCATTTGGTTTATTAGTCGTTTGGGAAAAACAATGTTCTTGCAGACAGCTCTGGGTCCTTCTACCATCCTTGTTTTCTTGCTGCCTTGCAGCTTAGCTGTTTGCTCATATTTTGACACCCTCACTGTTTTCCTACCTCATGGGGCCTTTCCTGCTCTAAACTCTTAAGAACCTTTTACCAAAATAAGACAGAACCAACTAGTTGTTGTCTTTTAATCTTGGTTTCTCGTAATACTCTTTAAAAATGTTTTGGGATTTTTTTTTCTTTGGGGTCAGAGTTCCTTACAGTCTCTAACTCTCCCACAAGCTCTGTCTCTCTTGCTGGCGTGGATCTTGCCAGTGTTGGGAGCCGGGGGGGGGTGGGAGAGGAGGTGGAAGCAGACACTGGGGGGGTGGAGCGGTGCGGCAGCAAGCACCAAAATGTGCGAGTTGTATAGGTGCCTGGTGAGTCTGATCCTGTGTGGTGCTGCAGATGTTTCAAGTAACCATCAGACTGTCAGTAACTGCTACCCCAAACTGCAATCACGTTTGCTTTCTTTATGGTTTTTAATGACAGCATTCGAGAAAGATTTCATGAAATTAAAAAGGGGTCAGAGAGATGAGTTTTTCAGATGGTTTGAATCTAAAGATGCATTTTTTTCTTTCAGTGACTATCAAGTCAAAAAAAGCACGCGTGTGTATAAATGCCTGGTCCTTCTGCATCAGAAAACTTGCATTCAGCGTTTTTATATCAGTAGAATAGTGCATTGAAGCATTAGACTGAGCTACTCCTCATTTTAAAAAAAGGCAAAATTAAAGTTAGTGTGGAAAGCATAGCTTAGATTTTACTGGCACATAAAAGACAAGACATTAGACTTCAATTTTGACAGTGGCTGTAATTTGGCTTGTGTTACACTTTATTTAAGGCAGAAAAGAAATTGCTGGCAAAGGAAATATGTCCACACGATGCTGAGTTCTATGGCTACTGTGGAAAAGAGGGGTTTGAATGCCAAAAATCGTGTGCATTGAAATATCTCATCTTCCTTTGTGCTGTACTAAACTCCTAATAGTTTGGTAGGGCAGCACAGAGTAAGGTCCGAGTGTATTATGTAAAACCACGTACCATGCTATTGATACCATTTTTTTCCTCATTTGATAAGGTACTTTGATTTGTCATCCTTGTAAGGGCAATTGAACTACATGCTTGTCCACCGCACCTGGTTATAAATAACCTGCTTTTGATTACCTTGTTATGCAGGTAGCAGTGTAAATGGCAGTAATCTAGTGGGCTCCATCTGGGGAGGGGTTTTGCTTGCCCTTTCGTTGGTAGGATGAATTGTTATGTCTTTTCCAGGAGCTGGCTACTCCAGAGGCTTTTGCACGAAACCCTTCTCGTGTATGGGAATTTTACCATTACCGCCGGGAAGTGATGTTGAGTAAACATCCAAATCCTGCACATATTGCCATTGCAGAGTGTGAAAGGCGACTGAGCAAGCAAGGAAGGAGTGTTGTGGTCATTACTCAGAACATTGATGAGCTACACAGGAAGGCAGGCACAAAGCACCTCTTAGAAATTCATGGTAAGAACCAGCTTACCTGTCTGCTACAGGTCAGCAGACTTGGTGGGGAGAAGACAGAGCAGGCTAAGTACAGGGAGAGAAGAAATTTGTCTTTAAAATAATACTAATTTGCATGAAGTTATTTACAATACCACCCTGTTCTCTTTTGGAAGTTGTTTTGGGTACTCTGTAGCCTTTATTTCTCATCTTTCTGTTTTAATGGATTCTGACAGTACACAGGAACTGTTTCTCCCTTCCCACTTGCTCGGTTTTGCCTCAGATCTGCTTGAATGCATGTGGTTAGTGACACTTGGCTGATTTTGCTTAGAAAAGGGGAAAAGAATCCACTGTGTGGTGGCAGTGGTGCCACACCAGTACTGCCACCAATAAAAGGTGTATTGGCAAGACTGGTCTCACCAGCCCTGGTGCTTTCCCTCTGTCCTGTCCTTCAAAGACCCACCTGCGCGGTCCTTGGCTACAGGAGGAAGAAGGTGCTGAAAGCAGATGAGATTCTCTTACCCTCTCTATTCCCTGTCATTAGTGGCATTCCTTGCTCCCGCCCTCTCTCCCACGAAGTGCCGGAGGAGCACAACGCAGGTGCGGCGTGTGGGAGTCAGCGGGGCTTTTGGATCTGAGGAAATGTACAGGTGTGGAAAGAACGAGGTGGGGGAAGCCCTTCTCCATCCTTCGAGGTGCCCCCACTCCTCCTTTCTCCACTCCGCAGGCCCTGCTGCAGACTGAAAGTCTCCCAGGACAAAGTCCCATCCTGGCCCTCCAGCACTATGATGCTTTTTAACTTAAGTATCACAAAAGGTTTAAATGGCATTTCCCACCGCTGCTTGGTGATCTGGACACAGGGAACCTGCAGAAATTTTTTTGCAGTTGTGGATCCAAAGATAAAGCGTTGGGTATAGTTTAATTTTGATTATCCTCATTCTTTACAAAATAGAAACAATTTTAAACTCTTGGTAATATTGCACATCTCTACAGCACGTTACTAATGCTACAAAAGTCTTGGGGTTGGGGAATTTCACATAAAACAGAACAGTGTTAAGCAGCATATATTTTTTTAAGAACATGTTTCTGATTTAAGGGGAAAAGCAATAAGCAGAAATCATCTCCCTCAGAGATATTTTAAATAATGATTTTCTTTTGAAATACTGTTACAAGGCTGTGTATTACTCATGTTGTGAGGTAGAACAAGGTGATAAATCATAGCTTAGAGGGACTGTTGCTGTTGTTTACTACGGCCTTTCAGCTGAAAGGGCTGTGTCTGTCTTTGCTGGGCCTGGCCTGTGCTTAACGATGATGCTGGTCACTCTGGGTTGCTGACCAAAAGTGTGTGTAAGCACTGTGTAAATAGCATCTTGTTCATAATGCTGCCAGCTTTCAACACTTGGCTGTTACGTTCATGTAGTAAGTTACCCACAAAGTATAGTCTTCAAAGTCAAATAAAGGCTGTCCAGGATGAAGACAACCACTTGCTTGTACAGCCATGCCTCAGAGCAGTTGCTTGATCCCTGATGTTTTCTCTTTGTGTGTTTCAGGTAGTTTATTTAAAACTCGATGCACCAACTGTGGAAATGTAGCTGCGAATTACAAGAGTCCAATATGCCCTGCACTGGCCGGGAAAGGGTAATACGTCTGCCTTGTAAACTCTGTTTTCTACTTTGTCTGCTGTTCAGTAGAAAAGGAGCCATTTTAGGAGCGTATAGGAGTTTCGGCCAACCACCTAATTTTCCTTTAGTAGTATTAATGCTTAAATTTTACACAACTGTTTTGAAATGTGAGTGTACTGTTTGGTAACTTCGTTGAGAGCCCGTGATACCGTTAAGTCCTGTGAATGAATAACTGTTAAACCCTAAGTTATCACAACATTATATATGTTTTAACTAGAACAATTTCAGATGGTTTGAAAGTCTAGTATTGGACGTAAACTAATTGTACTCTTGGAGCATATGTGTGTACTCCCATCCTCTTCACCTTCCAGCTGTTTTATTAAATTGGATGCTTATTCCTGTCATCACTCGATACATGGATTGTCCTCTTCTGTATCTCTTGAGCACCTCGTAGCTTTTGTCCTTCAACTTGTCAATAAGATTCTCATGATTACAGGTCTCAAAATACAGATGTGTGAAACAAGCAGGAGGAAAGCATCAGTCCCCAGGATTTCTGCAACTTAAAAAGTTGCAGAAGAATCCTTCAGTCTCATTTTTCTAGCCATCCTCTTTCTTTCACCATTAAAAAACAGCTGGGGGGGGCGGAGCAGACGGGACAGGACAGGCATATGCTTGTAGGTTTTTAGGTTCTTTTCCCCTTGCATTTCACCAGATCTTTAGATTGCTACATAAATATTTGTTGTGCCTTTGACAGGCTTTGACCAGCTTACTACAGTTGCTTAGCTCTGGGATAATTCCGGACAAATGCCTGCCTGCCCCGTGTATGGTATTTTAGGGTTGTAGTAGGTGTTGGAAGTTGGCTGAAGTTGCAAAGATTCCTTGATTGGAGAGTGTGCTTTAGAGAATACTAAGTTTTTATTAATATATAAAGTACACTTCGTACGATTGAATATGTATTTCAATTTTTTTAACTTCAGAGCTCCAGATCCTGAAACAGAAGAGGCTGTGATTCCAGTTGAAGACCTTCCTCAGTACGTATGGACCGCTTTGGTTTTTGCTGTTAACCTCATCGTGCTTTGCGCATGTCAAAGGCTTATATTACCGTTCACGTAGTTTTGGAAGAACATGGAGACGTTCTACAGCAGAAAGAAGCATGGGACTTCACTCCAGAGAACTGAGTCTAAAGTTATGGGGGACAGCAGACAACAGGAGTGTGTACTAGAAGTTTACCACAATGCTAAAGGGATCACATGTTAGTGTACTTGAGCATCAAGCTGAAACATGCCTAAATTCATGGGGTTTGTAGCAAGTGGAGTAGGAAGAGAATTGCAGTAAGAAACAAAGTGCTACACAGTAAACATTTTGTTACTTTGCAGGTGCTACCTACTGTGTTAGTCATTCTGGAACACTGTGCTGGCATACAGCCACTGCGTAGTCCTTCGGCGGCATTAAATGTGCCCGTGGTGCTTTTTTATAATGGCTGAAGCTTTGCCTTAGCTAGCTGCAGATGCAAGAAGCCACCATATTTTTCATCTGGTTCCTAGGGAAAAGAGGCTAATGCGATGCTTCTGTCTTTCTCTCCATAAAAACCTGTTGGCCAGTTTGTTAAAGCTGGTGGAGGCCGAGGTCTGTAGCACATACTACGTTTTAAGTTTCATCCATTTCAGGAGCTGTGTGAGGGGAAGACACGATGGAAGTATCTGAGTTGAACAACTGTTCAGCCAACCGTTCTGTGTGGCAGGGCAGCATGTGTGTACTTCCAACACACGTGTAGCACGGCATCAGCTGCCTTCTGTCCAGCACGCGGTAGAGGAGGGTGTGGGGAGGGCTGTGGAAGAGGAGGGAGAAAGAGCAAAGGCAGGTGAGACATGCCCAAATGAGAATGAAAACTGCTTTGCCATTTTGCAGCCTGAAATGTCCATGTCAGCAACTTAACGCTGTCCCTTTGTGATTTTTAAACAGGTGTGAGGAGGACGGCTGCAATGGGCTCCTCCGTCCCCACGTCGTGTGGTTTGGTGAAGCCCTGGATCCTGACGTTCTCACAGAGGTTGAGAAGGAGCTTGATATTTGCGACCTCTGCTTGGTAGTGAGTTGCGCTTCTGTTACCTAGCCCCTTAACTGGCCAGGAAGCCATGGTGAAGGGTTTGCACCTCCTGGGTAAAGGAGATGTACTTCCCCAAGGGCACTAAAAGCAGAGGGACTCCTGCGTTAAGTGTAAAACAAGTAAGACCATGAAGTTTGAAAAGGTACTCTGATGAGAGATGTATTCTCATCCTAAATCCAAAACACAGTACTATACCAGCTACTAGGAAGAAAATTAGCTCTATCCCAGCTGTAAACCAGGACAATATACTGCTCAGAAGTTAACAGGTTCAGCATGTGTGCATCTTGCTCAGCTGGCATCTGTGGTCTGCATTTAGTGTACACAGGTGTTAGAGTTTCAAGTGTTAGAGGTTAGCTAATGTTGTTTAGCTGTTGAGTTTCTCAAACAGTGAAAAATAGGATTATTTTGCTGCTTAGTTTAAAAAAATGTGACCAAATGTTATAAGAAGGTAGCTAGCTGTTGTCATGTGTTGCTTTTTTGGTGAGGTTGTTTACATGCCAGGTAGGTTCCAGATCGCTGACCAAAACACTTGCTCAGAATATTGTGTACCCTTCACAGAATAATCTCGAGTAACAGAAGGAACATCTTGTTTTGTTTTCCTGGAGGCAAAGTCTGCCATTTGGCATTTCTGCAATTTTTTTTTTTTTCATCTACAGTTATAATCCACGAACAGGCTTAGTTGGGTTCCATCGGAGAAACAATTCCCAATTCTTATGCTATGTTAGATGGCTACGTATGCAGTGACATTAAATCTATTGATTTGGTTTGATCTCTGTAGGGATCTTACATGCTTCAGTGGTTTTGCATATCCAGTGTTCTGAGAAGGGTCCTTACCTCGTGGATTGGTTTGGTTTCGTCTGTTTAACTACTGGCCTGCTACACTCCTGTTTTGTTTTGGGGTTTTTTTTTTCCCTTGTCCCTGCAGGTCGGGACCTCCTCTGTGGTGTATCCTGCCGCTATGTTTGCCCCTCAGGTATCTGCCAGAGGAGTGCCAGTTGCAGAATTTAACATGGAAGCTACTCCTGCTACGAACAGGTTCAGGTAAAGCCGTTCAGTTGTAAGCTAGCAACCTCTAGTCCCCTCCATCTTCATTGTCTTTTGCATCGAACCGCTAAAACGCCTAGAAAACTTTTAAACGAACAGGATCTAGTCTTCTCCGCAGTGCTTAGGAAACACTGTTTTCTTCTAATAAGTAAGAAAAGAGGGTCGTTCTTCCTTGGTGGCATTAGCTCAGCCTGAAGCCGGAGGTGTGTGCGGAGCTGGCGTCCGTCCCCAGGTCGGAGGAGCCCCCCGGCCCCCTCCCTCAGAGGCAGGACTGAGGACCGAGTCCTCGCCCGCCCCTTCACCCACTTCTTCCTTCCAGGTTCCACTTCCCGGGCCCCTGCGGGACCACTCTGCCGCCGGCGCTGGCCCGCCACCAGACCGAGATCATCTCCTGAGCACCTCGGACCGGGGGGGCGGGCGGCCGAGAGGAGGCGGCGGGTCTCGCCGGGCTGTCCCCGTCCCCCTTTCCCCTGCTCCCCACGGCAATAAACGGGCGGCTGGGGCCCCGCCGCGAAGCTCCGGCCGCCGCTCTCCGGCCTCGTCTGTCAGCGGGCGGGGGGGGGGGGGGGGGCGGGCGGGGACGAAGCCGCCGTTGGGCGCCAGGCGGCGTGCTCGCGCCGCGGGGCGGGGCCTCCCCGCAGGCTGGCGCCGCGGAAGTCGGGGAGCGGCTTCCGGGAAGGGGGCGGGGAATGGCGTGAGGCGAGCGGCGTGAGGGAGAGGATGGCGGTGGCGCGGCTGCGGCGGCAGACGGCGGCGGGCCGGGGCAAGCGCGGTCCGCCCGCCGCCCTCAGCCCGCCCTCCTCGGAGGACGAGGCCCCGGAGGAGGTGTCCTTCGGCGTGGCGAAGGAGGCGGCCGAGACCGAACGGAAGCTCGTGGGGGAGGCGGTCCGGAGGTACGGGCACCCCCAATCCCAACCGCCGCAACGGCCACCCGCGCGCCAGCCTTCCCCTATCCCCTGACGGCGCTTCCCGCCTTCCCGCAGGCACCGGGAGCTGCTGAGGGAGAAGCGGCGGCGGCGGCAGGAGCTGTTCACGGAGCAGAAGGTACGGTACGGCGGGGGCCGCCTCCCCTCCCGCCCCGTCCCGTCCCGTCCCGCGTGTGTCGTCGTTCCGCCGCCCCGGTAACTCCCCTCTTCCCCCCGCAGAAACGGAAGCTGCTCCCCGAGGCCCTGCTGCAGGAGCTGGCCGCCGCGCCGACCGACCGGTGAGGGCAGGGCGGGTGCCGGGGGGAGCGCTGCCCAGCCGGCGGCGAGCTCCTTCGGGTCCTGGCGTTTGGGTGACACGGGCTTCGAGTAAAGGAAGGGGGTGCCAACTGGAAAAGTAACCTCTTGCTTTCTCCTTCCCGCACAGAGGCGAAGGGCAGGCCGCGGCAGCTGACCCAGGTAGGCCACGGCTCGCTCTGCTAGAGCTGCGGCGGGGGAGCGCTCCGGAGCGGAGACCTCGTGAAAGTCCGAGACTCGGGGCAGGCTGCACGCCTTGTCTGTTGCCGAGGAAAAGTGTCTGAGGAAGAATCTAAAGAAGTCGCGTTTAATCCGATTCCCGCGACTTGTTACTGAAGTCGTTTTGCCGTACAGTGATTTCCGTTAAAATAGCCCGAGTTGTTATAATAGAAAAAGCAAGGATTACCAGAGGGAGATTATAATTTAAACAAATGCTAAATATCAAAGACCATTCTTAGATGGAGTTGTTAATCGCCTCGATGCTTCATATATACTGTGATTTAGTAGCATCTGTAAAAAAATTAGATAACTCTTCTCAAATTCTGAACCAGAAAATCAAGAGTCTAGAGTATTCATGACTGCTGTTTTCTGGCCCTCTTCATCTGTACTTCAGACTACTTTAGAAAAAAAAAAAAAAAAGTGTTTTTAAACAATTCTCTCATCCATACCTCACAGAATTATAGAGCTGGGTGGTGCAACTGCTACTTTTTCTTCCTTGTTATTACTGTTTTAAAAAAACTCTCTTGCCATAAGCAAGAGGTGAGCACAGGATGATGCTTTGAAGGCTCAGTCCTCCATAGTGGCGAGAATGAAGCCGAGGCTGGGCTCCCCTTTGCGTGTTACTCTTGGCTGTTGTGTTGCATTGAATTTTTGTCCTGTGATGAATCTTGTGTTGTGGATGCCAAGGAAGGGGAAGGCTGGCTAGCAGTACTCCAGGTGGCTCCCCTGAGGCGTGCTTCTTCCCCTGTCTTGCAGCCCTTCAGTGAGGGCAATGCTTTCCTAGCTCTTGCTAGTCAGACCTTCTGAAAAAGGCCTGTTGGAGTTAACTAAAGGTACCTTACTTTTCACAGCCTAATTGTTTCATTCCTGTTCCTTTTTCACTTACTTACAAGCTCTTGATTCATAATGCTTGGGAAATTTCTTCTGTTTTCTATTAAATTTACTTCAGGTAAGCACCGTGGAGGTGGGGCTGTGAAACAGAGACAAGGCCAGGCTGCGAAGCAGAAACGAGGCCGAGCCCAAAGGCAGGTGAAGAAAGACAAGCAAAGAAAGAGTGCCAGGTACGGTGGGAGCAGATGATGGAGGCTGCCTGTCCCTGGGGCTTCCGTCTTCTTGGAAGGGGGCACCATAGCAGCTCTTCTGTCACTGTGTGGCTGTACTCTTCTTCACTTGGGCGTTCCCCCTGCTCTTCCTCTGATTGAAAGCGTATTTATGTACTAAAAGCACCTTTAATAGGCCTCTGATACAGCACGCTTGTAAAATATATATATGCACACACATACATAAAAAAAATAATCTGTAAGTAAATAATCTTTATGTATTATGTATATGTAACTGCTATGAGGTAACTGGGCAGTCATTAGCACAGCAGTAGATGTTCTGTTCTGTGCTGCTACAGGTCTGGTTGTTGAGCACTGAGTTCCTGCATTTCAGTCTTTTTTTTTTTTTTTCTTTTTCCCCTTTCTTTGTCACTGATGTCCCTGTAGAGGAATTGCACTAGCTTCTGGCAGGACTAGTTTGAGACTCCCAAGGAACCACTCGGGGCACGTAAAGGCATATGATGACAGGCTGAGAGTCTTGGTCCAGTTTTGTTTTTTGTTAATACTGCTACAAAGCTTGGCTTGAGCATCTGAAACCAGCACCAGCCCTTGTTGTGCTCAGGCAGCAAAGCACTGACTGCCTGGTGTTATCTGTTGTTCTGGGTTCTGTAACTATGCTACAGGGATTTACATCTCTTTATTTAACTAGGTCAAAAGGAAACTATACGGCTGTGTGCTTAAAAGATCAGAGTATAACAGGCCTCCACCAACAGCTCGCCAAAGACTTTTTAAACACCCATCTCTATGGACCAGATGCCAACCGGGCACAGGGTAAGCAGTTTTCCTTAGGTGGGTCTGCTTCTAGATTTGTCTGGGTTAAATTTAGTAATTAGCACTCATCTCTATTTCAGCAAATGATTTTTTTTCCCTTGAAAACAAGAAAAACCCAGTTAAAAAAGCTGCAGTTCAGTTTGTGGACAAATCTTGGGGTAAGTATAAACAGTTATGTCGGTACTACTTTATGCGTATGTGGTTTAAAAAGTACATTAAAAAAAAAAGGCTTTCCCATGTACATTGCTACTTTTTAACTCACAGAACCCTATAGTAAGGGAAGGGCAGCAGGGCACTACAGCCTGAGTGGGTGTTGTGCGTGCTCCAGCGGGGACGATGTGCAAGACAGAACTTGAAAAAATTACTTCATTTTTGGTACATTAAGAAACAGCATATGGGCTTAGAGCCATCTTTATTTGTTGAAATAAATACTTCACTAAGTGTTTCAGCCTACAACCTCTGAGCTGTTGGAAGTCATTTCAGATATGTCTAAAACTTAAAGCAGGGATGCCAAGACCAAGAACTTCTGCGTGAGCACAGGGAAATAGCGGCCTGTTTCTCCTCATAGAAAAATGATGTTACAGCCACACAAGCACAGTCTGTGAGGCTCGTGGACACTAGAGGGCAAAAGTTACTGATCCTGAGCAGGCAGAGTCTGTTTCTCAGTTGTGCTTCAGAAGTGCAAGCACTGCTGTACCTCCTTCTGAAGGAAAGTGGTGCAAGCTGGTACCCCTGGCTGGTGGAAGCCCCTGGTGTATGGAAAAGAAAGATGATAGGAAGGTTCTCTCTCATCAGCCTTCCAGTCGGTTCTTTTGTTCTGAAATGCTGCAGTAATCAATGGATTGCTGCTTCTCCAGTAGATGGGCTAAGAAAATGGTAACTAACTGCCTTTTTTTTTTTTAAGGGCAAGAAAAAAAGGAGAGAGCAACAAGGTTTAAAAAAATTTGGCTTGCAACACAGGTTAAAAATCAAGTATGAAGACTGCTTTTTCAGAAGATGCTATTAAGGACTTTTTTACTGAAAGTTAAGTCTCTCAACACAACAAAGGTGGTTTCTTTTCCCCCACTTCTCTCCCATCATGGCTCTGCTTTCAGCACTAGCCAACAGCCACCAGAAGGCACTAACCTTCACAAATGGACTGACTTCCCTCTTCTCTTCTTTTCCCTCCCTGCCCCCTTCAGAAGTGGCTGGGGAAGCTAAGGAACAGCTGGGCCAGGGCCGTGACTGTGTGTCCTTAATACTGATTTAGAACAGCTGGTGTTAAGAGCAGGCTTGTAGAGCTGCCTCCACAAGGCAGCTCCTTCACAGAGAATAAAGATGAATGGTGTTACACTTAACTGGTCTGGATGCTGCATTTCTAATAGCCATCTATTATTATTCCTGCTTTTTCAGTTCTTTGCATCTCTGTAGAAAGGCTGTATCCTAATATCAGAATCATTAAGTAAGTCAGCTCACACAGCAGGACACTTCTGCTCAGCCTGATGATTACTTTCAAGGAATAAGGGTTGTTTTTCCCTGTCTTCAGGCAGTACTGAATAAGCTTCCCTTGATGCCTTGATTTTGCACTGCCAGCAAGGCTTGCTTTGGGGCAAGAACATTAAACCTTTGACTTTTGAGAGCCCAGCCGCTGCAGTGCTCTGATGCAGGGAAGTGGCATCCCCAGTTTGACCAGCAAGCCATCGTTCTGAATTCACAGGTCTGCATGAGAACCACTGTCCTAGGGTAGAACTCTGGAACCAAGAAAACGTAGCATACAAGTCCATGCTACCATGTATGTAGAAGTAAGTTTTTAATGGCTGGTTAATTATGGTATCACTACATTTTATTGCAATATAGTACTATTTAAGCACTTTTAAAAATGCAAGGTGTACAAAGATTAAATTAAGACTGTAAATTGACTAAATATTTGGTTTTTATATAAATAGGTCATAACCACACTGTGTTGACATGTAATACTGTTATAATACAACAGTTAAACTGGTGAGTCTACACAACAGAAGCTGTCTGTAGTTAAACAAGGAAACAAAGTTGAAAAGACCATGTTAAAACAAAAAACTACTAAGATCAACAGGTTGGGATTGTAAGTAGCAACAAACATATTCACTCAGCTCCTGAGTAATTCAAGTTTTACAGTACACATTAAAAAATATCATTTCTTCCCATCAACACTATATATCCAAACCATCAGGTGTTTATGCATTTTGCAAATTACACTGATTGAACTATGTAACAATGGGGGTGGAGGTTGGCAAGTCATCCTGCTTGACATTGACATCACCCACATGCTAATACATCCATGTTTTCTAGTCTTCTGTCCCACTGCAAGGGAGCAGGATTTTTGGTTTGTTTTGGACAATCGTTTAAAGGATTGGTACTTGTCAATTTGGATGTCTGACATTATCAGTGATATTTTCAACTCTTAGTTGTCTAAGAGGTTTAAAGATGGATATTTTCTCCTAACACTAAGTTAGAAATCATTTGCATCATGCTGTAAACTAGGAAGCAACATAAAGCGACAGACTTGTCCTTAGTACATAATTAAAATTCCAAATTCCAGTCAGCAGAGCTGGTCTACTTTCCACGTTGAATATGCCACACCACCTCTCAGATCTTCAAATGCATAGCTAGTGTAGGTAGTCTTCCACTGTGGCAAATGCGCAGGATCCGATTCCTGATCGAGCCATCAATCCTAGACACTGTGACGCTTGTCCCATGGCTAGGGCAAGCGGTGGTTGCTTTGGCAGATTGTGAGTCTCTGAAAAAGAATCACAGTGGCAGTTAAAATACCTGATTAGTTTCATAGGAATACACTGAAAGCTTAAATTTTAAGCTTGCCTAAATCATTCATTTTGGAATTCCTGTGTTTACTTGCAAAGTTTGCTCTTACAGCAAGACAGCAGGAGCAACAAAGCAACATTTTCAAATCCCCTGCATAGCACCATTATTGAAGAGGCCCGTTCTTGCTTTGAGCAACGACAACGACATCTGTTCCATTAATGTGTCCCCTCACCACACTAGAGGAGCACACCGTAACATCGCTAGACTTTGTTAATCACTCGGCCAGCCCAGCGCAAACGACCCGTGGTGAGCAGCAGTGCTACCTGTCTGGAACGAAAGGCGCCCTGTACCGCGCGTGAAAACCACCAGCCCTTCCTTACCTAGTATTGCACTATTAAGTACAGAGCACACAGGTTCTCTTTGTATCGGGTCAAGCTGATTTCCAACTGGGCTGCTCCAGGGATCTGAATATGCGAGTAAACTGAATGCATCCTGGGGAAAGACGATTTTTATTACATCTCAACAGCTGTATTCTACTAGTGAAAACAAGGACTGTTTTCTTCACCCATTTTGATTCAGAATCACAAAGGTGATTGTCAGTGTCCTTCATCAGTACAAAAGCATAAAAAGAAATTGTAACCAGACTTCTTCCATTTTAAGCGAGCAGTGGTTTTCCCAACAGAAAGACAGAAGTGAACGGTATTTTAATAACCACTGAGGAAAGAGAAAACAGGCTGAAAATTGCATGCAGTCAGCCTTTGGCAGGGGAATTCTTTTCCAGAGCAGTCCCGAATCAAGGTAAACTAATTAAGACACAGAGTACTAAAAAGCGTTCTAGGCATCTGTATCAATCCTCTTTCTTGCGGTTCATTGATCCTTAGAGCTGCAAACAGCACTTTGATTCAAGAGGCCAAGCTACATGGTCAGAAATGAGATAGAGGGAAGTCCTAAATTCATATCTCTGGTTTTAATTTTGTTACAGTATGAAATTATCCTCCCTGTGAATGTGCTACACAGACAAGACAGGAGACAGCACTCCACCACAGCTGATTAGAATACTGCTCTCAGACAAAAGAACTGCAGAAGTGAAAGCAGAACAGTATTGCAATGCTGCATGCTGTGCAAAGTTTCTGCTGGGCAGCTGCGATTCACCTTAACACCACAACTTCAAGATTAAACATACCTTGAGCATTTTCTTATTCGCTGTGTTTTTGCCACATTCTCTTCTTAGTTGCTCACTCATTGCTTGCAATTCTCTTCCAAAATGGATCATTCTTTCAATAGCCGCTTGGCTGCCACCACATAGCTGACGTCTTAACTGACTTGAATCTACTTCTGCAAAAATGATATCATCATCATCACCACTAATAGAGCTGACAATAACAATCTATGGATCTAGAGAATCTGCCCCGATTTCACTCAAAACACATCTGCCTTCTCAGAGAGAAAGCACATTGGGCCAGAGACCTTGGTGTAATGTACTCCTATACTGAGCACTGCTGAATTGTTCCTTTATAAACATTAAGAGGCTTATTTAACTAACATCAAAGGCTGTCTACACATGCTGTTTATTTTGAAGTAAGTTAAAAATTAACAACTAGACTATAAACCAAATTTTACCTTAAAATTTTATGGGAGTTTAAAATGAGTAACAACAGCAATAAAAGTCCGCACAGTTCTACCTTTTTAGTTCTTTGGCATTGCACTTCTAAAGATACGCCAAATCTGGAACTGCCAATAACCCCTGAACTTCCCAAACAGCCATGATGGATGTTGCTACAAGACTATCATTTAGACTGTTCATACTCCTTGTAGAATATATTAGTGTAATAATTTAGACATTTCAGGCTTCTTTTGTAATCAAGCAGAACACTACAATCTATTTCTTTACTGGTTGCTACAATATTCCCCAATGCTACTGACTTTAAAAGATACTAATGCAGTTTATGAAGAGTAGATCAGCCCTTGGCTTCTCTGAAAGTTCTACCTTTTTAAATTTACAACTAAAGGAACCTGTTAAAAAATAAAGCATCAATTCCTTGCCTTTTTTCATCAAAGGAATCAAGTTTTCCATCAGAATTTTGATGTACACTTTAATTACAAAACCATTCTTTCTGATTTTAACATTGCCATCTAGTGAAGTATTTTGACCACTATTTCAAATGAGGATTTAAGTGGCCACTTTTTTTTTTCCTTAGATGCAAGCATATCACCTCTGGGAAAAAAATCTGCCTACTTAACATTACATACACAGCACTAAGGGGTATACATAAATATTTCAAAAAAAAAAAAATCACCAAAAAAACCCCAAACTGTGGGGAGTAAACAATGTAGGTTGAGGAACCACATTTCTTTTTTACAAAGGTGAAGCACCCACAAGTCTTCAAGCAGTGGTGTTTGTTGTTAGCTGCAGCCCAATCTAGGACATGGCTTTCCAAAGGCGGAAAACAACTACATTAAAAAAAAAACCAAAACACAACATAAACAACTCTGCGTCCTGTGCAGCTGCTTCATGCCTGTCACAGCAAGCCTCTGTAGAAAAGGCTGCAAGAGAGTAAAGAAGTGTTTTGTTTTTTCTGTCACAGAAATGAGGCCTTGTTATTACCCTGTTTCAGAGCGTAATGCAGGAAAAAGTCTGGCAATTTGAATCTCCCCCCTCCAGGGCTGTAACAGAATTATATTTGCTTTTCAACAGTTACCTAGTATTTACCAGCAAAGCTGCATGATCAGCAGCAGCACATGCCTTCAGAACTGCGAGGCGTTCATAGAAGTCTATAAGTACTACTGCATTCTGAAAGTTTACCAGCGATGTCCTGAGTGTCACATTGCATTTAAACTACTTATTGATGTCTGGTTAAATCAATTGTTTGAGAAGATAGTTTTGCAACTGCAGAAATAGCTGGGCTGGATTCCTCCACTTCTTCAGACACAGCCAGCAATAACAACCATTGTCTAAGCTCCAGCCTGGGTGCTCTTAAGTGATCTGACTGCCTTTACTGGACAGGGACACCTAGCACCATAACTGACAGAATAAACTATCTTTTTATGGGGTGCTGGCAATCAGAGGGTATTTAAATACTCAGGTGTCACTAATGTCAACTGCATATGAAGCAGGTTAAGTAAAACGAAGTTATTTTTTAGACCACAACTATGTAAAACAGGCTATTTTTTTGGTGGAAATTTTTTTTTGTTTTTTTTACATCTCAGTTCTCAAATATAGCTCTGTTCTTCAGCGTTTAATATTAGCAATTTGCATTCTTCAATATAAGTGATTTGGAATTTCTACTCTTACTGTCAAGCACAAAGACACCATGAGAACTATGACTGGTAAGAGGACTAGAGGAAGCGGTAGAAGCAATTTGCCAACCCTAACCCAGGCGTGCTACACAATAGGATGTTTCTTCTCAAAGGCACTTCCTTCGAAATAGATACTAGCTTCAATATCCATGAGTTATCAATTTCGCCTGTTCTCACCTGACATTTGACCACCTAAATCAGGAGTTATAAGATTTACATCTAGTAACAGTGAAACAAACAAACAAAATTAAGATTTGAGCTAATATCCCTAATTTTCAAGTTGGGAAGCATTGCAAGTAAAAACATAACCTTGTTGCCATCACTTAATAAAAATGTAAGAAATATCACTGCAGACCCATTTCTGTGTCACATTCTTCCATTTCGTGATCATGTTTAGAACTACCATTTAGGAAGCCATTGGATGAAGTCTCAGCAACCCCATTGGAGTAGTGATCTGTTTCCATGTCTACATCATTGCTGAAAAGAGAGTAATAAAAGTTTTACTCCTATTTAAGTACTTAGGGTTATCTTCCTCACAACTTCAGCACAGGACTTTTTCACCATGGTCTAACTTACCAAGTTAGACCACAGGTTTTTCCATAGCAACTGGCAATACCAGAGCACCAGGGAAATTATCAGGCTCTCTCAACTAGCATTAGCATTCAGTAAAATAACATTTTCAGATGCTGAAAAATTAAACATGTCCACCAATATTCAGGAGTAAGCAGTGTAACACTTTCTAAATACAGACCTAAAAGTTCTTAACCTCATTTATCTATCTGTACCTATACAGAGCTGGAGAAAATGCATTGAGAAAATATACCATTCCCACTTTTTTTTTTTAAGCACAGTTAACTCAATATACAGCCTACTTTGAGAATATCACATTTAGGTAAATAATTCTTTCAAAATAGCCTTAATCTCTCATTTACTCTCAGTGGAATGACAGGGAAAAAGAAGAAAAACCCAAAGAGATACTCGGGCAAATTCAGAGCATGCAACTCCTCACCATACTGGGCTCACAGCAGGTCACAGAAGCACTTTTAGAAAATGCCAGCATGGCTTTGGGGACTGAGCTTTGCTGACAGTTACATCCTAGCCTGTTCTATTTCGTCATGGAGAATGAAAACCTAAAACCTTTCTTAAGATCAAAACCATTCAATTTAGAAGTTTAGTATCTTGCTTCTAAGCAAGCAATAATACTCAGCTTCCTTTGGGGAAGGAAACCAAAAGGCCTCTCCAACTGGCCAACACTGTAGCCAAGGAATTGTCTTCCTCCTGTGAAAAAATCTCAAAGTTGCCTGGACACTGCCAGGCTTTTTGGCAAAGGCAGTTGCTGACACAAACATAAATCTTACTTTTTTTTCCCCAATCATCACTAACTGAAATACTTTTTGTTATCACCACCACATCATCACATCCTAGTTGGTAGATTTGGGAATCCATCTTGCACAACGCAGCCGAGTACTGTTGTATTTCACATCAAATTAGGTTCTGCTGCATCTGTGCAACGCAGAGCTTAATATTTACTGGTCATGAATAACCATATTAACCCCAGTTAATACATCTGCTTTCATTCTGTGAACTGAATGTGTTTGCACAAGTGACAGTGATTGGAGTAGGCAAACAATTCTTGTGTGTGTAATAGAAGGGAGTCTGCATTTCATATGCATCTCAATTGTGTTTACTTTGCAGATACTGCTACAAGTGGAGAGTATCTGGAAAACTTTTCATTACCTACATGCAATGTGCTTAAATCAATGTCAGCGGCTTAAATTAAAATCCCAAGTGCCAGACAGCTAGTTAATCTTCACTACACAACTTCAAAACTGACCATAAATAGCTATAAGCATGGCAATTTATTTTTGTCCATTGCATTTCTTCAAACAAACAGGAGAAAACAGTCTGTTGAGCTTCAGAAGTTAAAACAAAGCTAGAGTGATCACAAGCTGTTGAACTTACACTACATGTTTTAACTGTTCTTGAAAAAAAAAATCACATCAAATCCCACTGAAAACTCTTCTCTGCAATACAAGCACATGGACAACACAAGCCTTAATGTAAGTTAGAACCATCTGAAGTTTACTCACCTGGAATAGCTGTTAACCTGCTGTGATCTTGATACATTTATGTTGTTGAGCTCTGGTACATTCAAGCTGGTGGTCGTGTGTTTACTGTGACAGTAAGATTGATGCGCTTTATTTGATATTACTCCATTACTGCAACTACTTTCAAACCCTGAAAGAAAGTTTTAATAATTGTAATCATCTACAAACTTATTTGAAAGTACCGATTCATAGAAGTGAAATAAGTACAGCCTAATTGTTCCTGGTCAGTAAACACTCCATTTGCCAAACAAACCAAGCCAAATACTTAGCCTCCGTGTTTCAGGTATTTGAACCTTTAAGGCTTCTACAGTGCAGAAGTTAAGCATTATTTAATAAGTACTAGCACATACACGAGAAGGTTTTTCAGTTGTACTTATACACCAGTAAAACAGAAAACTGCATTAATGTAGAATAATTTTTTAGAACTGATAGGTTGTTTCTGAAAGATCCGAAAAAATCTTTTCTAGGCCACTGTAATCATTATGACTGGAAACAGACATGCATCTTACTAATTCCTAATCACGTAGTTCTCTTGACAAATATGCAGTAAATTCAGTGCTGAAAATAGTTCACACGTTGCTACACTTATATACAACCTCCCTCCTTCCCCATATAATTATTTTAATTGTTAACATTGTGCTTTGCTAAATAAGATTACACCATGCTGTGAATTTATGAAGTCTGGCTAAAATCTCTTCTGACCCTTCTAAAATATAATCAAGAAACTACTATTTGAAGCAAACATGTAATTGCCAGTTCTATCAGGACCAAAACCAGGAGTTCCCTAGTATCTTCTAATATAGAAATAGGTCACAGGAAGGGCTTCTTATAACAAAACAGTTGCTGCCATTCAGGAAGTCCCAAACCTCAATTCTAATAACACATTCATCAACTTGCTTATTAAGTGGTGCCTCTATTTTCAAAACTAGAAAGTTAGAGGTACTTTCTACAATACATCCCAATAACCACCTGAAGAACAAACTAAATCTGAGTGGACCTCCACTCACACACGTGATAGCACAGTCTTGACACAGAAGGAAGAAAAGCCTTTCCAAGGGCAGCAGGTATTCTGGTGACCAGGCTATACTGGCTTCCTACTCAATCCCACCGAGAGGAAAAAAAAAAAAAAAAGTCAGCTCCAGTTTGGACTTAAGAATCAAACAGATGTGAAAGTCGATGGCCTCTGCTACCTTAAGAGTCTTGGGTTCAAAGCTGACACATTCATGTACCATTTTAACATGCTCAACTTCTCTGCAGGGGTGCTCTGGAAGGCATGGGGATCTCCCCATAAGCATGGGGCAGCTCTGAACATTCAGGGCTTCCCACTGAAGCTTTACCACCACCCAGACGGTCTCAGAACTGTTTCAGCTGTGCAGATTGAAATTTGGCTGCCAGCAGGAAATGTTTTACCTGACTCTACCACCTAGCTTCTGGTACTTCCTATGCAAGAGCAGCTGTTCCTACTGTTCCACAAAGCCCATAGGAAATGGATCGTATACACCATTTACTGGATTTAAACCACCTTGCCCAAGCCATAAATTATCATCGAAACGACAGAGATTTGTGTCAGAACCTTCCAACTCCTGGAAGCAAACATTTCTTAGAAATCAGCGGCAACCTACTTTGCAAACCCTTAGTAAAACCAAGTCCACATGCAAAAAAGATTTGATGCTATTTATGCACTTTCCATTTCCCCAGTGACTGAGAATCACCTATTTTAATCATTATAACTGTACTTTTATACAAAGCATTCAGTATCAACTCAAGTAAAACAAATTATCAGTCTGCAAGTATTTGTAACTTCTCCCGATACTTAATTGTAACAACAACAAAAAAAATCTACATGGTGTGGTATATTCAAATCTATGTGGTATATCCTCCACATCAACTTACCAGAAAAGTGCGTGCTGCTCCCTTTGCCTGTTGCCAAATTGTGAATATTCATTCCATGGCTGGGACTCATGCTAGGACTACTGAATGATCGTGGGCTAACAGGGTAACTGTCTTGAGATTTTGGACTGTGGCCTCCCAAACACCGCACCTCACTGTCTGTACCATTCACCATCTCTATAAACTGGCGCACCCTAAACAAAAGGCAAAAAAGTTAAGCTAATAAGACAATTTACACATTTCAATTTTCCAGCGACAGCAATGATCTAATTATAGTGTTAAATATACAAAAAGTCTGACTCAACAAAACACTGGATGTCAGTAACCCAATCATCAATAAGCTTTGGAGTGTTCAGCCAAAAATACACAATTACAAAATTTGTGAGGGAGGAGAACAGGAATATTATCCTTTGAGGACAGTCTTTGTCCATAAGTCCTCAAAGTTTAGAGAACTAAACTATATTTTAACTGTTTTGTTTTACTGGCAGGGGCAAGGTTATTCCTTGAGAAGGATATGTCATTTCGTTGTCGTGTCTGTCATTTCTCTCAATGTAAATGAGAACATAGTTTGACTGTCTGGAACAGTAAGCATTGAACGGTAACTCTTAACATTAAACATTTGCACTAGAAAACAGTTTGAAAAGCAAGCTCATATACAAACCTTCCCTTTAGAGGCTGTTGCTCTTTGTCAATTTTATTTTAGATAAGGAGGTTTTACTATGGACTTTAAGGAAGCTCAGAACTACTGCTTTATGTTTTAGGCTTGGATAGCCTCAATAGAACAGGCAAAATTTAGAAAGACAGATTGAGAAAAAGATAACATACAGTTGACGTTATCGAGTGAAGTCTTTCATCAAAATGTTTGCATTTTATGAATTCTGTGATAAGCCTGCAGTACTATCACGTGAATTCTGTTCAGCACTTCAGTGTGACAGACTTCAAACACATTCCAAGTTACTTAACTGAACATAAAAATTGAAGTGCTTTGTTCTTACAGGATATAACATATTTTTTCCACATTCAAACACTAAAATGTGATACAAAATTCTGGAGAATCAACGTAGCTGGCAAGTAAAAATGCCAGAATGAAGGTGACTATTGTGTGCCTGGGAAGCCAAGAGAAATCTTTGGGATTATGGAATTTCCACAGTATTAGCCAGAGGTTTCTAGTAAAGTGACATGGAGTGAAACAGCTCATTTAAACTGATCTTTAAAGTCAGTCACCCATTTGGAGGAACAGACCAACTCATGCCAGCAGGACTCTTAACCTTCTTGAATATGATACTGTATCAGTTTACATTTTAAGTTTTACTTGACACACAAACTGATTAAAATTGATTTAAAAAATTACAAAACTTAGTTCTAGAGACTACAGTGAGATGTGAATTATGCTGCAAACAGGACCTTGATGACAAAACCTAGTTAAACATGTAGCAAATAATATAGCATAAAAAAAGTGAACTACACACATTTTCTAAAAAACGCTGCTTAACTTTGTTTAAATTTCTGTGAAAGCTTTAAATGAGTAACTGTCTTGTCTCAGAAGGTACTGTGCCATCTATAAACACACATCTGTATAATTTGAAGACTCACTTTAATGCAAATAAGAGATTAGGATTTCTTTCTAGTAAACTTGGATACAACTGTTGTGTTGTTTCAATGGCTTCTCCCATTCTTCCTGCTAAAACCAATTTCTGAATTCCTGTTCACCAAAAAACAAATAAGAGATTAGGATTTTCTTCTCGTAAACTTGGATACAGCTGTTATGTTGTTTCAATGGGTTCTCCATTCACCCTGCCAAAACCAGTTTCTGAATTTCTGTTCACCAAAACCAACATCAGTTAAATGGACAGCTTACGGATTAATACATGTAAATTAACGATTAAAAGACACTGCAACCATCAATCAACAAGGTTTTTTCCTCTTAGAAAAAACAGTGTAAAGAAAGATCATGCTTCCTTAAAATGTTCAATAGGAAAATTTAAGAACTGCACTCCACCTCCATATATCCAGATGAGTACTCCATATTTTTATTTATCGCCAGCATACAACTACTTTGCACTCAGATTGCACATTTAGAGCTAGATTAAGATTGCAGACACTCTTCTGTGATTTATTTCTCATTTTCACACCTTTATAAAGAAGCACATACCAAACTATCGTCACCCAAGAACATCCAAATTGCAACCCACTCCCACAGATTCAATTTTGACTAAGAAAAACAAAATTTAGTCTCTCTCACCTACAACACATGCTTCCAGTCAGGTTACAGTTGACTAAACCTTTCCACAACAGTCCCTGATTTAGGTGATGCTTCTGTTGCTGTAACCTGGCACAAGTCGCTAACAGCCTCACAGCCCTATCCACCAACAGAGAAATTGATCCAAATGAAAAACAGCCCAACGAATGGGTTATTTTTCAACCAGAGCAGTTTTCCCATGTGGTATGTCACGCAGTCACACAAATGTTTGTGTTCATATAGCAGGGATTTAAATGAATGGGGAAGGCACTATTTAATCAGGCTGCTAAACAGCACTGCCACAGCAAGTTAAGAGCTGAACTGCTGTTAGTTCTCCTTGTCCTCTTCCCCCTCACATCTGTAAGCAGGAAAACTCAGATTTGATTTAACTTATAGAGCATTCTCTAAACTCTATTTCACAGTTAAGATAAAAGTCTAAATGTTTGTCAAGACTAAGTTTTATATTCCTGTTTGTGACTGACCATTAACTCTCACAAACACTCATTTAGAGACATTACACACATTTGTTTAAGACAGATCACAATCTTCCATTCAAGAGAAAGACAACAGGTAATTTACCACATTCCGCTACATCAAATGAGTTCCAAAGTGTTAGTGCGGAAGTTCATCTTAACCTTCTGTTCATATGTGTGTAACTTTACTTGACAGCAAAGAACTGTACTATGGAGTAGTGCTGAAAGGAAATTCTACAATGATGCTTAAGCAAGAGTTTTATGTAATATTTGTTTAAGGGAGGAATAAAAGGATGTAACATGCTTTCCAGCCTTACTTTGTCTATTTTTAATGGAAGCTAATTCTTCTAGCACAGTCTGGTCTGTTGATCTGGCGAATGCCTCTGCTGTTGCACAGTATCCATGGTGAACTAAGTAAGATGATACCATTCTAAAAATAAACAAAAAACAAAACCCAGGAAAACTCATTAAACACAGGTAAGAAACCAAGGACATCCTGAATGTAAAAACCTTTTCTGAAAAAGAATGACTGAATTAAAGAATTCTACTTGAAATTCAGGGATTTCTGTAGAAGACAGACAAAAGTTATTCAGTTACGAGTCAGTATCTTCTTCAAAACACCATACAGAAAAACAATTTTAAAAAAAAAAATCAATGTATAATTTTATTACAATGAATTTTAATAAAAATGATTCATCACCCAAAGGTAGACTCAATTAAAATATTACCTGCTAATTAAGTTTCTTTTTTTGCTCATTAGATACACTGAAGTGAATTTCTCCACACAGACTTTTTGTTTTCACTGAAGAAATAAAAAATGCAAAGCCACAACCACCATTTTTCCAAGTGAGACACTAAGGAGCCACAACTTAACGTGGTACGCCAAAGGCAAGAACATGAACGGAAATTTCCAGAGCCCAAAGTATTAAAACTGCCCAATGCAACCATGGCAATTTTTCTAAACTCCCTAATCCACATTAGATAGGTCAACTTGGAATGGAAAGCTTACACTCATCATTATAAACTCCTAATTATTAATGATGTACATAACTCTTCCCCAAACATCTATTCATGCTCAATTTTATACATGTTTATCAAACCTGTGATGTTAACAAAACTATTTGTACTAGTTTTTAATACTATCTGCAATTTTTTGCACAAGACAATGGGTACAACTTTTTAAAGATCTCTGAAATCATGCAATTATTAACTTTTTTTTTTAAATTAACAATATTCAAAGGCTTACTTCTGAATCATTGTTTGCCACTCTCCTTCCCGATCTCCTATTGGAAATCTGTCAATTTGTGCTTGAATTTTGGTTCTCCATTCTCGCATATAGTCTTCAATATCAAATACAAATGGGTGTTGTCCAAAATTAGCATCCACAACCTCTCCTGGTGTTTGAAGCCCTACTGTAGGGTACAAGTTTGGCTGCAAGAAATTTTTTAATTAGTTTTTTCCTCTTATTCTAAATTCCACATTTTTTTTTTTTCATCTCTGTAATAATATCCCCACTGCTACTAGTAGTGTGAAGAAGCAAATACCTCTGGATCATCTGTCCAGCAGTTAAAGCAACTTCTACCAATCCAGCAATACAACAACCAGTTAATTTTATTCCCAGTGGTCATAATTTTTTTATTTTGAAATAAGCAAGCCTTACTGATCATTCTCTTTCTAGTCAGAAAACGCACTTTTTAAACTGTGCTAAGGTTTACTTACAACTCGTGGTTTCAATTTTACAAAATATTAAATACCAATTTTTTAATGATTTTTAAAGACCAGGATTAAAGTTTCTTTTAAAAAGAGAACAAAAATTAAACTTACAAAGTGGGCCATTTTCCTTTTGGGGTGAAATACTTAAAACATCGCTGAATTTTAGTGGTAAGAACTGACAGGATAGAGAACTCATTAGCCTCAAAGTCCAAGTGTAGCGCCTAAAAAGAACTGTAACAGTGCATTGAAGTTCTTGTGAATTCCTGGACTTGTATCTAGAAAAAGACTTTAAAGCATTTATTGTTGTCTCAGTTTTATTTTCTGCTTAGAGATTAGGTCTCCATGCAAATTTGAAATATGCCAAATATGAGAAAAGTAAAATCTGCTTGTTGGGATTAAAGTAACTTTCTTAAATGCAACTAGCATCTCAGCAATGGCAATGCAATCAGTTGGGGTTTTGGGTGGGTGGGGTTTTGTTGCTGTTTTTTTTAAGTTTATAAATATACCTACACCACGTTTACACGACCATCAATGGTGGTATGGTATAATGGTATGCTGATCTACAGAACTATATGCTAAATAAAGCTATCAGTAAGAAGTTATCAACATGCAGGTCAGTAGGAACACTGAAGCCCAGTGAATCTGGTGAACTTAAAGAAAAATAAAGAAAAATACTCTGGTTGTTAAAACCATGCCCAAGCCGATCTTGCCCCATTCCGACCCACCCACCCCTTTTTTTTTAAATAAACCTTGCTCATAGTGTTACTTCGTCTAGACTAATTAACAAAGCACAAGTCCCAAGTCATTTAGTGAGATGAAAACAATCAATTCTAATGAGAAGGGGTCCAGCTTCAAACCCCAGAAGACAGTGTCAGTTTTCCTGTGCTGGTACCCTGTGCTAGCAAGGAGCCCTGCTGGTATCCCAGAGATCCAGGACAGTGCGGTGGCTTCCTACACAAAGCACGCAACCCTGTGGCAGGGCTGAGAGGCACTCTGGGTTATGGAGTTCATTTTTCCTTAATATCTGTCCTTGCCTCCTAAGGCCATAGCAGAGTAGCTGGCCAGATGGAAGTGCATCACATACTGCACTCTAACCAGATTAAATCAGAAATGAAGTGGATGAGAAAAAAACAAAACAAGTGCAGTATCAAGCCTGCACCAGTAGCATAGGGAAACATTTGTAACGATTCTAAGGAAAGTACAATTTAATTGAAAAGCTAGAAGACTTAAGATGTCGGTAACTTTCTTTAAAAAAAAATAATAATACTTTGCTATGCTTGATCTTATGGAGTGAACAGTATAAAGATTTTGAAAATCAGGCATCAAGCATGAGTTACAGTGACCATGTCTTAAGTAGTCAGCCTTTCTGCATATGATACACAGCTGTACACACATGCACCGTGTCGGTGTTTAATATAGCTTTGACTTTGTATGTAAGGCTGCATGTGTCAAACAAAGTATGTAACTACTTGCACGTATTATTTACTGCCAAACTTCCATTAGAATTGCCTGTTAAAAACCTGAAAAGGAAAACCCCTGTGAGGATTGGTATGAAAACAAAAAAAACCTTTTTGCTTCAATTAACAAATCACCACTGAAGTGATGAGGAGAAATATCTGACATTAAATTGGTTAAAATGATTATCATTGTATTTCCAAGAAGCATAAGGTAAATGCAAGTTACATCTGAAACATCTGTTTATAATATAAAGGAAAGCTGTTTGAAAATGCACTTATCTTACCGGTAAATCTGTGAAAGCGATGCCTGTAATGAAGAGAAAATTAAGATTAATTTCCATATGTCCGGATTCCAGCTTCATTTTCTTAAGTGTATCACTGTATGTTCAGAAAACTCACCCAAACCATCTCAGAAATAAGTAAAGTATGGTGACATCCATGATGCTTAGGCACAACTGATGTGCTTGAGTAATAAAGGGCAATATGTGGCAAAAAGTAATTGTCATTCAAAAGTACTCAATATACCCTCAAATTTTTCAAAATAGGGCATAAGATTTAACAAACATCATACAGATATGCAGATTAGAAAGTATGAAAATTCTGGCTACAGACTAAAATTAAAAGGAAAATTAAGAATATCTGAAGACATTTTTTCACTTACATGTCTCGATGCTGCGACACCAAGATTTAACGGTGTCTTTTCTTGTTTGCTATTACTTTTCTTCGTAAGTATGCATTATCTTTACATGAGCAGCACATGCCTATAACACTCCAAACCAGTCTGGTAAATGTTTCACTCTAATCCACGCGAGGGTGTTTTGGTTTTCAAATAGAATAGCTTAATATCTTGTCATATAATTACAGGCATCCATCTAACCGTAAGACCAAGGCAGTGATTTTGCTGTCTCAGGATTAGAGAAAAATCTGACCCCCTATACAATTCAGAAACTTCATGCAATTTAGGCTGGCAGGGGAAGCTCTCAGTTAAAAAATAATTATCAGGAAATCTCCTTCTAACAGCCAAATGATAATGGTATTTCATGATTTCCTTTATAGTTGCAAGTATTTCTTCAAATTTATTTTTTTTTACAAGTGCATAATGATTCAAATCCACTTATCCCTTCAAACTCTTATTTTTTATCACTGCATTTTCAAATTTAAGATTAAAACAAAGCTTTTAACCTTTTGTCCTAAATTCCACCCCTGCTTTCCATCTCCATTCTTCACCAAGATTTCAAATCTCAAGAGCATCTGGATTCCTTACTCACATCTTTGATACAAAAGAATGACAGAGTGAACCTGTTTCACCCATCACATCTCAAAGCTATAATTTCATTTATTACCTGTTCACATCCTAACTTTTTCAAAGCTATTACCACTTTCTCCATTTGGCACATTTTGACATCCAACTCACCCTCTTCCAAAGTAACCATGGCAGTAGGCAAGACTGATAAATGATAAATGATGACTGAGTGACATGTAGGTACTGGGGTTTTGAGGGGGGTTGGTTTTGGGGTTTTTTTCAACCCAGGATTTCACACTTGCATAAATAATTGCTTAGCCCTTTTTGTAGCATCAAATCCCAGGCTGAGCCAGAGATGTCCAATACTCTAGACTGCATCTGTGGCCCAGAGAAGAAACATAAATGTCCTCCAAGTCACGATTGTATAGGAATTCTGGACAACTATCAGCAAAAGCAACTCAGCAAGACAGCCAAAATTTCTTATTTCTTTTTCCTTTAAACACAGAATCAATCTTCCTCTGTCAGAAATTCAAGCTAGCAAAGCCCACAACAGCAGAACAGCTGTCAGGTTTCCTTCTGAAATCCATGAAGTGTTTGTCAGACTCTGTCTATGACAGATGACATTTTACTAGCCTCTCCTCACCTATGCCATTCTGGTCTCTTTAAACAGATTTTAATCACTTGAAGTGTTGTTTCACAGTTGGCCTAATCCAGTCTGCTTTAAGACTTCCACTGAAAGAGAAGGTTCTGCCCCTCCCTTCTTATCTCTTCCATGCATGTGACCAAAAGGGTAGTCAGAAAACCAGTGCCTCTTTTGTTGATCAACAATCTGATCAACTTACCTGCAGGCACAGTTACTAGTTCCAAAGAAGGGGAATGTGGTAAGACTACCCTTCTCAGTTTTAACCCAGTTAAAGATTAGGGTAAACACAACATGAGCCTGTTATCTTCCATTTTGACGTACACCCTGAAACAGGGCTGAAAGAACTCCACAGTGCATGGTTCAAGTGTCCCACTGCCACAGGTGTCAAGGTATTAAGTCCAGGTATATAGACTCATTCAATTTAGAAGAAACATTAAATCATGATAGAATAGAATCACAGAAGTGTTTACTTGGAATTGACCTCTGGAAGCACCTAAGCCCTGCTCTGAGTAGGGGCAGGAAAACACCAAAGATAGATCTGTTTCCTCAGAGCAAAGAAACAGGCAGTCTTGTTCTGAGAAACAAGGAGACAAATTTAAACCATGTCCTTCCCCTTACTACTTTCCAAACCTTCCTCATGTTTGGCAATGTGAGAAAATAGAACAGCAACTTCAAGAGTCCTTGTCTCAATAACCTCTTATGTTAGTTCAAGCTAGTCTCTCTTTTCCTCATCACATTTCTACCCGTGACAAAAACCTTATTTCTTCTTTCCGAGCTTTATCCCTTGAAACTTCTTACTCCCCTCAGCACAATTCCAAGATCTCTTCCCCAGCCCTTGCTCTCACCTTAATGCAGGTAGTAGATAGATTTTTTTTTTCTTCTTTCTTTACACTCTGTATCTTTGTTCATTAAATTGCATTAAGTAACTGAATTATATATATTGCATCGAAAATTTTAACTCTACCCCCTCCTGACATCTTCAAACTCAAAAATTGTCTTGCAGTGTTGCATAATACTAAAATTTACCACACAAATTTGATGGACTTAATTTTAGCACAACTTGTATAATTCATGGCTTTAGCCCAACTGTGCATGACTCCAGACTGGGAATCCAAAAGACACTGTTCTCCAAAATATGTTCAAAATAACACCCATCCAATGTAAGGTTTTAGGGAAGGGTAGGTGTCCCCCATAAAGCAGCAATGCATTTTAGCTATATCCATTCTCCATTTCTCCGATTCTCTTATCATCTATTACCATGTAAGCATCAAAAGTATTATTTGTGGATTTAGTAGCAGAGTTCATAAATGCAGGTCCTGTGGAATGAGATGCTACGACAAATCCTTCCAAATTCACAAGGAATGTAAGCGCAAGTGGCACACAAGAAATTATTCCCCCAGTTCTTTGGTTAATTCATAGATTGAGACTATCAAAAGAACTATTCAAACACTGTGCCTCTGACATGAAGAGAGTTTCAGAATTACAACAGACTTACAGACATAATGTTACCATTAAAGATAACATTTCTCCATACCCAAGCTGTGTCCATTCTTTGTGTAGAAGCAGGTATTATTGATAAGGTTGACACAACAACCAATGACATCACCCGTAGTAAACGTTGGGCCATAGGGTTGTCCAGTTCCAGAGGAACAGAATGAATGTCCGTCATCTCCATGGTAACCATATGAATGTTTATCCCAACCTAGAGAACAAAAGCATTTGCAATTTATTCGTTCCCTTTATTATGAAATAATGGAAAGACTACGCAAAGTTAGACTATTCTAACAAGGTTAATATGGTTAATTACTATGCTCAGCTTTCTGCTTTCTAAGATTCCTTATCTAACTAACAAATCTGTTTCGTTTCAGAAAATGACAACTTCTTTTATCAAAATGGCTGAACAGGTAATTCCATTTGTAGTATATAACAGGTAATGCAAATTCAGATAACGCATTTTTCTCTTTAAGTGAACACACAAAATTATCAACACCAAAAATATAATCAGCTACAATATTGAAATTTGAAAAGCTATATGCAGATCTGACATGTCCCAATAAAGCAGTGAAGATTCTCCTGTTCTCCCTTTCACCTTGCAAAACTATTGCTACCATATGTCATTATCGAATTCTTCCTGGCTAAAACCCAAACATGCATCTCTGGGGAAACACATTTCTATTCCTGATTATTCAGCAGCAAGTAGTCTCTGCATAATAGCAGAATCTCCAGACCATAGTGTCACTAGCTTTGCTGCCTCTAAAAATTAAAAAAAAAAAAAAAAAAAAAAGCAGGGGGGTAAATTATCAATACAAGTGAAAGTCACAGCCAGCAGGCAAATCATTATGTATGCAAATATGGTGCTAATTTTGCAGGTGAAGAAGCCGCAGAACCAGTTAAGAAGCTTCATATTGTTACGCTAATCAATGAAATTCACAGCAAGCAATTTTAGTCTGAGCTCATTTAAAAATACCTGTCCACATTCTCTGCAATTCAATACTAAATAAAAACACATAGAAAAGGAGTCAACTTTCAGGCACCACAAAATCTTCCTAACAGATCTATTAAATGCCTATTCAAAATAATATAAAGCATGATCTTTAACACAAATCACCAAATGTCATATATATATATATATATATATATATGTGCATTCTGACTCTAAAAATTTATACTGACAACTCTATTTTTAAAGAGTAAAAGGTTATGGGTTTATTCTTCTCCTGTCAAGCTGCTGCCTAACAAGTTAATTTGGAAGTATTTTCCATACTTAGGCCCTTAATCTGTATGATTGGTAGCTTCAACTGGCACCACATTAAACATCTCTCATTAAACTAAATACCCCAAATTACTGCAGTTACATTGATCAGTATTATCTTTGATTATTATTTGCAATGCATCCTAAATCATGCTCAAAATACACTTAATGCCACCCACCAATAATTCATAACCCTTAGCTGGGCTCACAGTGTAACTGGGACTTGCCATCATCATAAGGATCTCTACCAGAACATTTGCGTGAGAAAGCAACAATGCAAAAGAAAGAGAACACAGATACTCTAAGGTCAATTCAAAATGATTTTATACTTGGCTAATAGTAATAATTTCAAAAAATCAACTGGGGTTTTTTTGGGGGGGTGGGGGGTTATTGTTGGATTTTGTTTGGGGTTTTTTTTTTACATTTAAAGATCTATTAAAAAACCAACACACACACACAAAACTTTAAATAATATACAGAGATACTGCGGACAATTGTTAATGAGACAGCATCCCTTACCACTCATGTCAATGGAACAGTCAAAACTGTGGTACACGTCCTTACTATTAAGGTTGGAAAGGTAACGGTATGGAAATTGACAGTAGGAGAACTCACTCCATGTTTGTCGAAGTTTTTATTACAGTAGCTCATCTTTATTAGAGAAACTCAGTTTACAAAGCAAGGAAATTTGTAGCTTCATTTTTACCAGGAAACATGAAAATTTTAAAATTTATTTGTTTGCTAAAAAGTATATGCATAATGTTATAAATAACACTAAGACTTGAGGGTAGTACAAGAGCAAACATACAGTAAAAGCTAACTTTTTAGCTGCAAGCTTTACATTATTCAGATAACAGATACAACATGGAGATGTGATGCAACACTCGTTCTGGTAAGCAGCGCTTTCCATCAAGGTCAAGAATATTTTAAAAGACACTATTAAACAATGTAAGTAACTTATCAAACATAATAAATACTGAAACGTACCTGGTAGTCTGTTCATGTTCACACCCTGTGCCGAAAGCCCAATTCCCATGTAACTGTAAAAATGAAAGAACAAAAGAAATTTATCTGTCTCTTACAAAAAAACATAGATGTGGGATATTGCCAAGAAACACTGTGTGATTAATCCTATACCAATTAAGCTGCTAAGAGGTCATTTAATAGTAGCATAACAGCAAGGGAGCTGAAAAGCAATTCCTAGCATATATTAATACAAACAGATTCTGTCCCTGCAGGAGGTAAGGACAACTTTCTTCTCTTTTAGGCATCCTGGGTTATCAATGGAGAATACTGATATTAGCCATAAAGTATGAACGAAGAAAGCCAAAGGCCATGCCTCATTTTGAAAGTAGGGGTAAAGCTACATACGTACCAATTTCATCACCTTCAACATACCTAATCATGTTTTGCAGACAACCTGAAATGAGTTATTTTACGAAATACGTGCAAAACTGTGCATTATTTCAGCAGCAAAGTGCATCCTAGCACAGCACTTAAGGAAAAAATCACACTAAAATATTGAAGACCTGGATCATAGAGCAGAATGCTGTCTTGAGAAATTTACCAGCAATGTTACTTAGCTGTTGGCAATCTTCTGGCAAACTAAAGAGGGAAAATATTGTTACTATACTAACTAGTCATCTTAAGTCTAAACAAGTTATGGCTAGGTCGATAGAGTCCAAAAGTCAGCTTCATGAAAGGTAGTTTTAATAAAGTCAGTGTCCAGTAAAATTTTTAACAATTTAATAGCAAATACTGGAAAGTTGAAATGAATAATCTCCCCACCCCCAAATCGCACTATTTGAAGTTAGTAAAATGAGTTTTGCTTCTGTTTCTTAAGCAAAAGTCATTTCATGACCAAGATGACAGGAATCCAAAAACAGCATAATGGAAAGCGAGGCTTTCATCAATTCCCCCCTGCTCAAAAATAAACCAAACCCCCCTCATCAACTAAAGCATGGGAAAAAAAATATTCACCCATGCCAATTTGAAAATAGTTTAAGTCAACAAACACGACCTTTGTATTCCCATCTCATAAAATACAATTTTTAAGCAACTATTCTACTAGGAAGTACAGGTTAATCTGCTATTTTAAACACACTTCACATCGAATGAAACTGAGCAGCAAATCTCAGAAGTCATATACTTAATTGTGTACTGGGCTTTCTGCTTTTTCTGTTGATTGCTTCCAACAGTTACCTTACCTGCTTCTACATCTGATATTTACAAAGCCTTCCTCTGATAATTTCTAATGTGCGATACCATCCTTCTCTCCCTCCAATATACCAGCATGAAATGGAACCTCAGAACCATAAACTGCAGATTACATTTAGAGATACTGAAGAGCTGAAGCAAAGGGCAACAAACAAAAGGATTAGTCTTTGCTGCATTGCTAATTACATTACTGAGGCACCAGTAATGGTGCAGCAGCAGAGTCAACGAAACAATTATAAATGAAAGCAACAAGTGGAAAACCCTTGATTTTGTCCTAAACAATAAAGGCAGAATTGTTATTAGCAGTCTGGAATTTCATGCATGAAGGATTCTCATGCAAAGACTGAAAATCTGTTATTGTAAAGTCTCCTGCTAAGGAGACTTTATTACAGAAGGGAAATTTATTTTTAAAAATAATTTTAGATAACTTAAAGAACTCCACCAACTACAAAAAGCCTTTCAACATAAGTCATATTAAAAAACCCTTCACCCCAATCAAAACTTTCATTTCAGTATTCTTATAGAAACAAGATTAAGGTTACATGAAAATGTAAAGTGGTAGATAGAAAATCATCATCTAGGTAACATTTTGGTACCCCCTGTTTTTCCTCCCTCAGATATATCTTCTGAGCCTCCTCTTTAACTCAGTAACAATTGTAAACACAGACCCACTGTATTTAATACAGCTGGGAACAAGGATTCTCTACCCACTGGCAATGACTAGAAGGTACTAGGCACTGACACCATCTCGGTTCACTTACAACTACTTGGGATGTTAACACCATTTTGGCATTAATAGAAACTCAAGTAAAATCAGATTAAAACATTGCAAGTAATTAACACATTTACTATAGACATCTTTCAAAAGGAAAAAGGAATGTCTACAGTTTATGGTTTGGAAGTGAGTGAAATTAAAGGCTCATCAATTAAGCTAATTTATTATTTGTTATAGTTGATGGATAGCTAATCTCATTTCAACTAGATATAGTACACTATAAACTGAGGGGGAAAACAGTACCATGACAGATAGGCTTCAGATGCTCTAAAATTCATCAACAGGAGTTGTATTTATGCCAAACCACTACATGTAACTTTTTTTTTCTTTTCCTGGCATCTGTAAGCTTCATAGGCTTAAAAAGACACTTCAGTTTCGTTTTTAAAGAAGCTTAGCCCATATTTAGGTTCAGAGTCACTGTCTGCAAAAAAGACTTGCTTCAGTGGGAGGAATTACATAAATTGTCCTCCTGTTTGCTTCCTTAAGGTTCATATATCATGTGTCTCAGAATCAGGAGAAGAACAGTGGCAGAGCTATACATTTAAGTTTTACTCCCTTAACCCATGATAAAAATGCAGGGCAACACAAGAAGCAGACATGCTAGCACCCAGCTGCAATGCAGGCCAAGACTGTTCTCAGTCTGTTCATGATGAATTTCCTGCTGTCCTGTCACATGAATGGGTTTGGTCTAGGAGATAGCCAAGGAAGGCAAGAACAGGTCCAGTTAGGCTGTGTCACGCCATAACAGCGACCCTGGGGAAACAGAGGTGTCAACACCAGGAAGCAGCACGCTCACTCCAACATGTAGCACCTTCCAAAAATCGGCATGACACAGGCACCTCAGAAAGCTTACCAGTGCTAAAGATTAATTAAACTATTAAATAACCACTTCTCTAGTTAAAAAAAAAAAAAAAAAAAAAGAAAAACCAACAAATATTCCATACTGTATTTGTAAAGACAAAGACATGCTAAATTATTTTACTTAAGTAATGAAAAAAACCAAACACAACATAACAGCCACCCTACTACAGAGATTTCATTAGCAACCTGCTATCTGCAAAGAGTCTAATTCCTTCTGACTTTCGCCTACATGTTCTATTAAAGACAGTATAACCCAGGGAACTGCTACATCATGCTTCAAAATCCAAGCTCTTTGGTGATGATGAAAGTAAATAATCAACCTGGTTTCTTATCACCTACAAGCTATACATTTAAAGAAAGCAACTTCAACCATACTGTGTTAAAACCCAACTTACAATAATATCTGCAAGGAACCTAAGTCCAAGCACTAACAGATGTTTACACCCATAAATAAGGTAACTGAAAACATCCTAATGTTTCAAATGCATTGACTACTAAGAAAAGTAGAATTAACACTCTGGAAAAAAAAAAGTAGGCTATACAACAGGTGCAGTTTGTTTTACTATCAAGTTTGTATCTTAGAAAAGGGTACAAGCAGAAAAAACCTGCAACATCTCTAAGAATTTTAAGACTAAAAGATCTTATAAAGGGCCTTTGCAGCTGACTGGCAAGGATGTAAAAAGTTTGAATGACGTTCTCCTATGGTCTTCTACGCTGTCTTCACTGACGCTATACTATAAGGTCAGAAATGCAGCACACTAAAAAGGTATCTGAATTTCACCTTTAATATAGTTACTCTGCATTAAAATTTTGTAGGAATATGCTAATCCAAGATTCTTATTGTCTGCACAATCACAATAAGAAATGAGCTGTTAAATTCTTCTCTATTTAAATGTTTCAAAATATGCCATAGACAGTTTGAGTCTTTCATTTCAAATTGAAAACAAGTTTTATTTTATGGAATGTTTCCAAGGAAACAGTATTTTGAACATTATAAACCCAGGTTTCAGATTAATCCTGTTCTACGTAGAGAGGAAAAAACAAAAGGCAGTCATCTTGCACAGTGCTTGAAACTGTTATTCCTGTAACATTTTGTGTGTGATTCCTATAATGTTCCTAGAAAGATTCTCATTTACTGACATTCCTCTCACTTTCTGAGGTTGCACAATTTCATCTTGTGACACTTCTCCCTAAGCACCAAAACCTCTATTTAGGGACCATACTGTCAGAAAAGTATAGTTGCATAGACAATAATATAATGTAAGTCCAGGCTGCAGTAAGATTATCATCTATACACTTTATTTATGCAAATGAATCTCATAAGAAAGAAATAACTTAACATATTTTGCATGAAGCAGGGACCAAGAAATTAAATATATTCTCTTGACTTTCTTTTTAAATTGGAAATCTTCATTTCTAGAAAACATCAACAAAGAAATAAAACCCTTGTTCCAGTTCCACGTATTTCTGACCAGTTAAACACAAACCTCAAATAATCCTCTTACGTATTTCATTGCTGTTCATTTCTGTCAAATGTCTGGTCTCCTACATGCAGGTAAAAAATTAATTACTGCTACAGCTTAAGAAAAGATACACTTGATGATTCATGATCCAATGTCTTCTTGCAGCTGGAGCAATTCAAATGAAGACACTAACACAAGAGAGCTACTTCAGACCTTATCAGATTCTACTCTGTACACAAGTACGCTGCTAATAATGCCACAAGACATATGTAAATAGAGACTGAGTGAAATTTGCATGTTGTTGTAACAAATGCCTGTTACTGTACCAAATAACTGCTGAGGACATATCAAAACTATAAAAATAGGGCTTCATACTGCACAAAGTTTTTACATTAGATTAGTAGTGTACAAACCAAATACAAACAAAACAGCAACCGACTGTTCTAGTTTTTGTTTATTGGCTTATGCTTTTGTTTGTTATGAACAAGAAAATGAGTATACTGGATGCTAAAGGAAAAGCCAACTTACTGCAACAGAAACAATTTGCAATTAAAAAAGTATGGTTTCTGTTTAAAGAGTTACACATACATGCTCTGGAAGACAACAAAGCATTTGTATTTCGCAAACATCACTGAAACGCACTAAGACAGCTCAGGCTAAACCATAGGCGTGAGTGTCATGAAAACCCAAACTTAATTCTCATGGCATTTTTGTTTTGGATAGGTTTTTTAATTTCTTCACCCACTTCATCACATATACAACACGTACTGCAAGATACTGCAAAAACAACAGATGACTAATTGTATGGCCAGTGTTAAAAAACAGCCATAATCCAACAGGTGTCAAAAGCCTTATTAACACTGCTTTACCAAAAACGCATACTGATTACTTGCATGAGTTGCTGTAGTAACATTTTATTCTAGTGCAGAACATATAGCAGAACTTACACATGCAATGTAAAGCACACTCGTGAAGATCTGCATCAGTACAACCACACCACAGACTAAATAACCATGCTCACAGAAGTATAAGCAAAGTGCTATCTGCTAAAAGATTAAAGCCTTTCTCAGTTTTCATTTTTTCTTCTAGGTGGCTTATCACTTCCAATTCTTGTTTTCATTAAGAAAAAAAAAGCATATCTGCTTAGATGATTTTGCTTTTTAAGCATATATCTTCCTCCGCTGTTCTAAAAGCACTAAAGACTGTCTAGAAGTAAATAGTGTTACCATCATTTGCCCATTGCTAGTAATTGTATTTACAAATCAATGAATAAGAAAGAATTGACAGAAATTCAAGACACTGAGGATAAATGCATCTTCCCCAAAAGCTCATTTTCCCCAGGAAAGAAACAGACAAAGCGTCTCTCCTGGTGAAAGACTTAAGGAGACCAAAAAGCTGTATTTAAACCAAAATTAAGTGGGCATAAGCTGGTACCATGACCAAAAGTAGCATTCCCACCCTCCTGAGCCCAGATGCTCATTTCTGCCCCAAGTTCCCCTCTCTTTTGCTGCCATAGCTACTCATGAAACAATACAAAGAGCCATATTGGGGAATGAACCTAGCTGAAAACTAACTCAGCTCTTGAGGTCACCTTCTGGATTGGATTTACTGTGAAGCTGATACAGTCACAAACTGGGACAAGGGAAGTGAACTCAATAAGTGTTCAGAGACTGCTTCTTGTCATGGCCAAATCACCACAAAGTCTTCCAACTACAGTTTAAAGTAAGAATTCCAAATATTCAAAAACCATTGCCCTGACTGGAAAGGAAGAGATTCATTACAACAACCAACAAGCCTAAGACTGAAATTCACGTAGAAATGGATGATCACTCAGTAAATCATACACACATAAGCTGTTTATAACATAATGGAAGATAGTTTGCTTCTGAAAGCCAGGTAGCCAGCAGATACCCTCAAGACGGAGTATGCTTATGAACAGTTTGAAATGCCAAAGGGCGCAACCTAAGGTTACAGCAAAGCTCACAGGCTCTCAACCTAGAGCGATTACAGATGACTCTTCACCATTAAAGAAGGATGCCCACAGCAACAGCACAAAGATATCAGACTTGTAATTTACATAAAGTATGACAGTATCATGCAAGCATCTTTAGTGTGTAAAAGAGGGAAATGTTAACTGGTATCTGAAATGAAATATTAACTGTGCGGCTGTAAGGCAGACACATTACCACTTTACACAAAGCCATAAGACCTAAATACTGAACTCAGTAAAAAGCAATATAAGAAAACTGACCTCGAGATTTGAGAGAGACGGGGAAAAAGTCTCATTTGGATATACTTACCTAGCTAAGAGAATGGCCACCATGGTGGTCATTTTTGGCAAGTGAGGGGACAGTACAGTATTTTAACAGATTTAGAGACTAAGACTTACATCTCCAAATGACAAGAACAGGTCCATAGGACTTAGCACACCCTTGTTCATTCCCATTCCTAGACCACCAGTGTAGTGTGCTTTAATTAAGCTCCTATTCTTGAAATTTAGATGAAACTAAAAACACAGTTGTATGGAAAAGGCAACACCATGCCTATCTCAATCCCTTGAGTACTGTATTAAGAAATTACAGAACAAAAACTATGTACTTTACTTCTGGTTCTCTGATAGATCAATTACAGATGAGGACTGTTTAAGAGCTTACAAAGGTTTAATTTTAAGCTAAACTATGTTGAGCTTCCCCAACTACATCAGAATTTTTGACAGTACTTGCTGCAATACTTTGCATTAACTGACACATATATATTTATTTATTTTTATATTAACTGGAGATTTCAATAGAGATGCAGATATTATTTATTGCAGTTAATACTCTCTTTCCTACCATGCTTGCTAATAATCACCTTGGTACTATTCCCCATACTTATACCCCATTACTCATCTACTGTTATCACCTCCAGTCACTCACATCACTGTCCACAATATTCCACATGAAGCCAAACAAAACAAAGCAATAAAGTATAAAAGGAGAATGTAAATAAATACAGGTCTTCATACTGCAAAAGGAGACATGAAATTAAGGAAGAAAACTAAAGAAATAAAGAACAGAAAACATTAACAGAGCAACATGACAGCTGGTTAGCACTTTTAACAAGAATTTAAAAATATTTATGACAATTATTTCACATATCTGTACTGTAGCAGCACATAGAAGATCTTAGGACTCTTCGTGCCAAACACTGTACAAATACAAAGACAGTTTTTGTTTGAATGATATTTCAGCCTTATTACTTTTATCAACCTTAATTCTCACTTCCCTTTTTCTCACCTGTTATCAGTTGTTGCATGGCCCTATCACTCCTCACTGAAGTGTCAAAGAGCAACTTCACTCTTCATCTGCTCTGCAACACCAACCTCCATACCCATTTCTTACTTTCTAGCAAGCCTGCTTTTGTGTTCTTAAACGCGTCCATAATGCCTAGAAGTTGATCATCATGAATATCTGCAAAATTAACGTATTAGGCACCTTCAAATTCCTACTCAAGACTGTCACTCCCCAAACACGGAAAGAATTTGATGACCTAGGTCCTTAGTGTAACAAAACCAATGCTGTCCTCACACACAGACAACTATGACAAGCCATACTATGCCATATCCATGCCCTATACTAAAAAGAGCTGTGCTCCTTCAGAGGAGGAGAATAATCTTTGTGATTGCCCAGCAACTTTGAGATACACAAGATCAGATTCCAGGAGCAGGGCCATCAAGTGCTACAGTAGCACAAAAAATAAATCTCCTAGACTAGGTTTTCAGTAAAGGTTTTTGATGATTTGAGGCAAGTCATACTAAGGAGAGCACACAAGCAAGAATACTGTTAGAATTGCCCATGTAACATAGTACATGGACTAAACACTTTAAGCTGAATTTATTAAAAAAAACAAAACAAACAAATATAAGTAGTAAAGGCTACTACCAAAGGGAACTCCAAATAAACACCATTAAATTATCCATTGACATTTACAAAAGTTGAAAACTGTACTTCAGCCTGCAGATAGATATCTGAGTTGCCTCAGGTAGTCTAGGATTTATTTTAAACAGTACCATAAAATACAGCTGTAGTGCTTCCACAGCCAGGCTCAGGCCTTGAGAATAGATGCTTTTGCAACAGTAAGGCATTTTAATTAATTGACCCTATTAGTGACATGCTGGTCCTCTACAGATATGGTCTTCCTGAACTCTGTTCCCATTACCAGACATCAAGAAAAGAAGAAAAAAAACAGGTAAAAATGTACCTGGAGCAAGCCAGGTGAAACAAAACAGGCAGTGAGAAAGAACTAATAAACCCTATCAGACACAAACTGGTTTCTACAGACCTACATGTATATATCTGCATTAAATTCCCCAGTGTACTTATTAAAGAATTTATTAGTTTGAATGCAGTGTAACATTGAACCGTAAGAGATTCACACTGCATCTAGTCAAAGACTTCTTGGACCTGAAAACAAAGTCCAGAGATGCACACATTATATCCAGTGAGACTCCACCTGTCTACTCCTGCTCTTTATCAGCTAAGCTAGATTTGGCTTTGGCTCTATGCACAATATTGTCCATCATCCATACTATTTTATACAATGAAAAAAAATTAACATCTCAGCTCATTATGCAGCTAATGTTTCATGAATTGACACTAAAAAAAGGTCACAAGGCTGAAGTAAGGTTGAAGCAAGGACAAGACAGTATGTATTATCATTAACTGAAAAAAGTACCCCTCCATTTTTTTAAGCAATCTCAGCAGGCAACTTCACAAGCCTTAGCTATGTACACCTCACAAATAACCATTTAAATGACAAAACCTTGAAACACTTCACTCAAAGGTGTTTTCTACTTTTGTAGGATTGCCCTGAGTAGTCCACTGAATTAGAAATTACTAAAAAACAACACAAAGAGGTCTAAGGTAAAGTGTTAGAGAAGCTATGTGAAATGACATCCCCAAACATGGGTACTTTTTGAAATCCATCATTTCAAAAAAGCTAGCTTCCAAACTAGGCAGGCAGAAATACCTTTCAGGAAGGGACACCTGCATCACCAGCAAATGACAATAGGAATCTCTCCTTAACTGACAGCAGCAGGGCAATTTTTAAAAAAATGTTTAAGGAATAAAAAAAGCTCACAAAAGGTGTTCCTACATTTGATAGCAAAATGTTACTTGAAACACTAAGTTCCATCATCTTAATTTAAAAATAATTAGGTCTTCACTGTGTAACAAAAGCCAACTACAGACCTAAGTTTTTCATAGCAAAGAAATCTCCCAGAAACAACTTTTAGGAACAAAACAGATAAACTCATAAATGCTCCTACAAGGCAGCAGCAGTACTGAGAGGCTATTCTTTCAAAATATCTCTATACAATACTATAAGCAAAACAAAAAAGTTTGAATACTGTTTCTGACTTAAAGGAGGCTTACAGAACACTGGGAAAATGAAAGAAAGAAACAGCAGCAAGACAGACAAAGAAGAGACAAAGGTACTGAATTTCATCCAAAGAGCTACGACACAGCTCTTCTCTCAAGATTTATTTTCACAAGAGGACATAAGTATCCGCAATATGCTTGTACAGCACCTAGGACAAGGACATTCAATCTTGACTAGGACCTTGAAGTAGAATCACAGTATATACTACAGAATATTGGAAAGAAGTATTGCTTATGTAGTCCTACATAGGCAACATGATCAATGTCTCAGCATTAACACACACCCTCTACCAAAAGCAGTGAAAGACAAAAAGGAATTGAAGTGGTCTAGCAAAGACTTCATTAGTACTTCAGGACTTTCCCAGGTGAGAGTCTATCTGCCTCAGTAGACTTGAAATCATGGTATCACCTGCGCTTCAACAGATTCGTAACTCAGATGGATTCTGGGAAGCAGCAGCTACACACACTCATCAACTCCTGTTCTTTCCATAGGGTGACAAATTCCCAGGCACGTATTGAGAACATTCCTCTTTCTTCTTATTACTGTTCATCAATGAGTGCCTTCAGAATAACTTTCTGTTTTAAAATTGATACAACATCCATGAAAAGACTACACTGAGGACATAAGTTGGTCTGCTGCACACCCTAAAAGCTTCCTAAAAATTACGTGAAAGTCTGTAAAGCCATACCGTCAAAAAACAACACCTTTAAGGTAAGAGCAGGGTCAAACTATGGTCATTCAAACCCCAACTTCTCCGTCAAGAGAAAATGAGAAGATGCTGTTATGGTATTTATTGTGTACACTGATTTGTGGACAGTAAGTACCACAATCAACTCCCTTAGAATAAACAAATACCAGAGCGCAACTTCTCATGAATAGGGAATTAAGCTATATAAAAAGGAGTAAATATGAAAATGTTTTGATATCAAAGACATCTGTTGACCGAAAGAAAGATGATGTGAGACCATATTTCAAGTAAAAATTAATTAATAATGCACTCAATGCTTACCCATCTCTTCCCTTACTGACAATTTTAACTTCGAAATAGTATATGCCACAGGCTGCAGGTATAGGATGTGTAGCTCGAACAGAAGCAGCATCTTTTGGAGTTTTTCCATGACCTGAAAAACAATTGCATGCAAAACACAACAAAAATGTATTTTAGTTAATTGCAGAAGGCAACTCAAAGGTATACATACCAACTACTCAAAACAGAAGGCTTATGTAATAAGCAACCAACACACAATATTCTAATCAGCCTCATTTTTATGGTAGAATATTTTCTTCCAACATTAAGTTTTCATTGTAGGTACCTGCATTGCAACTAAGCATGCTATGAGAAGTTCTGGATATACTGCTCTAAAAGGTTCTACAATTATTTGAAGGGAAATTAGAAAAAAGTTTCACTGCTTACTGCAGTAAGTAATGTAATTGACAAAAGCCCACCTAGGTTTGAAAGAACTGGATCATTTCTCAAATGCACAGGGCTCACTCATTTTTATAGACTGAAACATGATATAACAGAGTTTAATGCTTAGTGCTTCTGATCTTCAAGTTATTTAAGATGCTTTAATTCTAATGTCCTTCAGAATAAACATCAGTCATTATATAGAACGTACTACTCATCATTAATTTCCACGTTCTGAATGTTATCTCAGGAGAGCATTAAGCATTACAGCCTGCAACTGAGCTAATACAGCTCCTACTCCTTTTTCTTATAAGGCTTACTGTGTACCAGCTCTGCCACAAGAAGAAAGTCCAATACCAGCTCTTGTCTACTCCAGGGATTTTTCAACCTAAACCCAAGAGCCACTTGCACTCCACTCAATTATTGTATGAAAGTCACACATGAGGTCACAGGACATAGTATAAAAAAAATTAAAATAAATAAATTTAAAAAAAAAGCACAAGATGGAAAGCATATTGGATCCTGACAAGAGGTATTTCAGTAAGATGGCAACCAGAACAGATTGTCATTGCCATAATAATTCACGCAGATCCCATGCCTGCTCTCCGTGTGGATCTGAGGCATAATGAAAAGAGATGCCTGTTTTGAGTGTGCTGTACGAATCACTTGGGCTGCAGCTCTCCAGCTGTCATCTCCAGTCCAGACAGGGAGGCCTACTGTACCTGCATAGCAATTGATCTACTATGCAAAAAAAAAAACCCAAAAAACCCCACCCAAACCCAGAAAACCCACACTCCTTCCAGTGGCATTAACACTGGAATTATTGCTTAGGCACAGATTAATCGTGTCTCATGTACAGCAGGTCAGGTCATACAGAAAGGAATAAACTGCAGGAAAATGACAGCATACCCAGCCAGAAAGATCAGGCACAGCTGACCTAACACTCCTGAACCTCTAACCACAGAGCCCTCTAGCGTAAACATTGATAAAACAGCAAACACTTATCTGCCCGTAGAGCTAGCACCAACCAACCAAACGGCACATGCTCAGCCAAGGAAAACTCTCCATTTCATCATGGCCACATCTGCATCCAAAACTTTGCTAGCACAGCACGAATTCTTCACTCATTGAGATTAGGTTTAATCTACAAAGTTTTTTCTGATGCAACTAGTTCACCTCAGTGTGTGACTACCTTAAGGCAACTAGCCAACTATCTTACTTTTCTGGGTACAAATGTATTGCTCACTTCAATATGTCATTACTAAACATTTTATATAAATATCCTTCAATCACCTCATAGATTTTACAATATTAAGCTTATTGCCTACCTTCTGCATGTTGTTTTCAGAAGTCTCATGAGGCAAAAACAGTAATTTACTCCTCCATACACAAGACAGCATGCATGTTTTACGGCTGTGTCAACCAAGGTAATAACCAAGTACACGACCTTAGAGCTTTTATAGGTTTGCTTGGTTTTCAAGTGCTGGTAGCTCACTATTTAGGTTTATAAATTAGATTATCATTCCTAAGTATGCAGAAATCCTTCAGCTAAAAGGCACCCAAAACTTTATGGGCAGAACATTAAACTCCTGAGAGATCCCTTAAATTCAGATAGCTCTGATTAAATGATGCATTAGTTGGGGGGGGGAGGGAAGATACTTTATTTTTAAATGTCCTTAGGTTTTTACTTTAAAATAGACTGCAAAGAAGTTCCCTTGGTTACTCTATGCACTTGACAATCTGTGTAGTTTCAGTGTGAGTCAGTCTCCTTATTTGGGCAAGTCTTCCACATCGAAGACTAAAGTAGTAGGAACTAGCCAAATATTATTGAAAATGTACATCTATTACCCAGCAGACTTTGTTTTGTGAAATCACAAGCTCCTAAGTGTTTGGCAACCATACCAATTTAAGGTATTCTTAGCACCTCTTCCTGAAACTAGTCTCCTTCTCCCACCCCCTCCCCAATCCAGGCAGCTATTTGCAAGGACACATGATGAACCAGATTGATTAGCTGATCATGGTTTAAGAAACCTACCAGATTTTTTTAAGCAGCAGATCAGTTCCCTGATCCAGTTCACAACACAGCCGCACACAGCTGTCACACTGCAAATAAGAGGTCGACACAGGGGCAGAAGTAACAGGATACCTTACCAGTATTGCCAAACACTTCATGTGGTGAAGCAACATGCCTGGGGAAGTCAGTGCCCAAAACTACTTTCATCCCATTAAACAGAAGACACCCTAAATTTAGAACTGCTGTCCTTTTAATATTATCTCCTATGAATCCCATTTTACTACTTGAGTATGCTGCTTTTATTTGTAGTTACATACAGCTATTATTTCTAACAGCAAATTCAACAGCATCAAGCAGGTAACTACTTTCAAATATTCCAAATACCTCTACATTGTCTCAACATGCTAGTTGAGACCTTCAGTACTACCAACCTAGGATGGATTACATGAGGAGTCGAGATACTAGTTTATCAACCAGCTTTAAAACAAGGAGTCTCTCTACAGAGCAGGTAGTTGAATTGCAAAATTTCTTACCAAAGGATATTATAGTTGCTACTGTTTAAGTGGATGCTGGGCAATCTTCTAGAACAGAAATTAACTGAGAAACTGCTTTCAGCTCAGGATGTCCTTCCACTTAAAATGGCTGGAAACTGAGACAGGAAAACACAGATACACCACATACGCCCAAGGCAGTTTTAGATTCTTCCATAGGCACTCACTGACGGCCACTGTCACTGATGGGACAGTGAGCTGAGTGGCCCATTAGCTTGACATTATATACTGCTGCCACGTTCTTTGGTAACCTGAATCCACACTTCCTTGCTTGCGAATAAAAAGGAACTTCAACACCCAACTCTGAACTTCTGAATCGGAGGTTCTGAACGTCTGAAGTAAATCATATGAACACTGCCCTATGTTCCCTAAAACAGTCCTCTTTCATAGTCGCAAGCTATAGTTGAAGTATTTAGAAGAATACCTTTCAAGTATGTATTTTTTAACACTAAAAATTGATCACTTTCAGCATTAAAAAGAGAATTCTGCAAACAGATGCACTGGGGCAGAGAAGGGAAAACAGGTGTACAAATCTTGAACTTCACACTGTAAACCAGATCACAGGTAAGTTCAATTACAAGAATTGTTTTTGATTGGGCTTTCATTAAAGTGTTTAACAACTACAAGTCGACCATGCTTAAGGAGTAAAGCTTTATTTTATTTTTTAAACAGTCATTCACACTGATGATTTTTACTAAAAGTAGTATCATCAGTCCTTCAGCAAAATTAAATTGACATTAATCTAAATTTAAATTCCGTCTACTTGAAAAAAGCCAATTCAGATAAAACCATATTTGGAGAAGTCATTTCAGCTTTCAGAAATATAATCTTTAAACCTAAATCTAAGTATGTAATGCATATACACCAAATGGTCCAAAAGTCGTCTATGGAAGTGTCTACCTAGAAAAAAGTAAGCGTGTTTATATAGTTTAAATCCTTAAATGAAGTTTACATAAGCTGAACTGCAGTTATTTCCAACAGGTGGTTCAATTGCTTGCTCACACTGCCAAAAATAAAATAATCAACGCCTAATCTTCTGTTGATTTCATTAGGAAAGTTTCACTGAGACAAGGAAAAAAGACATGTGCAAATTACTGATTTTACTTCAACTTTTTCCCCAATTTAAAAAAGCAAGACATCTCAGAGCTACAAAGGTGTTCAAAACAGGCATACTACACTGTACTGAATGCACTTCAAGTGTTTTCTGCCATAAAAATTGACACCATCCTTGTATGACTGAATGGCAACACAGAACTATTACTATAGAACCCTGTCCTGTTTGTTATAGAAATTGGGATGCATAGTTTGCACTGAAAAATAATTTTTTTTTTTTTTTTTTTTTTTTTTTGTTTAAGTGTGGCACTAGAGACAGTTCAAAGGCATTGTAAATAAATGTCTGGCTAAGATTTCCTGGCCTGCAATACATTAGTAAAAGTTCACACAATGGCAGCTTATTCAAAATTGCATAACTTTTCTCAGCTTTTTTTGGACAATTGTCACAAGACTAACTTAAGTGAAGTTACTACAGGACCTTCCATGATTTAAGCACTAATGATTTAGTCTGCTTACCTAATTCTGTATATAGTTTCTTCCATGGTTACAATCTGTGTTGAGTCTGTATTTTTATGTCCTAATACTACATAGCATAGATTATTATCTGCTGGAAACTGAACTTGTTTGTCTAGTGGAACGTTCATATGTAATATTTATGATAGCCTTCTTTTTCAACAAGATCCATGTGTTAATTCTGAGTATTTTAGAAATATGTAGGAATATTTTTAAAGATGTCTTACCTTAATAGCTACATATTTTGTGCAGTAACTGCTTTACAGGTAGCATACACTTACCTGAACCCTTATGCTTTCTTTACCACTTACCTACAGCTCAGAGCTGTTAATATTGTAATTAGGTAAAATGACATAATTTTTTTTCTGATACTGTTTTTCATGTCTCCCCTACATAGACATACCATGAACAACAGTCACTAGGACAGTGTTAGCTTTCTATCAGCTTGCACAGCTAACCGGCAGCAACACAGAAATGTACGTCTGTCCATCTAAGAAATCAAAAATACCCTTGGGTATAGTCTTAATATATTACAGTATCACTGATGCCAACATATACGTATTCATATCCAGATCTTGACAAAGCTTCCTAATCAAGAGTCAGAATTTGTAAAAGTGTAACAGAATAGCTCACTGTAGAAAGAAATTAGCCTGTTTAGGTAAACAACACGGTAGTCAACGCATCTCCCCTTCAACCGCCACACCATGTATGTTTTCCTTCTTTAAGTAACACTATGATTCTGAGAGATAACACAAAAGAGGAACGAGCCTCGGGTTTTGTTGACCCCCAACAAAATTTGAAGAGCTGTTATCCTGATGCTAGACTGTACTACTTTCTTTAAACCTTCACCGCTTGATCAATGCCTGGTTTTGTGGCAGTTTTGATTTTTAAGCACTCTCTAGGATGCTTGCAAAAAGCTTCAGGTCCAGAAATGCAGTACACAAAGCATCACAGCTGCAACGGGAAGAAAGAGACATCTACCGCAGCTCATGTCTCCATAGAACTTGTCCATTGGTATGCAAGAAAGTGAAAGGAATCTTCAAAATTACATAGACAGGACCATCATTCCTCTCACAAACCAATGAAACAAAGTATCACTGCTCACAATACATCAGTACATTAAAATTATGATGCTAGTTATATGAAAAAATGACTCTGAAAGCTTTGCTTTGATTGTTCCCCCTACCCATTTTTTCAGAGGCAAGTATCCCCAACACATCCAGAATGGAAGGAAAGCACTGATGTTACTACCTTCTGCCTCCTATCCGTTACAGAGAAGAGGAAATTACTCCAGAAAAACGGTTCTATAGGCAGAAATCTACAGAGTCAGGAGAGAAAGCGTGCAAGGTACCTATACTACAGTAATAGAAACAATAGTAAGAACTGCTCTTGATTAGTGGCAGATCTGTCTTCCCTCCCCGAGTATTTTGGTCAAGAATGCAAAAGATCTTTACCCATGCTCAATGTACAATTCAAATTTCATTTCAACAAAAACATCTACCATTCTTCCACGACTACTTAGACAACTTCGGAAGCACTGCCAATATTCCACAAGAAGATACTCCGGATACTTTCGAGACCTCTATTTGCAACTGCTTTGTAGGAACAATATTTCACAGTGCTAAGCACATTCTTGCTTTCTATCTTACCTAAATCCCCTCACTGAACCTCCCCACTTTCTTCCCTTTTTTTGTATTCTTGGGTCTGAAGGATCCAGGAGGGAGAAAAGGCAGCAGATGTTTTAGTGTTTTTTAACCCGGTTCTTGGATAGGAATGCCCTGATACCCATTCATTGCTTAGCCCAGTGAGCAACACCAGGTGCCAGGCTGGTAACATATACATGGGTCTGTCCTAACAGCCACCTTCATTAAATTACCAGGAAGAAAAGATGGGCCACTTAAGAGGCCATTCACCACCATTTGCAGTTAGGAGAAAGAAAAGTCTATACATGTTATATTGGCACCTCTCCTTCTCACAGTCTTCTGGGCTAATCTAGGAACTCTTCAACCTTCATCACTTACTATTATTTAAGAGCTAGAATAAAGGTATTTTCTTATTATAACCTAATTGTGCTTTTTAACTTCTGGTAGAGTATCTATGGTATTTCCTATGTTACCTATACTTTGGAAACATGCTGAGCCTCTTGTAATTTCTTTGAGGTAATTAATTTCTTTTTTTAACACTAAGGCAAAGGAGAGAAGTGAGGAAAAACAGGGATAGCACAAAGAAAGCTTGAAAATATACCTCTACAATTACACTGGCAAACCAGAAGGGTTCCATCTCTAAATTCTAGCTCACAAGCAGGAAGAGCCGGTCAAAACAAAACAAACCAGCAGAAGGACTTGTGGGCCATAAAGCTATGATCATCTTGTAAGAAAAAAAAAAAACAAAACCCCGCCACCACTAAGCACCAGAAAATGCAAAATGCTTCTAAAAATACAAGGTCATAAAACACTGAACAAAAGCCAGGAAATTCAGAGTTGAGTATTAAATAACAAGTCCTTAAATCACTCAGTACCTCCCAGAAACCTGCTCTATAGTCATCGACCTCCTTTATTATCTTTGTACGGTGCATTAAACTTAGCATTTTTAACAGAGTATTTTGTATGTAATAATAAAGCCTCTCTATTGAAAAAAAAGTCTCTGAGAGTACATTTAATCCTTTCATGGCAGCCAAATCCTGCCATGTGTTTGTGTTGCCGTTTTCCTCCTCCGATTAAACAGTAACATGTTTATCGAGATTTCACTTGAATTTCTCCACTGTAAACCCTAAGAAAGGGTAATTGCAAGGTTGTTTTTCTTCCCCTCCCATTACGTTCATTTGACTACAGACTGACAAAAGATCCAGTTCCTCACAGCCAACTCAGAAGTGGTTTTGAATCCACAACACTTCTACTTTAGGACTTGGGCCTAGAACACCAGATGTGTCTGTGTTTTTTCAGGTCAGAGTGTACGCTTATGTTTCCAGGTTTTATGACATTTCATAACAATCAACACAAGTTTTTCCTCTATTGCCTCTTGCTGATTTATACAAACGCATACTCTGATTTTTTTCCTTTTCTTTGAAAATCAGTAACTGCAACTCTGAAACATCTAGGAAGAAAGTTATAAAGTCACCTTCATTAATGTAAGCCCTATTGTCATTCCTTCCCTCAAATCACTCTGTAGTCTGCACAATAGTTAGGCAAGACTGTTACCAGTGACTTTAATTCCATTTTTCACCGTTTAAAAATAAACCGTGTTTTTCTCTGTGCTTTCCCCTCCCGTCATTTCCGTGTTTAATAGCTTAACGCTTGCTGCTCTTAACTCCATTTAACCCTTGCTATTCTCGAGAGGAAAAAAAAAAAAAGGCACTTCTTTTCTCGCTCATTACCATAAACAGGACACGTCACTCCGATCCTCCTTTATTCTCCTGCCTCAGACCCAAACCTTCTGGTGATACCTGAATCCACGGAGGAAGTCTCACAGAGTTTTACATAATGCCCACTCCAGAAGCATAAGGAGACGGGGGCGGCCCCTTGCCCCCCCCTCCACCCCCCTTCCCCCGCACCGCGACAGAACCGGGGGCGGGGGGAAAGAGAGAAAATAAAGCTGAAATAAGGAAAACCAAGACCCCTCTCTCCACGCTGCGGGCAATTTAGGGGATCAGAACACAGAGAAGGAGAGGCAAGAAGGGAGAGGAGCGTGTGTTATCTCCTGTTATTGTTACTCCTGTGCCCACTGCCCGACCGAGGGGTCGGGCCCGCAGCCCCCGGCCCGGGGGGTGGTCGCGGCAGCCCGAGCGGGCCCTCACCTTTGTAGTGTACCCGCAGGTTGTTCTGGGAGAGGCCGATGTAACTGAATTTGTCCTTCGGGCTCCAGGAGCGGGGCAACGGCGTCTCCTGCTCGTCCACGGCCGGGTAGAGCCTCTTCAGCCGCCGCTTCAGCTCCTTCTCCTGCTCGTTCAGGGCCGGGTCGCCGTGCGGGAACGGCGCCGGGGCGCTGGTGCTGCTCCCGCCGCCGCCGCCACCGCCGCTGCTCCCCGCCGACAGGCCCAGCGCCGCGCCGGTACCGCCGCCCCCCGTCGCCGCGGGCCCGCTGCTGCCGGCGGCGGCGGGTGGCGGCGGCGCAGCGGTGGCCGGCGGCGGCGGCGGGTGGAGCAGGAGCGCGGCGGCCGGTGCGGGGCCGGGGTTGGCGGCGGCGGCAGAGGGGATCCCCGGCGCCGGCGGGGGAGCGGCGGCCGCCAAGGGGAGCTGCGGCGGCGGCGGCTGTTGTTGCTGTTGCCCGGACATCCCGGCTCCGGCCTCCTCCTCCTCCTCCTCGGCCGCCACCTCCCGCGGCCGCGACTGTCACCGGACGGGCCCGGGGCGGAGCGACGGGCAGGCCCGGGCGCTGCGGAGCGAGGCGACCGCCGGCGGCTCTGGCCGGCGGGTCACCCCCAACCGGAGCGTTTCGGAAGGGGGCGGGGGACGACGACGATGACGACGACGACGGCGGCGGCGGCGGCGGCGGCGGAGCTGCCCGATGGGAGCGAGGGGCGTCGCAGGGTGCGGCGGAGCCGAGCCGGGCCGGGCCGGGCCGGGCCGAGGGAGCCGCTGGCGTAGGGAGCGAGCGAGGCGGGGAGAGCAGCGGGGCCGGGCGGAAGCGAGGCGGGCGGAGAGCGCGCGCCAGGCGCGGCGGCGGGGCTGGCTGCCGCCGCCTCCGCCTCCTCCTGTCTCTCGCGCGCGCGCACGCGCGCGCTCCTGCCCTCCTTCCCTCCCTCTGTGTCCAGCCCCGGCGCGAGGCGCCGCCGCGCGTCGTCTCGTCCCACCCTCCCCCGTCAGCTGAGCCCGCCGTTCCCTGCCCGTTGCCTTGCCCCGCCCCGCCGAACCCCGCGTTCGCGGTGGGCGGGGAGAAGGGGCGGGGCCTCCGCCCCGCAGGCGGGCGCCGAGGCGCGAGGGCGGCGGCTGAAGCGCTGAGGGGAAGGCTGAGGGGGGAGGGGGAAAGATGTGCCGCCACCCGCGACGGCGGGTGGAGAAAGTAAATGGCGACAGGCCGGGTCGGCGCCTGGGGTGAGGTTGTCTCCTGTCAGGAGCGGCTGGGGAAGTGCCACCGAGAGCAGAGCAGGGCGGCCCATAGAAGATGGGAAAGCTTGGGAATGCCTCGGCTGGAGGGGACAGCGGGAGCAGAGCAGTGTTCCGGGGGGGGTGGGGGGGTGTTCGGGGTCTTTTTTCCAACTTCGGTCTGCGCTTTGAGGCGTGTTTTTACCTATGCTTAATGTCATTGATGAATCGGCCCTTTGCCTGTGCTCGTACCTCAACATGGCAGCAATGAAAGAGAAACATCTTACAGACAGGCAAGCATGGCTTTGAAAACATCAGGAAGGGAATTTCACTGGCAGGCCTAGAACTTGAAACGTTGGGCACTTCACAAATAATTTCCAGCTGCCAGCGTGTTGGAGAGCAAGTACAGAAGCAGGAAATAGAGGAGGTTAATTATGCTTCACCTGTGTGAAATGGCTAGTGAGGTAATGCAGGTGTGACACTCAAAGGCTTGTAAGAAACTAAACATTTCCCATCGATAGTCACAAAATTTCCTGTCACACAAGACATGATGTCTAGTAGCATCTGTGGCTGGACAAAATGCAATTACCTAAAAATACCCTATCAAAAGGAGCTGCAGACTATGCAAGAGTAGAAATGCCTAGGATGGACTTCAAAACACATGCTGAATCATGCCGGAGGGTCAATTACCCTGGCACTGGTAGACTATCTTCCACTAGATCTAAGTTTGCTTTCTAGTATCTAGAGGTTGTTGTAAACCATCAAGCTTAGTAGTTCAGAATTAAATTTTAAAAAATACAGTGTTTGGCTAACAAACTTTGGGGGACATATTTATTACACTCATAAGTGTAGATGAAATCTTAACTCTTTTTTGAATTTCAATAAATTTTCTGCCATAGCTACTTCCTGAGTTGTAGCTCACTTAGCCTTTGTGCAGACATATTTCATGTCACCCATTCTGAGATTGCCACCATCAAGTTCCTGTTTCTTGTGCAGTAAGACGGGAGAGCAGGTGTTTCCGTGCTTAATTCTTGACGTTACTCACTGCTCTGATTGCTTTTATCCCGTCATTTACCACCTTCCTAGGATAAATAATCCAAATCTATCAAAACATAGGTTTTTATAAGAGCCTTTTCCCCCAAACATCCCCCCAGACTCATCCACATCACTTTTTCTGAGGTAGGATATACTGTAAACTATGCCAGCGGAGAAAATAAATTCCTTTATGTAGAGGTATTCTAATACCCAGTATGAACTAGGATGTTATTTATTCCTCCTGTGTTCTATTAGCTTATTTGTTTTCTGACTACAGCTTCACAAGGATTAGAGGTAGCACAGAGATACTTGCATGAATGCCCAGTTTCTACTTTTCAGTTGACATAAATGAATTAGAACTTGTCAGTTTTAGAAGCAGTACTTATGTTCCTCTCTAACGCGAGTTATTTTGCATTTTCAATATTGAACTTAATTCACCATTACGTGATCCATTCTCTTTCGTTAGGGCTTCCTCATCGTCACAGTCCCCTCTTGTCTTGCTTAACTGAAATAATTATGACAGCTGCAAATTTTACTATCTCACAATACAGCCCTCTTTCTAGATCAGTGGTAAATACAGCAACAATACGAGACTTGCTCTCTGTAGAGCCCTGAAGCAGGCTGTCGTTAACCTTCCGCCATCACAGAAACTCACTCTTGAATTCCACTCTTTGTTTTCCATCTCCGGTTTTTGAGCCGTGATAGTACTTTTCTTTTTGGCCAGTGATTACTTAGCTGCTTGAGTCGTCTCTGACTTAGGGATTTAATCGAAGGCCTTTTGAAACACTGTAAAACCTTAACTAGTCCACCAAAATCTCTTTGTTTTTCAGGTGGTTTTTTTTTTTTTGACACTTTCAAATAATTTCAGTAGATGGATCAGCTAGAAGTTATTCTGCTTTGCAGAAAAGCCTTGTTAGGCCTAATTTCATATGCAGAGATTTTCTTCTGTATGCTTGGTTTTTTATTTATGTTTACTTTTAGTTTCAACCAAAGAAAATGCAATCCAAGCATTCCAGCAACTGAGGGTATTTGTTTGGCCACTTGTTCAACACATCAACAGGGTGTCAACATGTCGGACACAGGTTTTAAAGTGAGTGCAGGTGATCAGATCCCTCTGTTACTCCAGGACCCAGGTCTTCCAGGCAGACGCCCTGCGTGGGCATCCGCTCACTGTCGGTACACCCGTCGGCTCTCCTTGGGCAACCCCGAGACGGAGGAGAGGGGAGAGCAGCCCCTGACTGACACCCTCCAGGCAGCATCAGTAAGAATAAAGCTCTACCAACTGCACAAGCACATCCTCTTCTCACAAAAGAGAGTTCAGCCATGGCCTCAACGTTGATGAGGTTAATTTAACTCCTGAACTGAATCTTGTGTTGGCTGCTCTCTGTGTTTTCATTAAGAGTGAGTAAGTGGGCTATGGCCATCCATGCCAGCGATGCCGATAGCATTCTTGCTGCTGTCAAGAAACAGAGGCAGGATTCTCCTTGGGAGTCCGTTTTTGTGCGTATCCTTTGTCCCCCCTGTAGGACCAAGCCTCCTAGTTACACATGAATTTAGTATGTGCCCTACGGCTGCCAGCCTGACAAATTTCCAGCCACTTTCTGAAATCTAGTATCTCCCATTGGTAGTGATGGTAACTTCACTGTGCATAGTTTCTTTGTAATTGTTTGGGAATTATTTTTGCCTGCTTCAGGAAGCTGCTTGGAAATCAGCAGTGTGTTATTTATTGTTGTACCTACTGTGCTGAATTACTGGTCCTAATAAGAAAAGAAAACCACTAAGAAGTAGGCTATGGTATTTCAACAGTGTTAAGGATAGATGTCCCCAAACTACCTGGAGGATTTTTTTGCTGAGCCTTTTGCTATTTGGACTATTTTTTTTCCTGCTAATTTAATTGCTCATATATAGGATAGGCTTGATGAACTGACAAATGAAAGACTTGCCAAAATGAATCACATATGAATTACAGGCCATCATCAGCTATTAACTTGGTTGAATCAAATTGCAATTTACAGTATTACTATATTGCTGCTCATACATAACACGGTGCTTCTGCTTTTATAAAACTGAGCAATCCGCTAATAGAAATAATTTTCTTGTATGAGTCAACTATACCTGTGCCTATCTTAGACCAAGAGTGATTAGAAATCTCTGTTGTTTGCCAATGCTTCGGCTGTGGTGTTTATATATATAAAACAATATATAGGGAGAGATATATATCTATTTAGTTTTGGTACACACAGCGGGAGCAGGCTTGTTCTCTGTATTCTGTTCTTACCTTTCTGGTATGTACATGACCACTGTGATCTATGGGGACCCCAAGTTTTATAGAAGTATGATCCACTCTTTGAACAAAATCTCACCCAATTTAGTCTCTACAGTCCAATTTATTTGCATCTTGTTAATGAGTTTAAAGTTTATTCATAGTTAGCTTCAGGCTTTTCTTCCAAAATTATTATTCGTAGCTCTTTACTGTATCCTCTTTCCACACTGAAGAACAACTATTTTTCATCATTTTCTGGTGCATATGGGGGGTTTTTGCCCAGTATTAAAAGGCAGTTTAAGGGGAACCGAAAATTAGTTCATTGGGATAGATCATAAATGGAAGATTTTATAGTCTCCACTGTCTGGGCTACTACTGTACAAGCATCATATTCTAACTAAAATGTCAAAATGAGCACAGAAATAAAATGCCCTCCAAGCTCAATAGAATGTGTTTTATTCACAAGACAAATTTATGCGGGGGCAGGATAGAAAATATGATGAGACACATTGGTTTATTCCTTTTGTGAAAACAGATATCAAACCATAACACTATTAGAGAAGTGATTCTCAGCGAGAGGGTCAAGATCCATTTCTGAGTCATCATGAATTTCTGCCGAGGGTGGAAGCAAGTTGGCATGATTTAAATGTTGAAATATAAGAAAAACCATTGAAGACTGACTGAAAAAAAAAAATTCTCAGTGGCCAGAATTTCTACAGTAAAAGAGTTTGTTTGGCCAGATCAGCCCGGACTAAAAAAATCCCTTTGTGCTATGTAACCAAGTGAAGTGAGGTTGAAGGACAGGAAAAGACGAAATGAAAGAAGAAAAGAGCTAATCATCCAGCCTCCTTGGGCTAATGGACTGAAACACTCTGCACTCCTTTTCCCTTTGCCCTGGCTGGGTGCTTCGGCAGCCTGACTCCTGCGAGTGGCTGGAAGAGTTCCAGTACCCTGTTAACTAATGAGAGGCAGGTGGGTCACAAAACGGCCGAGTTTGGAAACTGCTGTGTGGCCGGGCACCATAGGACATCCTCTACATGATGTTTAGGATGGAAATTTACAAGTTATGCACTTTCGGTAAACATTTTAAAGTTCCCCTGGCAAACCAGGCAGTTTTTCGTTTCCAGTCGGTGCATTGGTAGGGTGCCCATTACCATAGATGAGCAAGCTCAAAGACTGCAGGCTTTCAGAAATACATGGGATGTGTCAAGCTGACCCACTTCTTGAAAGCCAGGCTAGGCCTTTGTGAAATGTCCTGTACTTGTTAGATGTTAGGATGTCAAGAATGTTTAAGTCTCCACTGACGGGATAATTATTGTTATGGTGTTTATAGAGGTGGGAGGGCCCTAAGGGAAGGGAGGCCCAAAAGGAGAATCAGGAAGTGGGATGAGTAAGGCTCCAGGAATTGCACGCAGATGGAGTTCCCTCGTGCTTTTTTCTTTAGCTCACTTGGCTCTTCAGTGAAATAGATGTTTACATATGAGAAACTATTTTTTTCCTCTCTGCATCTCTCACACCTACAAATTCAAATGTTCCACATGCTAATCTTGGTGGCAGAAGTAGATTTTGAATAGAGTTCAGGAACGTGAAACTGTCAGGTGAAAACACCGAGTTTTAATAATTTTTAGTTATTGTAGCTGATCCCAGTCCTACTGCCAATCTGTAGTTTCCCTTCTTCAAATTTGTTCTGGGGGAAACCAGTTAGCATGAAATCCTATATATCTGCTGAGATCTGAAATCCTGAAGATCTGCTGCTCTTGTTAGATAGTAGTATTTTACTGTACAGGACTGATCATTATGTTATGATTTATGGAATATATTAAATATACCAGAAGGCTGTAGGATGTACAGACAGTTGCCTCCTTTTATTTTAAGAGTACAAAAACATGCATCTATGAAGCACATCATCTGACAAAATGTAAAGTATTTTTCTAACTTTGTTCAGTCATAGTAACCTTGGAGAATACTTGCATGACAGAGCAATTAAAATATTTCAAACGAGGTCATGATTTTGCAGGTGATTGTTTTTAAGATTAACTTGCCATTATATATGCTGTCATGATTGCAATGTATATGCTCAGAAGCTTGGAGGAAGAGTAGCTTCCTGTTCCGGTACATACATACTATTATTATGATGATCAGCAGTTATTGTTTGCCAAGCCATGCCTATGCTAACCTCTGTCATCAACAATATTGTTTAATCAGCTTAAAAATGACTGAATCTTATCTACTTGGCAACTTCTTTTAACTTACCTTATGAACTTAACCTGTGTGAGGATGCTATAGAGTATGATACGAAAAGCTTTACTATATAAAAGCCGCAGTATTGTCACCGATTTGTTACAGCTGCATGGTACTGGCCCCCTTGGAAGTGTCTTAATAATAAAGTCAGTTTTCCTTTCTAGGAATCAAAATGCTGAGAAAGACTGAGAGGTTATCTGACCGCCTTTACCCTCCATGGCTGGACTAGCTATCCCATGAGCATTCCTGACAGGCACTTGCTTAAACTCTTCTTAAAACCTCCTGCGACTGACATGCTAACAGGTTTCTCTTGTGTTTTGACTAGTAACAATGTAAGGGAATGCTTGAGTGGTTTGAAAATACATATTTAATTTGGATCGTCTGAAAACTAAATGGAATACAAGCATTTCTGTTGCTTTTAAAAAAATTTCAACAGTCCTGTTTGAAACATAAAATTTAAGTTTTGATCCAGATTTGCATTGCTACAGAAAATGTTCAAAACTCATGAGTCAATGCCCACCCACAAATGCAGCTAGCTTAAAAGCCCATTTTCTTAAAAATAAGACATTTAGAAAGGATGGGTAGGTGGTTGGTTATTTGCCATCTGTTTCTGAGCTTTGAGGAGGCCTTCCTTTCATATTTACAAGCTTTTGCCATACAGAAGAATTAAAAACTTGCTTGAAAAATATAAAAGCTGGGATTCTTACTGCAGTCCCTTGACTTTGACAGCTAAAAAAAGTATTGAAGGATTTGCAGTGAAATAGTGAAAATCAGCAATACCTAATTTGACCTGTGTTACAGCTTCATAGAGGAACAAACAGTAAGCTGTATATACAGATCCCCTCATATTTAATATACTTGGTATATTTTGAGAAAGGCTGAGGAGCAGTGTGGAGTGCTGTTGTGGGTTGACCCTGGCTGGACACCGGGTACCCACCAAAGCCGCTCTATCACTCCCCCCTCAGCTGGACAGGGGAGAGAAAATATAACAAAGGGCTAGTGGGTCGAGATAAGGACATGGAGAGATCACTCAACCAATTACCATCATGGGCAAAACAGTCTTGACTTGGGGAAAATTAATTTATTACCAATCCAATAACAGTATAGTAATGAGAAAGAAATAAACCCAAATCTTAAAACACCTTCCCCCCACCCCTCCCTTCTTCCTGGGCACAACTTCACTCCCAAATTCTCTACCTTCTCCCTCCTCAGTGGCACAGGGTGACAGGGAATGGGGGTTGGGGTCAGTTTGTCACACGCTGTCTCTGCTGCTCCTTCCTCCTCAGGGGCAGGACTCCTCACACTCTTCCCCTGCTCCAGCATGGGGTCCCTCCATGAACTTCTCCAATGTGGGTCCTTCCCACGGGCTGCAGTCCTTCACAAACTGCTCCAGCGTGGGTCCCTTCCCCGGGCTGCAGTCCTTCAGGCACAGACTGCTCCAGCGTGGGTCCACCGCAGGGTCACAAGTCCTGCCAGAAAACCTGCTCCAGCGTGGGCTCCTCTCTCCACAGATCTGCAGGTCCTGCCAGGAGCCTGCTCCAGTGCGGGCTTCCCACGGGGTAACAGCCTCCTTCGGGCACCCACCTGGTCTGGCATGGGGTCCTCCCCGGGCTGCAGGTGGAGATCTGCTCCACCATGGACCTCCATGGGCTGCAGGGGGACAGCCTGCCTCACCATGGGCTTCCCCACGGGCTGCAGGGGAATCTCTGCTCTGGTGCCTGGAACATCTCCTCCCCCTCCTTCTTCGCTGACCTGGGGGTCTGCAGGGCTGTTTCTCTTACATGTTCTTGCTCCTCTCTCCAGCTGCAGTTTCTGTGCCCCAGCAACTTTTTCCCCTTCTTAAATACGTCATCCCAGAGGCACTACCACTGTTGCCGATGGGCTCAGCCCTGGTCAGCAGTGGGTGCCTCTTGGAGCCGGCTGGCACTGGCTCTATCAGACATAGGGGAAGCTTCTAGCAGCTTCTCACAGAAAGTTACCACCCCTGTAACCCTCCAGCTACCAAAACCTTGCAGATCCAACACAAGTGCAAATCTCCATCTCAGAAAGCTCTCCATTGTTCATTGCTAACTTCAGTTCACTTTTCTGTTTCATAAGGTAATGAATATATAATAATGCTTGTTAATAGGCAAATGCTGTCTGTACTCCCAGGCCCTAGTAGGTTAAGTCTCATGGTAGAGAGGAATTTATTTTTAAACATAAAGATTGCAGGAAACTAACAATTCAGTGTTGTCATGGATTTGTCACACTTGGCTAGTTCTTGGTAATTAAAGGAAGGTTTTGATAAACAAGTAGTTTGCTTAATTTTAGTGGTCTGGGGTTAGGAGTTCTAAGATAAACTTGCTTGTTAGAGACTCCTTATTTCTTCTAGTGAATATGTTGTCATTGTGCTAGAGACTCCTTATTTCTTCTAGTGAATATGTTATGTTGTTGACATGCCAAGCAACTTTGACTAAACTCTGTGAATGCAAACACCTCCTTTTATATAGTGTCTTGCAGTTGGCTGCCAGACTTGAGAGCACAGTTCTAGCAACTTGCAAGTTTACTGAAGTGCCATATTAAATTCATACGGCAGGTAGCATTTATCCCCAGCTCCAAACTAACCCTTACAAATGTGCAGTCTGTAGGAGGCCATATGTTGTAGAGAAGGTCATTCTCTCTGACAATAACCAATAGCATGAAGTTGTATTGGAGAATCAGCTCATTAGTGACAGCAATACAAATCACGTATGAAAATCCTATCCTTAGCTTAATTAAGTTATATTTTTCTTGTTTGCTGCACCGATCAGCCTGGATTTTTAGATGAGGGTCCATGCTAAAAAACGTTCATTTGAGACTCTGAAGAACCTGAAAATGCAATTCTAAAAGTTGTTGTCAGACTGTAGAAAGGTACAAACTGGTGCATAGAGATATGTTTTAGTTCTGATTGACATAAGGTTACTGGGCTACACAGGCCTCTTAGCCAGCAAGTGACGCCCTGTGGAAGCATACCAGAAGCCATCAAGCACTGCAGTTTCTCCCTACGGAAGGCTTGCACTGGTCATGGAACAGCTGGTAGTGATCTTTACTGGGAACAAGTCTAGTATGCCCAGTAAGAGCATTCTGTGTCAGTACTAGAAATGGGAATCACTTCACTGACCAATGCATTAGGTATCTCACCTAAGTTCTCAGCTTGGTTCAGTCAGCAGTTAATGGAGAAAGACAGGTACCTAGAGGACATCCCTCCCATTCTAGCACATTTGACAAAAACAGATGAACCGGTTCCTGCTTAATCAAGCATTCTGCATTCTGGAAGAAGTTATATGTGATGATACAAATCAAGACTATCAGGATGCAAGTGCACTCAGAGGGAAAGAACTGAAGCTGCAAAGCTTAATCCAAATTGTGTTTCTTCTTATTATGGGTGCTTGACTTTGAAACCTTTATAATGTCTTACAATATTTTTACAGGCATGAGATATTTACTTTAAATTCACTGTACGGGAAATTTAAATCTATGCCATTTTAGATTATAGTATAATTTGTGGGGGTTTTGTTTGCTTTTAGTGATTTCTTTTAGTACGTATATGGCTTCTAGAGACAGCATATTGTTCAAAGCATGCTTTTCCTCTCCAAAGCCTCTACCTGCAGCATGAATTCCTTTATTTGATGCAATTGAGCACAAGGGTCTTTACCTGGCCCTTGTGGGTCCCGTATGCCCTGTTAGGTGCCACCAACCAGCCTCCTGACATGCCTGGTCAGCATAAAGCTAAGCTGTGTGTGCAGCCCAACCTTGGCACAGAGGTGGCCCAGCAGGAAGAACAGCAGCGGCTATGGGCTGGCTCACTGTCCTACTTCCCTGCCTGAGCTTTGTGTCTGAGAAAGGAGAACGGGAGGTAGCGCTGGCAAAATGCTGAAGAGGTGGGACCAAAAGCTGCTGAAGGTGCAGTGCAGCTGATGCGAGATGTGACTCAGTGACACGTCATCGCTGGCTCATAGGAAGAGGTGAGATAGATCTTGGGCAAGATGAAATAAATACACTTGCAAAATTAAACAGTTCATAGGAAAAATAGCCTTTTCACCTCAGTTACTGACATCTCAATTTTCACCAATAATCCAGAAATTGCTGTACATAGTATGAGATGTTAATGCTGGCCCTAATTCTGTTGACTGCCCCTCATCTCTAGGATAAGATTTGACCTTCTGCAGACTTGCTGCTTCTTTGCAGCATTTTCTCTCTACCCTCCAAACCTCGGTCTGTTTTCTGCATTGAACTTTCCTGCTCTGTATCCTTTCATCTCTTTTTATCCAGAAGTAAAAGTTCCTTATGGGCAGAGATTCTTATTTGTCTGTTATAATTTATCCACTGTATGGGAATCATGTAGTTATATAAAGCAGTAATACTATTAATAGCAGAAAAGGCAGCCACTTTTCTATCAAACTTCTAACACAAATTCTCTATCAATTTAAATGGAAGCACAATCCATATTTAAAGTGTCACAGTCTTATGTACAGAAGGAATATTGAATCACAGTGAAAAATGCAGGAAAAGGAAGTCTTATAACCATGTCTACCCATAGAGAATATAAATGCACCCACACAAACCTTACAAATGCTCCTTGGTCAGGTGTGTGGCTTACAGCTTGGTATTGGCTCAGGCAGGACTGATGTGAACTAGAAGATAAAAACCAGCAAACAGCGCTGGGGCAACAGTGCAGGAAGAGTTTAGGACACCCCCACCCCCCCACCCCCACCCCGCTGTAACAAGGAACTAATCATTCCTTGTTAATGAACTGCTAGTAACAAATGTGCGTGAAAGCAGTAGTTAAAAATTGGCCAGCAAGAAGTGCCAAGTGATGGTTATCTGAGCTTATGTTTTCTGGCTCTGGCAACCAAGGGTTCTCTACGTTTCTGAAGAAATGAATGCTAATGATGACATATCCAGCAAGATCTTTTCAAGCGGGGTACTGAAGATGGACATCAACACTGCCTGAAAGACAACTCTTCTTCCTTTTAATACAGGTCCTAAAAGCAAGGGAAGGTAGGAAGAGGAGGAAGGGCTGTATACAACTAGAATTAGCCCTGTATTTTATCAAAACCCTGTATAGTTTCTAAGCCTGTTCAAGAATGACCTTTTACTTTAATTTTTAACTGAGAAGAAAGGACATACTGTACAGGTGTAATATCTAGCCTCCAATGCTTGGTGCAGAACTTAAAAAGCATGGTAGGAAGGGCCCAGGTATCTCCTACCGTATTGAATTTAAAGACATTGTCAAATTAACAAGGCCTGAATTGTTATTCTATTTACTTATCATTAACTGATATAACATTCTTTTCCACATCCTGAAGGTCATTACCACAGTATATTTATTTTGGCTCCTCAGTGATGTCGAACATCCAGTACTGTGCCTTTTACAAACACATACATGAAAAAATTCACTAATTCATGCTCCCTCAGTGCTGCCAAGAACACAGCAAAGTGTAACCAAGCTGCATATGATCTGACTGTGGTAAAATGTCTGCACCCTGCCTACACTACAGGTGTAGCTCTACTGGAAGAAATATCCCAGCTAGGTTTCAAGAGTTGGATAAAATCCTCCTAGGGGAATGTGAGTGCCTGGTAGAAGAGCTGTCCTCAGCTGGCTCCAGTTTGATTCCTCTATCTCATATCCTGTGCCTTAAATGAGAGTTACATTCATTGCTCTGGTGCACAATTCCGATCCCCTTACATGTTTTCCTCCCACAATTACGAAGGAAAACAGTTTGACCAACAGTGCTTTAGTTACAAAAATCAAGACACATGAGCCAAATTCTTGAATTTGGCATTGCACAATGATACTCTTAAAATAAACATCAAAATATTAGACACCGCACGGTTTTGCCTTTGTTTACTAGGGCTCAGATGCTGGACAAAGCATTGACTCTAATACTGCAAAAATCTCTGACTAGCAGCTCCAAAACAGAAGTCCTAGTCCTGGTCCTCCAAGCTCTCTTGTGCTAGCAGGATTTTGAACTCCCTTGGATTCTCACTGGTAAATCAAGCTTCATACTGGTGCACAGCATACCAGGTATTAAAGCCAGGGCCCTGTATCTGAACAGGAATGGAGATGTTCACTACTAAGGGACACGCAATGTTTGAACTATGCAGTGCATGACTGAAAAATAAACATGAGGTAATAAAGAAAAGGCAAGCCAGTAGCAATCTGACTTTCAGGGATTTTTTTATATATATAATTGAACTCCAAATGTGAACTTCAGAGATAAGATACACTGATTACTGTACAAGATTACTGCAGTATCATGATTATATATGTTGTGGAGTTGAAAGAACCTTTCCCATAGTTGATGCTATTTAAGACAATGTATTTAGTACTAATTTAAATTCACTTTTTTAAGAGAAGATCATGCATAAGGGTGAAACAGGAAACATCTAAAATGAACTCATGCATCTCTAGCACAATTACTTGGCTGTTGCGCCTGCATCTCTTCAGCAACTCTTCTATCTGATGACACAAAAGTCACTACAAAACAGATTTAATCTGGCTGTTTGGTGGTTTTTGAAGAGGCAGAGACTACGGAAAACTTTCCTAACTTGACAGACCTTCTGTGTGGAGTTCAGTGAACTCTCAGGCAGGACCGAAAAGCAAGTGTCACAGCGAGGCTTTCCTCTCAAATTCAGGCAGTTCTTCCCTACCACGTCCTGGGGCTGCTACAGTTCAAGCAGCACCCCTGCCTAGCTGGGCCAAGGGTGCACATAGTCACAGGTATAAGAAATGTTGCATTTGTTCCCTCAGAGGCCACCTTAAGAAAATAAAAATCAGAACCAATGGGCAAAGTCTGCACTGATTGTACGTGTTCCAAATAGGTCACAAACATCTAGTTTAAAAGCTTGTCTGTATTACTGTTGTGCCTGTTTTAAACAGGCTGAGGAAAAGAAACATTCAGTGATTGTCTGTTTTCGCCAGTTCTGTTCTAGGTTAATAAGCACTTTGGCAGGTGCTGGTCTTCAGGTTTTCATCTGTTTAAAAAAAAAAAAAAAAAAGGAAAAATTCAGTATGTAAGTCTACTACATCAGTGAAATTGTTGCTGTAAATAGGGACTATAAACTATATAGCACTTCATCTGCCGATCTCCATGTGCTTTCAAAAAGGGTTATTACCCCACTCTTAATGCTGGGAAAATGGTGGTGAAGAAGTGCAGTGACTTGTCCAGAAGTCACCCAGCTGGCCACTGTCAAAACCGTGGATAAATCCCAGGACTAATTCTTCATCCCAGAAGCTGCCTCAAAATAAATAATACAGAGAATTGTGCAATGGCATGTACTCTCAGGAACAGTGGCAGAACATGAGAGGAAAATAGATATAACAAACTGAAATACTGGAACGTAATTAGATTTAAGACAAGAAAATAACCATGGAAGTATGTGTGAGATTAAACATCATGTAGTAAAGAAACTTAGCTTTGGCTAGGCAAAATTTTTGTTATTAAAACATGCTACGCTTTCTAGATTATGACTCTATGTCTTTTTTTTTTTTTTTTTTAATGATCAAGGGTAGCGACAATGACTACAGCCCTGAAAAGATAATTTCCCGAAACACAGCTGCTTCTGGAAGTAGAATATACATTTGCAGACTCTGAACATAACTGATGGTTTTGACTTGTGTGTGCTAGCTAATGACTTCTGAATCTTGTTTCGTCAAGTTATTCCATGCTCTCATGAATAGAGTGTTCAGGTGGAAGTTAACGATGACGGCAAGCATTATGGCGTACATCCCTCTTGATCTACAGGTGTCCTGGGGCATCTGCAATCCAGCTGGACATCCCTAGGCCCTTGTGTTTGAGCACTACAGTGTCTACATGCTCTTCAGCTCTTTGCTCTGCCTAAGTTGCATAGCTGACCACCCAGCGCCAGTACTAAGGGTTAATAGACAGATTTCCCGCAACCTTATTTTACAGCTCTGGTATTCCGAGTACTCTGAACTTCATTCATCCCTTCAGAAAATCAGTGGAGTCAGCTCCTTCAGCCCTGGGCAGTAGAAGAAATGCACGGATGGCGATGAAGTAATTGACATCTACTTTCATTTGTCTATGTAATTTTTTTCTTGCTACTCATCACCATTCTTTTCCATAAGATTCTCTTGCAAACTCCCCTGAGTCTAGGCTACTGCACACAACTGCAAATCACAAATAGTCTCTGATATTTATCCTGTTTCTTCTGGTTTTGTTTCAAACAGCCTGCAAGACTTTCTACTTGTCTCTTCAGGCCAGTGATACCTTTAAAATAACCTGATCAGGTGACTGAAATCCCTCAACATGGCATATGTTGCTTAGCTACCTCCAAGCTGAAGGTCAGGCTTAAAAACTACTTTGCCCTGGGTTGCAGCCACCTACCTTTTGGGCTCTGTGTGAACAGATGATTAAGGTTTAATAACACCTGGCCAGCCCTTCACCTTGGAAACACAGCCCAGCAGGAGGTTGTACGCCAGGAGCAGAGTCACTCAAAGCAGAGTTTATGTCACACGCGCACAGGTATGAAGATGCGAATATTGAACAGGCTGGGCTGGATTCCTCAAATCATTGCACGTGTTATCCCAGGGTATGGGGCCAACTCCCTCGCTGACCCTTCCCCACAGCAGCAGCATCAAGAAGCGCAAGTCGTTAAGTGTCCCAGGGCTATGTTCCCCTGCCCTGTGCTGCAGAGGGGAGACCAGTCCCTCTCAGAGGCAGTGGGATGGCCCCGCGACGAGCCTCAGGGCTGCGAGGCTACCTGGGTGGAAGAGGGCTGGTTGCTGCCCATGTCTTGCCGGGGCAGCAGGCCTCTCCCTTGCAGGAGTGCCAGGGATCCCGCTCCAGTGCGCACGTTCCCCGGGACGCCAGATGAATTATGGATGAGTCAGCCAGAATTTTTCCACGAGCTTCCGCTGCTGCACAGCGCTCAGCGCCAACCGAGCTGTGGTTTTTAACCGCTGTCTGGACCTAATGCTTCTAACGTTAAAAAAAAGAATTGCTCTTGGTTTCCTGGCAGAGTGCTCTGTGGCAGGGCACGGGGAATCCCAAAGCTTGTGCGGTGTCAGGTCCCCGTGTCCATAACGTTTTGGGGAATAGCCTAGCATGTGTTAGAAATCATTTGGTCCTTTCTGCCTGCTTTGCTCCTCTGTCCCTCCCACTAGCTGAGTGTATCGACAGAGTCAATTAGAAGAGACAGCAGCAATGCTGAAACTGATTTGAATTTCAACCAGGATCTGCTAGAAACTAGAGCTATGTACAGAGAGCTGAGGGCAGGCAGTTACCCAAGGACCTAATGACTGCCCGTGTATGCTAAAAGTCTTTTTTTCATTTCAGTCCTTAGCTAGATTCAGATTAATTTGTTTAGCAAATGTTGATTTCTTTTGCTCTTCTTTGAGCACATGAAATGTGTGTGGTCTTAATTTGTGATGATCATGCAAAAGAAACAGTCCATTTCTGGAAATATTTGCTACAGAGACAAAGCACAAAATCCTTCTACAACAGCATTTGATGAGTCCTCTCAGAAAGACTGTAGCTTTTGTAAACGCTTGCAGTGATAAAGCAGCACTGATGTCAAACCATACAGCATGGGAGACTAAGCATTAATTCAACCCTTATTATAAATTTCTATTATCTGCATTCAAGTTGCATCTAGATCTCCCAATCAAGACAGGCTTCAGCTGTGCTAAACACTACATCCATAGAAATGACAGTTTGCGCTTTAAAGCACTTAGCATCTAAATAGACAATGTGAAATAAACTGGTGTGAAGTCAAAGAAATGAAAGATCCCTACTGGCTCTTTACCTAGACACAATCAGTAGGTTACTTGGCCGCATTCAGAGAAGACTGAACTCTATGTTTATCTTCACACAGCCTGAAAATGCATTGATTTTAATGGGAGAGAAGCACAGGAGTTTTTTTTCCCTGAATACGTGTATGACCCCTGAATCCAGCCCTGAGGAAGAATCTGAAGATGAATGACATATTGTTTTATAGGCTAACATGGCAGAGATGGCACAGGAAGGAATACAGGACAATCAGACTTCTAGGAAGGCCATAACCAGCGTCTCCTGGAATTGCCCATAGCAGCAAAAGAGTCCTTGATTTGCACAATCCTCCCTTAAGAGCTATTCAAATGCAGATGTCCCAGTCAGCCCTTTTGAGTTCTCTGAGCGCCCGTAGTTGCATTTGGCCCTATTTACATAGCATATCATCTCAATTTTTCACGCACACATTTCATGACACCTTTGCCATAGTAATTAAAAGGGCTCCTGTGGCTGTCAAGCCAGAATATGATGCAAGTACAATACTGTGATGAAGTTAATTGTTCTTTACCTTGAACTACCCTATCCACCTTATTTCTAGCTTTCACCTCCTGCAGAGGGATGTAGTTATGTCTTTGTCCGTAGGATGACAGAGCCCCTTGCAGTTAAGAACCTGCACAGCCTACTGTTCATCATCGGGTTCCTTCTTAGTCTTCTTTTCAATAAAATGAAGAGACTGATCGTAAGTCTCTTACCATAAATCAGCTTTGCTTAGATATCATGTAACTCTTATTACTCCTTTGTGAAGCCTAAATTGTCAACAACACTTTTCTCACGCGTGGGCACCAGAACAAGACACGCTATTCCCTTAATGTTACTGTAATAGCACCTCTTTACTCCTACGGAAGGTATTCTACATCCAGGGATCACATCAGCCTCCTTAGTCACCGCATTGTTCTGGCAGCTCCTGTGCTGCGGGTTGCCCACGTGACCAGGTTTGTCGCTAAATCTTGGAATCCTGTGATTCATTCAAAGCTGTCTGCGCTGCTGCAGTGAGCGCGGGCCCTCCTGTAAGCCAGAGAGTAGAAGTCACTTTAAGTCACCTTTCATTTTTTGCCTCTTGACCACATCAGCATAGCACCCACTCAGGTGGCCACAGGCAGTGAGGTGTGCAGCAATTCGTCTGCAGACCGCTATTTAAATATTCCTGTCCTATTAAAAAAAAAAAACAAAACCAAAAAAACCACATTTAGTCACATACAATTAGTCACTGATCAAATTTCTGTTTTGGCCTGAAACACGTCCACTTTTCCATGCTGCAAAGGCCCCGAAGCCCAAGGTTTCCTGTGGGACACAAGTGATGGGATAACTTCCTTGAAGAGGAGGCGGCTCCTTTCTTTAGAGATAGGAGTATCTCTCTAAGTAAACAAACAGAGCTAAAAGGTGGTAATTAAAGAATAGTTGTCTATTTTCTTTTCAACATGAACATACAGTGCTGTGTTTAGAAACCCATGTAACAATGCAAGGTTTCTATATGCACATTTGTTTAACCAGAAGATTTTATTGTACTATTTAAAGTTCAGACAAAAACAAATCAAGATTACAGAAGTAGCTGTGTTGTGTGTTACAGGTCTTATAGCACTATGATGTAAGTCAACACAATAGAATACCCTTAGTTTGACAAATTAGGTTTTAATTACCAGATTGAAGACAAAATATTTGTTCTCATTTCTCAAATAGTCTATCAGGTTTTCTATCTTAGATATATGTTGGATCTAAGTAAAATGATTACATTCATGCAGGATATAAATATATTGCAAAAGACTAGACCGTGCAATGCTGTCCTGCTTTTAACTTTTCTTGTCTGAGATTACAGAGCCAGGATCCACACAATTAAAAAATAACAGTTAAAAGACAGTAGGTTGGCTATTTAGCCCTGGGAACAGGTTGCTGAAATCTGGATTTAGCTCTGTGCCAACAGATAAAGCATGAAGGAAAACAGAAAAGGAAGACACACAGAAAAAAATGTATCAATGTAAGGTCACTGCAAGCCGGAGTAGAGAGTGCCAAAAGTTTTCTGAGGGAACTTTGTTCAAAGGACAAAACAAAAAAATCTCACTTCATTTACACCATTAAATCAGAACACAAAACATGGATGGCGTAACTTACATATTTGCATTTTAATAATAGTGCTGGAAACTGAAACATGTCAGTGTCAATACAAAATAGGCATAAATTCATCTCAATTCAGTACATGCTTATCCCTGTCCAGTGGTTCTGGAACCAGAGTCAATATAATCAGGAAAAAAGTAACACATGCTCTGGGTCAATGTGCAGGTGCCCAACTGTGACAATTTGGGGACTGTGTCTGTATGTACTTTTTGTTTTCTGATTTAAGGTAAGAAATTGCCGAGTTACCAAATGTCTCGGTGGATGCGGAGCTGAACTGCCAGGCCCGTGTCACACATCTTCTGGAGATGAGAAAGCAGAGAATTATTAAAACTCAGTTGCTCCCATTCAAAATGGGAGCGTCTTTGGAAAGTCAGATAGCTGGAGGCTGAATCAGGCCTGCTGAGTTGCCTGACGTCCAGGAGTGAGGAATGGAAGAATTTTCTCAGATGTGGGGCACAGACCAGCATTGGGCATGGATTCTTCAATGCGGTGGGGTATGGCACGATGATGCAGCCAAGCCTCTCCAACAGCTCTTGGACACCAAACGGGGCAGTCCTGCCTCCCCCAGGCTGTGCTCGTGTGATCCTGTGGTGGGATGGCTCACCTAGCTAACCCAGCAAAAATACTCCTCACCTCCTTCAGCAGAGTTAGTTTTCTACTGGTTTTGGTCCCTTGAAATCCTTGCTGTGAGACAAGATGAGCTCCACTGCCATAGGAAGGGAAGCTGCTGGGGTGCACGGCTAGGGAGGAGGCGGAGTGGGATCGCCCCTTTTAGGGGCAAATAATTGTTGAATCAGGCGAGATGAGCTGCCTAATCCCACTGTGGGCCTGACAGGCTGGGGGTGCATTCAGAGGCACAAAAAGCTTGAGCAGGGGAACAGAAAAGACAATCCTCCTTTCATAGCACGTCAGTTTAGCTGTGAGATCTCACAACAAAAGAAGTTTCCTGTGACTTGGAGGAGAGAAGAAGGCTTCACAGACTCTGACCCCAGCCCAAAGAAAGCTCAGAAGACTCAGGCAAGGAAAATCATGTAGACGCTGATTATTTTGCACAGATCTGCATATTCCTTGAGCTGCTGTATGTTCCTTGGTCATGCCTAGGGCATGATCAGTGCTAGCACTCCTCAAACGCATGTGCCCAATTGCTTCCACAACCATACATCCACAAAGAGATGCTCTGTACTCAGTAACTCAGTGTTACTTTATGGGAAGGGAGGGACAAAACCCGTGCTTGAGCTAATGGGGAGCGTGGGGTAAAGTGAAGAGCAATTATGTTTTGGGAGATTACAGGAGCCAAGCTGTAAAAGATCTCATTTCCACAGAGGGGTAACAGAGGGGTTTTGTGCAAGAAACCAGGGAGAAAGCCAGCTCTGTGAGCTGCTCAGATTAAACACAGTGGGAGAACACATGGACCCAATACAGCAGGAGCTAAACATCACCACCTACAAGCAGGACTGTGTGATAACTGCAGGGCCTAGCTCCACCTCTTTTTCACCATAATTTTTCCTTGGTGAAATATTCAGAGCCCTTTTGGTCCAGCCTACATCTGTATTTCCTGACTGAAATGAAATATGACCCCCCAAAGTCCCCTCACCAACAGTGCCTCATTTACTTTAGGGGAAAAAATGATTTGTAGTCACTGACCTTTTTTTTCCTGTTATGAAATAATTTATCAGTATGCTAGACTTCGCCTGCTGAGCTAACCCACATTAATAAAGCAAAATGCAAATGATGTGCTTGTCTCTGCTGACCCCGACTTTGAAAACTGGTTTTTCTTTCCCTGCTTCTTATCTTTGACAAAAGAGACACAGGCATAAGCTTAGAAGTCAGCAGGTACATCCGCCTGTCTGTCAAGTGACCTGAATCCCACTTTTCAATACACAGACTTTCAGTACAGTGGATACTGAGAATAGGTGATGCTGTAGGAAATGATAGATGAAGCCAATTAGGCTAATTAGATAGTTCCATATTCCTCTACTAAAATCTTTCCCTCCTTTCCCTTAACTCACTCTTGTTATGGTTAATTCTTCCCTTCCGTCTTGCTGGTTTGTCTGAAAACCAGCTTTGACGCTAAAGGATGTGTATACATCCATCAGGTTTCAGATAGTGGAAAGAAAAGTCTGTGAAAACATCTTCCCTACCCATGCTGGCAAGCTTTCTCCTAGGACTTCTCCTTTTTACAGTGCAAGACTGCATAGACCCATTCCTAAAGATATTAAAGCTCACTCCACTTCTCTTTCACATGCTCTTAATACTCCTCTCTCTCGTTCCATCTGTCCTTCAGAGTTTCCACTAACTTTCCTATAGCGTGTACTGTTATTCTCAATATTCACAACATTTCCTCATTTCCTTGGCTCATCTCTCACCAAGACTAATACCACAACTCACGTACAGCAAGTACTTCCAAGCCTCTTTTCTACTGTCTTGCATTTCTGACTTTCTGCTATCTACTCGCATTGCACCACTGAAATTGCTCTCGTGACTTCTGCTTCCTTAAATGATGTTGTCTTTATTTATACCTCCACTGATCCCCGTCTCTTACTTTTGTCATCTTTCTGCCAACTTTATCTTTCCTCTCAACACTTTCTCTCCTTGCCTTTCACAACTCCATCCTCACTTCTCTCTCTTGACAGCTGAGGCTTCTTTTTCCATTCCCATTCACCATGGAAATCTCAGCAAGCTTTCTCTCTTCTGCCTTTCCCTGTAGATCAGTACCAGTCATGTTGGCAGCATTCTGCATCAGTGACATGTGCTTTTATCTTGGTCTCTTCATCCATCCAGTTCTACATTTGAGCCACTATGTCTTCCTGGGGGAGTGTCTTTGCCAGTTCGACTTTCACATGGCTGTTGCTGAACTTCTGAGGAGCCCCTTGAAGTGCTACTCCAATCCCCCTACTCTGTTTGTAAGCATTATCCTTTCTTTTGTCCTACCCTGTTGCTTGGGCTTAATCAAAGGCAGTCCTACCCCAAGGCAGTCAGACCATGTTCAAGCTTTGCAACCTTTTCTCTCAAATTCACAGCACTCTTGCATGTTCCCTTCCTTTCATCTCCCCTATATCCATATGGGAGATATCTGTAATTGCCCCTTTCCTCCTATTACAAACCAAAAGTCAATACAATTATTCTTGTGCATTTTCTCACCTGTTTAAATCCCTCCCCGACTCCCTCTTTTACCATCATTCAACTTTCAATTTTCTTGCTCCTTCACAGTCACACCCTCTTCTGATTACTTTTGCTTCTTATCATGCCATGCGTTTCTTCTTCTGCTTTATCAGTGATGCAAACATTAATCCTTGTGAAATTTGTTGACACTCCTTGTTTCGTACTTCTTTTCATTCTGCCTGAATAGCTGTAATACAAATTGTAAAACTTGGGCAAGTTATCTTCCCCCTCTACCCTGCCCCTTTCAGGTAAACTTGAAGAAACTAGCTAGGAAACTGGAGTTAACTCCTAATTCAGCAGCCTAAAAGAAAGAAAAAATCCCCAATAGTGATTAAAGAACAATTTGAGAAAACTGAAAAAACTTTTTAGGGGTTGGGGATTTTTTTCCTCACTGAGGGATTAAAAAGTACAACAGAAGTTGATGAAAGTCAAGCCATCATGAACATAGGAAAGAATCTATTAACTGCATGGAATGCACTGAAGCAAATATTAAAATATTTTTAAGGACAATATGTGGGACAGAAATTGTGGTTGCACTGCACTGAGAAAGGAAGAAATGAATGAGACAGACTTACCAGGCTAACAACTTTTTTGTCCAGTCCAGCAATTCCATAGTCTGTTTGAATTTCTGCCTAGTGCTTTCTAATTTAGGGCTTCATCCTCTGAACAGTGCTGTTGTATGTAGCTCTTAATGCCAATCTAAACAAAGTAATTTTGCAAGTTTGGAGCCCTAGAGCCTGATACTCTGTAGATGTAGCTCTGCCAGCTCTACTATAAGCCATAAGAATGCTCATATTTGTGGGGGATAACCAGTCCCATAAAAACTCTAGTGACACTTGTGCCTAATACTCAAAGCAATGAGTAAGGCTGAATACAAATTTGGATGCACTTGAAGATGAGTTTTCTCTCCTTCAAATTTTTAAATCAATATCACCTCTGAATTCTGAGCAGAGCAAGTGAGCTGTAAAATGTATCAATACAGAACACATCTGCTGCCAAACACCACCTTGGGCACTGTGCTTTGTGCTAGCGGAGCATGTAGTCTGAATGATGGACATGACAGACAGGAAAGAATAAAACTAACCTACGTAAGGAAAGGGGCACAGCAGAGAAGGCTTGAGTTACAGAAATATAATTATGTAGTTACTCAGTTTAGTCATGCATGGAGCTAGATAGGTTGCTTTATGAGTAAACATGCTTACTTGTCAAATGACTAATCAGCCCATTGTAAACAAGAGCTTCTCTCATGTATGGAGAATAGCAGGACACCTGAAACAAAAGTTATGCATGTGAAGGTTTTTCTAAAACCGGCCAGCAAAATTTCTCTTACTTAGGGGATTTTTCTCATCCTATTTTTACATGGAGAACTATGTATTGCTGCAACTACCTCAATATAATTAAAACACCATGAATTCCCTACTAGGGAGGCTGATAAAAGGCACTTACACCAGCCTATTCCCATTGTATGTTATATCACTGCAACAGGATATGCAATGTACACATTTTCATAGATATGAAATGTTCTACTTGGTGCTCAAAGATAAAATGGGGAAATCAAACACCGCCTCAGTGGGGGCTGACAGCATTGCAATGCCTGCAGGGAGAAGAAAGCCACGCTCCCTGGAGCGCAGAGAGATGCCCCTGTACTGGGGGGTCCGGGAGGCTCCAGTTGTGGGGAGGGAGGGAACCCCAGCCCAGAGAAAGTGGGGTGGGAGGTGGGAGAGGGGGGACCCTGGTGTCAGCCACTTCCCAGGCCGGACCGGAGGGCGGGGGGGGGGGGGAAGGGGGGCTGGGAAGCGATCTCACCAAACATCAGCGGAGAAGCTGAAAAGCCCGGAGGGCGTGCGGGACCTAAGGGAGGTCTGGGGAGGTTTGGTTGGAGAACAAGGCTGGTGGCATAGAGGAGGCTAAAAGGAAAAGTTCCCTATAACTCTCCTGGATAGCTGTGAGGGGGGGCCCCGGTAAATCAAGGCACTCCCTAACAGCTGTACAGCTATTTTGGTCCTTAAAAATAAATCCTAGTCACCCCCTCCCTGTGACATAGGCCAAGACAAAGTGACTCAGTCTTTCTCTACAGGAGTAGATCTCAAAGCAGAACATAATCTCGTTAGCACAATAACCTAGGTTACTCATCCACAGTTTCTGCAGGCTCCTTCCAGATCTCCTCCTCTCTCTGGTGTGCCATTAATTTAGTCCCAGAATGCTTTACTCTAAATTAGCACAACTGTCACAGCTATTCAAGAGACTTCATCTCCCCAGAGTTTACATTCCTGGGTTAAAATTGCTGCAAGCCAGCCTTTCTCCCCTTGTGAGCAAGGGGAAAGGTCTCAGCTCGTGCCATTCAAAAACCACTTTCTGATTTCTAACTAGGCACACGCCATGACAGAAAAACGTAGTTACTTGAACCGCATAAGGAAGGGCTGGGAAGAGTCTGAAACACTGCACTACATTCAGTCATATGTATTAATTGCTTAATTGAACATATACCAAAAGCAAGTGATTTCAAGCACTTAAATCTGAACTCTGGACGAGGCCTCTGAAGCCCACTCTATTTTTTACCACCTTGATACTTTCTAATAACACTTCTAGCACAACTGTGAGCATGAGCCAGTTAAAAAAAAAAGAGAGAAAGAGTTACTTACAAATGATGAGGCAGGAGACAATGTAAACCAGTTTGACTAGGTGCGACTGAGCAAACATCGACAGACTATAGCAAGTTACTGCAAAAATTGTATGAGGCAAATCCCGTCCCCTTTGCCACTGCACTGGGCAAAGTGTTGCTTTTAGCAGGATCCCCTTGACTCAGCCTAGGACTCATGCAGCCACATTATTGGGATGCAGGCCTTGCCAGTGGGTGCACTTTAGCCTTTTAATGACACATTTGAGGTGTTTGTTTTGAAAGTAGATCTGAGCTGCTAGACTGTAAGTGTACCAATGCATTAGGTTTGACCCAGTGTAAAATATCATAGCAGTTAAGCTGATGACTGGAGTTAATTCATTAGTACATGTGCAACAGAAGCTTTATTTTAGCCTCAGAACACATAAATGCAAGGTGAACAAAATCAGAAAGTCTTAAAATTAGTCTCCTCTGTTCCTCCACCAGACACACCCAACTAAATTAAACCAACAATGTACCAGGAACAAAAGACTATTTTTCATCTTCTTTTTTGTCCAAGATACCTTGGAGTACTAATCCATATCATGTACAAAGAGCCTGTAAAAACTTCCTTCTAAAATTATAACAACAGAAGAAATTAGGTCAGCTACTAAGGAGTAGCTTGGATATAATCAAGATAGAGCACCCCTGGGACACAAAAGGTAGTGCTTTTTGCATTTGCATTTCGTCAACTTACACGGCTTATTGCTGTGGGAGGAATTCAAGGCAAATAACTCTAAGACAGGATTTGCCAAAACGTTGGAAAACTGTTTGATCATTAATCGCATTTGCTAAGACTGTGATTAGGGTAATTGCTCTGTATTTCTTTTCACAAACCCATTGTCCATGGGGGGATCAGGAAGGACTATCCCCTACCCCCACGAAGTGCAGCACAGCTTAGTTGGCTCTTTGCGCCTTTTTTTTTCCCCTGAAACATCAAATACTTTCCCCTGAAAAGGCACAATACTAGTGGCTGGATACTGAGTAGCCCAGTGGTAGGATCTAATAAAGTAATATCTGTTTCATTGTAATTGTATCTCATTTTTCTTTCTAGGTGACTAGTTATTCTTTGGAGTGAATTGTCAAAGTGGTTAGCAGTGGGAAGGTTCAGCTGGGGTTTGGATGGACTTGCATAAAAGCTGAGCTTCTGAAATGCTACCTAGTATTTGAAAACAATTCTTTTCTTCGGCGTGGCTAGCGGCAACAATAGCACGCAAGGTCTCATGTTGTGTCAGTGGCTGTGTCGTGTATTAATGCTGCCCCCACAGTTTGGCTCTAGCTTCCTTTTTTTTTATTACACAACTGCATAAAAAGGTTCTTGTCTGAATCTGAAGCAATATTTGAAAACTCTGTTTTAATTACTCGCACATGCATTTCTGTGACACACATCCCTATGGAATCTGGGCATTGCTACTTTAATTTACAGAAAGAAGAGCACAGATCCTATTCTCTCTCCCTACAGATTAAAAAATCCCTTGGTTACTACAGCATTCTTTTGAACAGTGGCTGTAAAAGTTTTCTTGTGGTTTCCCCCCAACCCCCCTGCCCCATGCTTATTATTTCAACAAGTACATCTAAAATGTGCTCGGTTTACAAGAAAACAAAAAATCCTGTTCTTCCTGTCAGTGGTACAGGCTCATCCTATGCTTCAGAAATCCATTGGATTCTTTCCCTCTCAGATCATCGGCTACAAGAGTTCTGTAGGATAAATTTATGCCTCGTTTACATTGCACAATACTGTCTTCAGGTTCTGCTCTCAGTGTGTGCACACAATGTGGAACTACATCCAGCTTATTTGCTCTCTCTGTTATGTTGTTTCTGAAGAGCCAAGAGGATTAAAAAAAGCAGCAAACATTTGATGTTGTTGTTAAGCCCAGTTCATCTGACTTTAAGTAAACAAAGTAATAAATCTATTAAGAAATAAGATGCAACTTTTACAGTTACTCTCCAGGATCGACCCATGCCTTAAGGAAGAAAGAGAAATTGAGGAGTTTTATGCCGGAGGCATTCCTGAGAAAGGTAAGGAGGTATGCAAATAGAAATCTAATCTGGTTCTGACGTACGTGCTTGGGCAGAAATCTATTGTTAGACAAACATGTTGTTCCTGAGCAGCAGAACTAACGAAGCCTGATTTCCTACGGATTTGCGTCCTTTGTCCCACATCTCTTTCTCCTTCACCACAATAATCCCAGCTCTCCTCATGCCTCCGATGACACTGTCACTACCAAGAGACAACAAACTCTGGGACTAGTCTGGAGCTATAAAAATACTCACTGCTGGCACGTGTGTGCTGACTGGCCAGCTGGCTGGCAAGCAACATTCAATGGCTGAGATCCTCTTGCCTTTTCTTTAGTCAAGGCAGTAACCTGACTCTCTGTGCCTTATCCTGCTGCCAGATTTCATGAAATGTTTTAAAAAAAATAATTATGTCTAACATTACCACCCTTTCAACTTTAGTCAAAATCTGATTTGCCAGAGGGTTACAAGAATTATTAGGTACAGGACAAACACTGATTGCATAAGCTTTGTTTCCACAGGAAACTAGATTCAGAAGTTCAGCTACTTTTGTCTTAAAAAAACAAAAAAAAAAACCAGGGCTAATTAGGAAGTTCTCCCACAGTCATTTTCAGCTGCAATAATTTGTGTAAGAAATGGTGACTGACCAGTTATCTCACACTAAAAGTTAATGTCTGATTTACTTTTTTAATAAAGAAATGTGTGAAAGTTTCTATTGCTGCTGCTAACACTGAGACGTTTCATATGGCTAAATATTTACAGTCTACTGCACAATCATTATTGCCCCTTTCCAAAGGAAAACATGCTGCCTCCTCTGTGGTCTGCTCTCTGGGCACCTCTCTGTTCACAGCTTTAGGAGAGCTCCACTGGACTGCATCTGCATGCTGCCTGGACTTCAGACTACATTGAGCAATAAACATCTCTGCTCAGAGTGCTCCCTCTGGCATATTTGCTTGAATCATGACCTTATGTTTTGGTTTTGTTGTTTATTCCAGTTTCTTCAATACACACTCCCACTGCTGCTTTACCAAGCTGCCAATTAAGAACCCTTTTTAAAGCGCCTTATCTATTTCTCCCCAGGAAACCTAAACAAAGAAGTAAATAACTGAGGACGGGCAAGCTGAAAGCTTGCACCTCCCAGATCACTTCATTTCCCCTCCCCATCACACCTTAACATCTCAGTTACAGCAACTCTTCTGTTAGCTGAGGGCAGGGTAACAGCACTTCAGGAACAGAAGCGTGTCATTGCATAGAAGGCAAAACATGGCGTTGCCAGTAGCGCGGGGCTACAGGACAAAGCGTGAGAAGAGAGGCTTGCAGTGCAGCATTGCAACAGCTCAGAACTGGATGACGACCAGCAGTAGAAGTTGGTGAACGGAAAAGGAGCAGAGGTGACCTGTGCCATCAAGATACCAGGAAAGGCTTCCATTTTACCTGTTTCCCCTCAAAATGGCTGCAGCTTCCTATCGGTCTCGGTTGGGTGGAGGCCAGCTGTTGAAATACTGCTCCAGATCTCCAGCAAGAGGTGTTGCAGGAGCAGGACGGTGAGGAGCAGCAGCAGTACCCTGGGAGGTGCCCAGAGTGGAGGGGAGCAAGGTGCCTACAGCTGGGGGGGTGACATGAGCTGGCTTTTGCAGTTTGGGGATGAGTAGGGAAGGGAAGGTGCAGATCGTCGAGGGAGGTTGAGAAAACTGTAAAGAACCAAATCACGTATGGGCCTAGGACTTTAGCACTCTAAGGAATGGCTTTCATAACAGTGTGAGAAACTCCTTTGTTCGTACCAGGACTGGGTGTACAGACGTAACTGCGTGCGTAAACACTGGGACTGGGCACAGTGAATGTAACACTGGGCAGATGTGTCATTCCTTGCCCTCCCTGCATGTGTGCACACATACATATACACAGACACACTTACCGTTTTTCACCTTTGGACTTCTGGGAGCAGGACACAAGATCCATCGAGGTGTAGCGAGGGAGAGAGCAGCCAGGTTAAAGACTCTTCCTGGGATTGTTCATCTGCCGAGGACCTAGCAGGAAGGGAGGATAATTGAAGTGCAAATTATCTTTAGCTATAATTAGATGTTCACATATATTAAAAATATCTTTAAAGAAATTTAAAAGATGATTTCAAGATGAAAATAAGGCTTAGTGCACTTCAGAATCTAGATGCTTCCCCTCTCAGACTCAGGCTATATTGAGGGGAGTAGCCCATTAGTGCCGTCTTGAGTTTTACAGTAAATTATCTCAGATGCATTGGCAGAAGATTAGAAGACTTAAAAAAACCCAACCGTTTAAAAATCTCATTTTTCATACTCATTGAACACTAGGGCATGACATGTGTTTTTTGATGTACTGAAATTACTGTAAAAAACCCGCTGACATAGTCCTGATGCTTGAACCAATGGATATAATGTTGTAGTTACAACTCTGGTAAAAGTTTCCAGCTAGCAAAAAAAAAAAAAAGGCATTTCCCTGCAGTGTTTATGTAAACCTACAACAGAGGTAAGTTCCCGTGGAGTCCTGTCTTTGCTAACATAAGCACCACACAGTATAATGTGACCACGTTGGTTCATGCTAGTCTTCCAACCAGATTTCTTCTTGCTGCTTCTACTGGACCACTATTCCAAATCCTAAATTCTCTGGTGGTCAGGAACATCTTTATAATTTGCATCCTAAATGTACTTATGGCAAGTCTGTGTCCCTCACTTTAAATAATTCTTTCCTTTTTCTTGTGTTTGCTACTAACATAGAACCCTTGAAAGCATGCCCAGAGCCAGCTTAGCTTCAGTTTTCATTTGTTAGGCTAAATAAATCATGTTTCTGAACATCCTAGTAGCCCTTCTCCAGAACGCTCACAGTTTGAATTGGTCTTTCTTGAACACTGGCAAACAGAACTCTTTCTGTCTTGCCATGAGGTTACTTCTTAACAGCATTATCTTTGTATCCTCTTCAAGTTAGATTATGTGGAAGCTGAAGTCAAGACCTATTAGATCTGTTGCATTTCTTTTGCCTACAAAGTCTGTTATACAGTTATTACACCAACGAAAGCTGCCAAATTAGTCTGGCACAGTCTACCCTTGGTAAAACAATACTTTTGTTTCATGCAATTTTCCTTTTACATCTCCAAGTGTTCTTTCCTTTGTATTATTTGAAAAGCCCCTGTACTACTGGAGGTAGCAATCCATGGTAAATTAAATTGAATGTACTAGGGAAAGAGCTCAGAGAATCATAATTGTCATACAGATCAAATGTGGCTTCTTAAGTGGGACTAGATGACTAAGACTGACCACGTACCAAAAAGAATGAAATCAAGATTCTGGATACAGCCTATGTCAGTCCACTGCATCAGTGCAAGAAACAAAGTCGGTGCAACACCTAACTGTACTTAGCCATATTTTTCAATCTCCATCACAAATGCTAGTAACATATTTGATAAGCAGTTTCATTGATCTGTGCTCTATGGTAGCAGAGACCACAAATAAAAAAAGGCAACCCGCACACAGGTCTCTCGGGACAAGGTTTAAATAGAGTGAATCTATTATGCTGGCTAGCTAGGGACTCATTACTGAATTCACCATTCTTTGTCTTTGGAAAGGCTAGAATCCATTCTGGGAGAAAAGCCCTTCAGCCCTTGGGATCCCAGCAAAAGATTAGAGTCTCTTTTTATCATTCAACAGTCCTATTTCATCCCCACTGCAGAAAAGATAATGCCAAGGGCCATTGTTTCCTATCCTCAGGCAGGCTGGGATCTCTTCTGAGAGGGCAGAATTTTTAAGCTCTTGCAGCCCTGGTAGGAAGTGCAACGAAAAGTAGGCAAGAACTACCTCTCTGCTCTTAAAGGCTGGATTTCCCTGTATAATTATCCCAGTAGGAGCTGGAATTTGGAGGACTCATCTGAGTGTGGGCACACGGGGTGCGGGGCACAAAGGCTGGCGTTCCGCCCCAGCCCTGTGTGGAGCAGAAAGCAAGGCAGCTCCTTTCTCCGGCAGCGCTGATATCTTTCCCAGCAACAGAATTGCTGCACTCTCCACGTGATGATTTGACGCTGACATAATGCTTCCATATAATCTCTGAACATGGGAACTTCGGCACAGACCCCTTAAACCATACTTGCCTACACTGCTGCTGTCCAAAATTGCCTCGTAACTTAGCAACTAACTTGCTACCTGCTATCGCTCATAGGCCTTCTTTAACATTACCATTTCTTGAGCTTCTCCCTTTCATTACGTGTATGTATTTCAAATATTTTCCCCCTCATTTGCAGTGCTTCAAGAAGCAACTCAGTTTTCCTGGTTTTGGCCTTTTTTTGCTATCTCTCTACTGTAATTGTGTCTCATGAACATCACTACAGCTCTTATCCTTAGACTTATCACCACATCACCTAGCACACCTGTTACTTCAGTAAGGGTAATTAGCAAGGAACAATTATCCTTTGGTAGTTTGCAAACAGGATGTAAACCCAGTACGTTAGAACAACAAAGGTGAAAGATCTAAAAACCAACCAGCCCCCACCACACGTTTAAGTTATGATTTTCACACCAAGCCTAATGCAGCTTATATAAGACTTCACATATTTGCAAATGAAGTGTTTCATTCCAGGACAACAGAAAAGCACACAAAGTAAACCTCCATTTTCTGGATTAACACACCACTACCAACAGTTAAAGGAACAGGCAGCTACACACGCTGCAAAGGCAGTTGTTAAACAGCCATCTGTCTCTATTGCTGGGTTTTGTCCAAGAGCAAAGGGGAACTGCATGCCTTAACCTTCATTTATGGACCGAAGGAACTGGCTTTGCTTATGTTTTCTTTCACTGTTGCTACAGTCTTATCTATTTGGTATCTTAAATATTTACAGTACACAGACTTCTAGCACCTCGCAATTTTTCCCCCTATATTTGTACCTGTTTATACATGATCCTGTGGCTCGTTTTATTCAGAGATATTTGAGTACCTCAGGGTCTTGTGGTTTTGCTGCATGTGGTGATGTACTAACAGCGTACAGAAATATTTAAATTGCTACTTGAAATACAATTTGTACAAAAACTTAAACGAGCATCAATCAGAAGACTGATCACAAAAGCTTCATATAAATAAGCCTTTAACTTCAGTGAACAAGTAAGGGCTTGCAAGAGAGCCTTTGGTCATATTTTAATGCATTAAACACTGTTTCATTAAGAGATATATTAAATCCCTCGTTAACTGGCCCTTCCCTCCTCCAAATCTCTCTACAACCTTAGGGAAGAAAAAAAGAAAGCGTGAAAGCAATGTTGAAACTAGAAATGGCATATAAAAGAATACAAAATGTATTTATTAAATGACATATTGAATATTTGAAGTTAGGAACTGCAAAGGAAAATGAGTTAGGAGTGCCCAAGTACAGAACCATGCTTTTTTTTTTTTTTTCTGTTAGGTAACAGAAATACCTTTCAAAACACTGGCATTTATGTAAGTGGAGATGAGGTTTCCATTAAACATTTACCTTTCACAGTGAGCATATTTTTGCTTTGTTAGCCGATGACTACCACTGCTTTCTCTATCAAACAGGATTAGCTTCCTTCAACATTCCCCCCTGCCCCCCTTAACCGCAATTTATGAATCATCAAATTTATAACTTGTCAGGCTTGGTCTGACACCTTAGGGCAAACCGGGACCCTGCTTCAAACAAGACAAGTTAACAGCTTAGTGGACAATTTGCTGTTAAATTCCCTGAAGTCCTGGATGCATTCTTACCAAATAGCGAAAAGAGAGAGTAGTACCTTAGGACAGCTTTTTTTGAGAGCTGTGGTCATTGGTATCCCCGAATCAGATTACTAAAAATAAAACAATTCACATAGAGGAACATGCTGCAATGCATAGACTGGAAGGTGGCTAGAAGGATAAACCAAAAAAATCAACTCACAAGCTTCTGGAAAAAAAAAAAAAAACAACCTAAGTTTTTAAACAAGGGTCCTTTTTAGAGGAAACAAAAATACTAAGATCTCTGCAAGAATTTTCCTATGGACTTTCAAAAGTATGAGCTTATTTCTCACTTTTTCCTCCTCAACTTCCATAGAATTTCAGCTTCTTCTTAAAAGCCTCCCAGAACCCAGTACTTCTGAATGGTACTGCAATGGAACATGTGAGACAAGGTAAATGACTACATCAAAGAAAAATCCTGAATGAAAACGTAAAACCCATATGCAGCATCCACACTAGACACGCTCAATCTCATCTGTGCATCACCAGTGGTTAATTTTTTAGTATAGGCTCATGCCTGTAGATTTATTTGGTCTTAAAAGCTCAGTGAAGAGTTCAGTAGCTCAGACAAGAAGGCAGTTAGTGCCTTGGCCTCACTGGTGCCCAAGGAACACAAGGGAACTCTGCATGTAAATCACGAGGCATTAGAACTGACTTCTTTGAAAGCTATGATATAACAGATTATCAAAATCTCCAGCCGCTATCTGGATCTGGTTGTAGTAAGTAGTCTTTAAAGTGACCTTCTGAAGCGGCCTTTGTTCATTTCTTGCATCACTAGGAGAACGTTGTAAATATATAATGCTTAGTACAGCTGTGCCACAAGAAAATAGATCCTGGGTAATGACAGGAGAACGACCTGGAGTGACACAAATTATTCTGGACAAAATTGTGTTCAAAAGTGACATATTTAATAGCTGCCTATCCATGGAGTAACATGCATTGCTGATAGTCCTGCATAAGAGGACTACAGCATTTCTAACAACAGAGAAAGACCAAAGCATGCTGGAGATTAAAGTGTGAACAGCATAAACTCCGAGTTTTCCCTTCATGCTGAGGAGCCTGCCCTGCTTCCCTTCCCACCCCCTGCCAAGATAATGATTACTCACCCTATCAGTTCTGAACAAACCCTGGAGCCCTGTATACAAGCTTGATTTGACCAAATTTAATTGCCTGCTATAAGTATGCCATTATTATATTGATGTACCATACAGTTCTGTTTAAAGTTCTCACAGAGCATGTGCCACTTATCCACAGGAAAAAAACCCACAAAAAAAACCAAAACAAAGAAACAACACACCACCCTTTTTTTTTCCCTCACTACATTTTCACTTGTGCAACAAGAAGAGACTATTCATGAGTAGTAGTATTAGTCATGACTCCAATCAAGCTGATACAATTTCAGAATACAATGGGGAACCTAACGAACTTGTGAGAGTTTGACAGGGTGCATATCAGCACAGCAAAGGGAGGTAGGGTATTTGAAATATTACAACACATCGACATGCCTCACTACGGGGATAAACATTGGCCCAAGATTGATATTTGCTGCAAGACTTTGTTACTCATTTCCAGTATTTTGTTTTTGATACCAGTTGGGCATCCTCCCAAGAAAACTGGAATCTTCTTTCTTGGAATGGACAGATTTCAAGGGAGCATTATGCAAACACCGATATCTTCCCTCTATGATCTTTGTCTAGTTACAAAGCTGCATATTAAAGATAAGAGGCAATTGCTCTGACATAGAATTTAAGTGTAAAATAAAGAATCAACACTACTCCTTTAAAGCATTTGGCAATAGGGTAGAAAAAATGTGGTTTAAGCCAAAGGAAGCTTTCCTAACAAAGACACAGCAGGCCCTCTATCTCCAAGAGCGTATGCATTTGTTTCTGATTAAAGCAAACCCCAATATTGCAGGCACATATTTGATTGTAAGTGAACTTTCTATTTAGGGGCTGAAGAAAATTAATTGCTTATAGAGAAAGCGTTACTCTAAAAAAAAAATAAACCCACAAAACACGACTAAAAAGCCCCACCCCACAGCAAAAAGCTCCATAAATTCAAGATACATATAACTGAAGGAAAAATAATTAAAACACCGTTGTCAAAATAATAAATAATTTCTGAATACAACTTTTCCAAATATATTAAAACAAACAAACGATTTATTTTACAGTGTACTTATTCCTAGAAAAGAGACTTTACATAGCAGTTTTGTTACATATTGAATTGTCTTGCAGAGTTCTGATCATTTTAGAAATCATAATAAAGGTGGTTTACTTGATTCCTGAAAATTCAGTGGGAGTTGCAAAACTAAGTCTTGCTCACACCTTGCAACCAGTAGTTCAAAGGACTAGTCACAGGAATTTAGCTAACTTTGCTACTGAAAAAACCCCAACACCCAACCACAAAAACCCTCACCAATTTCCCTGTGCGAGATCTACAGATGGTAGCAAGAGTAAGAAAAGTCCACTGAAGCAGTACGAGTCAAAATATGTAGAAGGTAAAAGCATGCCTTCTCCAAAGTCAACAGGAACTGTAAACAGCTGCACGGAGCTAGGATTTCACCATTTATGAAGCGGTCAGTTAAGCGAATATTCACAACTAGAATAAGGCTTATTCTAGTAAACCAAAACATTTGTGGTTCGAAAAATTGAAGCAGCTTTCATACCTACTTTAAAAATATGTTTCCATTTGTCAACACACAGTTTTAAGTACAACTCCACAACATTCTGGGAACTGCATGATGCAATAAACTCTTCCAACAGAGAAAGGGCTAGCCAGCATGTGATTTAACAGTAATAAAACACTTGAAGCAAACAATTCTGCTAATACATACCAGTGAAAAGGAGACGGCTCCCTTATGGATTTTTACTGAAAAAAGAGGGAAAGCAAGATAGACAAGTGGTTAAATTCAGTATACTCCCACTAACATATTACAAATAAATACAGCTTTGTAAGAACTCTGGATCTTGATTTGTTCTGCAAAACACAAGAAGCTTTCGGAGCAATTTAGGTTTTCCAGCAAATGGAATGATTCTCAATCTCCTTCCCCAAAAGGAAACAAATCCTTAGAGAAGCTCCTGTCTTTGCTGTGTGAACACGGAAGTTCACAAGGAAAACTCCCAACTAGCTTCAGCATAGGCAGACTGCTACTCTTACATGCCCTCAGTAGAGATGGGCTCTCCCTGAAAGCAAATCTGAGCTGGAGCTCAGCTTTAGCTGCAGCCTCTACTCTTGCAAACTAACTTAAAGAGAGAGCCTGAGAGATCTAACATTTCTAGATTAATTTTTCTCTTCTATACTTTTTTCCTGCCAGGCAGGAAATGAAGATACTTTTCTGTATCAAGGCAGAGCTACTGCAGATTTTCACAGCTGAAGTGGTTTTATGGTAAAACAGTCCCATTTATTTTTCACTTGCATTTTTTGAAAGAGCTCTGCATTAAAAATCAAAATATGAAGTCAAAGAACTGAAAAGTATTTCTGTACATTTAGAATTGCTACTGATTCAAATAGAGACAATATACAGCACAATACAGAAAGAGTCTAACAGAAAAAAATTTGGAGAATTGCCAACTTGGGTCTCCCATTTATGAATTTAGAAATCATTTGACATTCAACTGTTGCTTTTCAAGAGATAATTAGCAGCACCTCCTGATCTATTTGCTTCTCCCCTGTACCAAAAGGCTCGTTCTTTGAATTTAAATCTCTCTTTGAAAGAATTTGTGTTTGGAAATATACAGCGGAATTTTCTACCTTTTTGGAATGGCAATATATACATGTGGTACACATGATGAAGCTGTGTTAGAAAGATGGCTAAACTGATCTTTAAAATCAGAGGAAAAAAGGAGAAGATTTTGCATCCATGCACACAGGATAGGAGTAACAAGCTTTTACACCACACTTGAAGACTTCATGGGCTAGGAGACAATAATTATGTTCTATTTATAGTGTCCTTTTTCCTGAACAACATATTAACTTTATTCCTTGTTTAGAACACTCACCAAGAAGTGCTGGTTTGCCTGACACTTTGCTAATTCCAGGATAATGCTGCTCTATAATATTTCACTTCCTCCTTCCACCTGCCCTGAAAATAAAATTTATTTACATAGTATCTACTTTTAGCAGGATAGACCCTATATTTAAAATTAGCTCTAAATAGGTACTTTAGCAACTATTTATCAGATGCTCAGGCATACAGGCAAAGATATATTGATTACATAAGACATATATAGAATCATCTGTCCTGAGAAGAACCAACACTGAAGTTATTCCAAACATTAAATTATTGCTCATCTAATTTGAGAAAGTGTCAAGTCCTATAACTTAGTACAAAAAAATAATTTTTTAAACAAAAAAGTGAAAATCTTGACTATAGATTCATTCCATTTGGAGGGGCTGTTAAGTTAGTCCACAATAAGAGTTTTGCTTACATTATTGACTGTTCTTTCCTCTTCACTGTTAGATGGGCTGTTGACGTTGATAATTCTTAGCTTAAAAAAAGTCCTATTAGCAGTGACTTAACTTCAAAGAGATTAAATTCAAATTAAAAAGTTGCATTGATAATGAAAACTCAGCATATTCTATGAAATATTAAAAATTCTTTATTTCCGGCCAGTATAGTATTGTTACAGACATTCATTTCTTGCTCCGCACTTGCATATGATTAAAGTTGGGCACTCCCAACCACCAAAAAAGTTAAATGGTTATTACGGTACAGGCACAAAGTAGCCAAACAGCTTTACTTTCCTTAAGCAAAGCTGTGATTGTGCTCTAACAGCATTTACTACCAGTGCATAGATTGTTTTCTCCTCCCAAGACCAAGCAAGAAAGGGAAATTTCCCTTAACTGAAGGAACATAGACGGCAGGTCTGCTACTAAAGCAGTTGTTTCATCAGTGGAAGAATGACAGATATCTGGATGCACTGAATGCCTGCCTTCATTGCTTTCAGTTGCACTTACATGGGCTTGCTCAGAACTGTATTAAACATCCTTGCAGGTCTCCATTACTGCTTTCATTATTATAATCACCATCAAAGTTCCACATTTGAAGAATCAACAGGATTTTTTTTTATTTTTTAAAGTAAACCAACAAAAATCCCAGAAGACTGTCAGTATTGCAGGTCTCTTGCTTCCTAACCACTATTTAAAATCTCTTTCCTTGCTAGAAGCATCAATTCCCTTCCATCAGGAAGGCAGCACCAGAGACACTTTGTATCACTTAACTGTAAATTAACACAACTAGTGTATTTTACTGCATTTCAACCTTCCAGTTACAGTGGTAAAGTTAACTATTAGCATATGGAATGAGTATCAGATACTTATATATACCAAAGGCAAGTTAGTCACAAAAACCTCTACAAATATATTACAAAGAAAACTAGCAGCAAACACTGCTGTCATTACACAGTACTCTTTCATGACAGATGACTGATTGGGATGGCCATCTGGAAAACAAGCTGATAACTATAATGTTATAAAAATAGAAAAACAAATATTTGATCATAGTAACTGTATGAACAAGTGTTAGAAGGAGGGAAGTAAGCAAGTATGACTCAGTTAACACAAATTCTACTTATACAAGAGTGCCTCCAAGCCACAAAACATGTAGTTTCAGTTTTACATTAATCATCAAAACTTCAGTCTGATACATGCAACTGACCGTGGCAAGCATGTCTGAATAGGCAAGGGAACATAATTCTGTAGATTCTTCTCTATAGCACGCAGCCCTATGCCATTGGTACGAATGCCAGTCTTCACTTACATGATGCATTGTAGCAGCAAGGTGTATTGTAGTTCAGAATGGAGGGAAATGGCAGAAAAGCGCATACCATGCTTTCATCAGAGGTATGTTTCAAAATATGCACTATATGTGTACAGTTTGTTTCTAGGCACATCTTTGGTTACATTCTCAATACAGTCTGCTTTACAAAAAAAATAAATAAATCAGTCAAGACTTGGTTAAAATCCAGGCAAAGATAAAACTTCTTTTTTTTTTTTTTTCCAGAAAACAAAACAGTAGAAGTCCCTTTAAATTGACGTTTTATTATATCCATAAACGATAAAATCCCAATGCTACAGTAAGGCATGTAAATACTGAACCTGAAAGAAAATAAAAATGGGGAAGAAAACAGAGACATTAAATCATTAGGCTCTTGGAACACTTCTTCAGATGGCTATGTATGCATCTTACTACAATACTAAAAGTGTAACCACCACCCCTTCTCCATGTAAGAAAAGAAGGGTTTTGATTTACATAAACAATGTCAAGGTGGAGGGGCACAAAAATGACAAATAAAAAGGAAGAAAAAAGAATGCAGGAAAACCAGGCTGGAAAACTATCAAAAGGCCGAAAGAAACCCTTAGGTGCTTACCACTCCAAAAAAGATCAGTATGGCAAGTTACAATTGTAAAGTGAGGAAATGAATAACAGGATTATTAAATCACAGTCAAGCATTCAAACAAATAAATGAAAGCTATCTTTAACAAGCCTTACCAGTTTGCAATTTTTAAAATTCCTATTTAAATGAAATCAACTTTTGGTTTACTAGATATACACACAAAAGTTTTTTGCCACTGTTTGCAACAGGAGAACATCAAACACAATGCAAATTATTTTTAATTTTTTCTTTTTTCATGCAGAGTTCAACATATTTTTGCAGAGTTCAACATAGGGATGGTGGGGAAAAGAATTTCCTCTCATTTTAATAAAGTGCCTTTCATTTTCCAGTAATGGTTCTCTCTAACGGATATGCCTGAAGTACAGTACTATGAATAGATGTAAGTGATTGTACTTGTGACAAAATCCATTGTAAAAGAATAATCAGAAAATCTGTATCATAAGAATAATTTTCTACTGCAAACCTGCTCATTTAATAGCACTGCACACTCAGTAGCAAAGTATAAAAATATTAAAGTTACCTAGGGCAATAATGTTGGCGCACACACACACACACAGTATTTTTCTAATGCACGTGCCTGAAAAATGAAAGTTTAAAGAATACGTGGCACTGAACAGTCAGAAAAGCTGAAATGTTCCATTTTGCATACAGATCTCCATTGGACAGATGAAGAAATCCTAGAAGTGCAGGAATGCAGCAGGCTGCTTTTGTAAATTAAGTCAGGCACAGAAGAACTTTTTGGCCCTTGTTAACAGGCAGTCTTTTAGATTTCTCATACACATTATTATTACAGTATAAAGCAGGGGAAAAACCAAAAAGTCAGAGAGCCACGGCCCATGCAAAATAAAGTTGCGGATCACAGGAAACTTTGCCTGGGTTAAGTATACAAATAAGGCTGCTAATCTTGACTGAGACTATTTCAAGTATTTTTTTTGTTTTAATCGGGGCCTTTAGGAATACAGCCAATTGAGAGTTTGCCAAACATTTAACAATGTTTAACAGTTTCACCATGAGAGATAACCATCAGATTCCTTACCTGCTAAGTACTTAATATTATCAAGTTTGTGAGATTCTAGCATTGTTTTCAGGTCTGCAACTTCTGTGTCTATTTTTCGGTCTGTTTGGGTCAAAGCTCGATCTTGTTGTGCATGCTAAAAAGCAAAGCAACAAAATTATGCAATTTGAACAGTTTCTAGTTTATTTAGCAATTTTACCCATCCCTTCAAGCTGTATTTTTGGTTCTTCCTTAAATGTATGTTAACTTGCATTCAAAGAGAACAAGTTCCTTCCAAGCTGATTATATCCAAGGAATTGAATAATTTGGTGAAGTCGGAAAATTTAAATGATTACATGTTCCTTAACACAGAATCTAGAAAGTGGCAGAACTGGATGCCTTCTTACCTCAATCTAGCAGCCTAAATATTAACATCAATCTGTTGTTTGGCCCCACTGATATTAAAGTCACTACTCAATTATAAGAGCTATTGAGAGGTCTAAGAGCCTTTTGTGACAAAAACATACCGGAGCATAAAGATCTATGGATCATTAGAGAAAGTGAGAATTGGTCTTCTGATGTAAAAAAAGAGCACGTCTTCACCTTGTAATGAATTCTACCACAAAACCAGCTACAGACAAATTCAGAATCTGATTATGACAGAAGACACGACTTCTGTAAAAAAATGGGACAGAATTATTACTCAGAAAAAACTGAAAGATCAAACTTATAAACTGAGAACAGCTGCTGAGTTGCTGATATTGTCAAATCAGCACTACTGAAACATTGTGAATCAGTTAATGATTTACTGCTAGACACCTTCCTAGGAATAATTCCCTATACTACAGAAAGGAAACAAAGGAAGAGGAAGTGCTTGGTAAAAACCTCCTCTAAAATGAAGCCAAATCAGTCTAGCGGTGTGTTTCAGTCTCACTGAACACAGAGGGGAAAAATTAATTTCATGAACTAACATTAGGAGTAGAATTCCATCTAGAGAAAATACTGCATGCATGAAGTTTCAAATCAAAGTGACCACTGGACAGTTTATATATACATGCAGAGGGTCTAATAACATACATGAAAGCCACCTTATTCTGTAGACACTTCAGTTACTTGTACCAATATGAAAATACACAGGGAAACAATGAAGTACAATGACATTTTGTACATTAAAGTGCCTAAAGACATGAACAACTCTAAAAAGAATACTGGGTCTATAACACAAGTACAAAAAGATTTGCTGTGTAATAATCAGCTACCAAGTTCTTACCAATTCCACTATTTCTGTCCTCATTTCAAGTAGTTTTCTTTCATTAAGTGAGTACTAGAGGGAGGGGAAAAAAAAAGATAAACATCATATTGTCATTAAACTTTTCCCCACACACTTAAAAGCATATTCCTTTGTTTCCAAATTCTGTAGAACACTGAATCTGGACAAGATTATTGTCTGACAACACTTGGAAGACAGTGTTGTAGGTAATTGCTGTCCTGTGGAAAAGCACAATTTAGACAGGTGTTCATCCACACCTCTAACAAGTCCATCAGACTATCATCTTCTGCAAAAACTGTATATATTAATAAGCAGCTGGAAGAAAGGTTGGCAGATTTGCATTTCTAAACAGTAACTCTGGAACAGTTAACTAATCCATTGAGCATACAAGCACAATTAAGACTGAACCATCTACTTTCTTCAGAAAGGGGAGTACAATTTTTAAACATCATATCAAACTCAGCTACCAAAGAAATGTTTAGCCAGCACTGCATGCACTCCCCATTTGTATTGTTCTGACCATCATTTCATGACATATTTGTTAAATATAGAACCTTTGTATCTCACATTAAGCCATTCATTTGTGGAACATCAGAAGCTGTGGCTTATTTTTAAATTACAGCTATTTGGGTTCAAGGAAAGTTAAATCCAAATTGAAGAGGCATACCTTTAAGGCAGGTCACCCTTATGACTCATGAACAGGCACGATTTACCTTGACATTGATAATGGTTCCTGTCCCACTACTGGGGCAATTAAATTATTCATGGACAGCTGCTAAACTACCAGTCTATAGTGCAGAGTATTAAGGTCATCAGGCACCCATCTCAGAATCCTTAGTTACATAGCAATAACCTCATCTGTTGACATTCCCATGTGGAAAGTCGCTTTATTTTTCCTCCACTCTGGAAGCTTATTCCACTTTAATATTAAACTCAGATTAATCTACATAAATGCCTCAGCATTGAAAAACGCTCCTTACAGATCTAGAGCTCTATTTGGACTTTTGACTGATCTAAAGATGAAGTTAAGAGATAGCAGTCTGCTACAAATGTAGAAAATAACATAAAAGAGACAAGTAACAGCATGTCTGCAATTAATGAAACAGTCACTGGATTCTGCAAAATGAAGAGAAAGATAAACACAGAAATTCAGACATTTTATATAAATATATGGTTTTGAAAGTGGTAAGATGGCAGAATATTTATAAAAGAACCTAATTAAAATTAAGCTTGAGGTGAAATTTCACATAAGAATAGGACCTCACATTAATAAACTGATCATCACTACCAAAACCCATGACATTTTAAAATAAACAATATTATGGGTTGAAATAGCTCGCCTGTTTTACTTTAAATAGATGCTGTTAGCCAAATACACATTTTCTGACCAATTTATATTCTACAGGCTTCTTTCTTGATGTTTGTGTTTGTTGAAGTTTTGCTCTGTGGCTAGAACTTTAGGTCAGACCCAAGAATTTTAAGCTTGGGTTTAAGACAGTGAAATATATCCTTTTACTGCAAGGCATCACCACACATCTGTAACACTACCAGTGCATAAAAAAAGTTGCAAAGACAAGGTTAAACTTCCCCCCTGAAATTCAACAGGGAGATTTCCCCTTAAGTCCACGTTTTTCACAGTGCAGAGAAAATTCAGTTCTCAGATGCACCTTGATATTTTTAACAGCAAGCTTAGAGGCACTGTGATGCATGAACACATGAATATATATGGAATTTTGTACTGTACTTCAAGTTTTTAAATCACATCTGTATCACTGCACATATAAATCACAGCATAAACAGATGTGCATTAAGCAATTTGGGACTCTCCAAGAAATGTAAAGTGGTTTGAAACTTTAAAGACTGTCCACATCGGTGTTGACAAATTAATAAATTGTCCTTCAGTTCTTATTCCAAGCAAAACTGAAAGACAAAAACATTTTACTTAGTGCTTCAAGTTAAATCAATTTAAACTTAGGACATTTCTCTTCTGAATAGTAACTTACTAAGAATGCACAGTAACCTTCAATAATCCTGAGTTTTCTCTCAGAAAGCTAGATATTGAGTCCTAAGTCACATTACAATTGAAGTAAATATGATAATGATGATCTGCCTACTACAGAAAATACCGGATTACGTCTCTCCCCTAACTCAGCATATATGCTAGAACCTGCTCCCCATTCATCTGCCTTTTTCCCTTTTCTGTTCATGCATGGCAGAGCTGGCAATTGAAGCGGGGGGGAACAGAAGAGCAGTTTTCACAGAAACAATGACATTGTAGTTGCACAACAGACTACAAAGTTGATCAACTTTCTTAAGAGAAAGTTGATGTTGACATGCACAGTTTGCTTTTCCTGGGAGGCAGTCAAAATAATGTAGTGTTCTGCACAACAGAGTCCAGATTCCAGGATCCTACATAAATACACAAAAAACCACTAGTGCCTAATTTATCACTGGTGAAGCGGTTTTAAATAGGTTTTGTAAGCCTGAAGCTTTGCAAAGCTTATCATCTACACAGATAATACATTTCATATGATTTTTTTTAAAACATTACCATGAATTATCAACCTTTAAACAAGAATTCTACCTGCTCAAGTTGTACTTTATGCAAGCATCTACCATGGGATAACAGACTGTTAGTCATTATACTAAATCACTGACACAGCTGTTACCTAAACTAAGCATGTGAAAAACTTCAAGGGGCACACACAGAAGATGTACGATATCTACTTGAACCCTTCTTATTGCCTAAATTGGAGATAAATACTACATCTTCATTATACACCTGTGAAAAAGGACTGAATAAGGAATAATAGAAAAATGTCATTAAAAGATCTTTCAATTTAGAAGATGCAATTTCTCTGAGGTCCTAAAAGCTATTAAAAAAATATCTATGGGACCAGAATTCTATTTAGAGTGCTACATATAATGCAAAAACTTGTTAATCTTCTAATTCTTCATCTACGTTATTCTAATTTAAGATCACATTAATTCAGTCCTACCAGATATTTCAAATATTCAAAACAATCTGAACCAGTATCAGTTACAATTAAAAAAAATAAATTACAAGTATTTTCACAATAGGTGTTTCCTGACAAACTACCTATGCTATAAATTCTCTAGCTATAGGGAAATGAAACATCTTCAGTGATGATAAATTTGATGAAATGTGTAAACTTAATTAAGTGTGAAAATAGAGAAAGAGATATAGTAATAACATAGAAAACCTCTAGGCAGCTAGTCAGCATATTTAGATTAAATATCTAATATATTTAAGTGTAGTGTGTTAATCCTGATATTAAAACAATATCAAAATAGATAAACATAAAAACCAAATATGACACCTTGTACTATAGCAGCATAAGGATGAATGACTTGAATTAATATTTTGAAGGTGAATGATACTATAGATTAGTACAAAAATGCTCTTTGGGTAAGATGCTTTTACCCAAATTTGGAGATTACTCAGTGTTGAGGTGTTTCTAGAAGAAAGTAACCAAAACTTACCAATTCTTTTACTCTGCTCTTCTCTAGGTTTAGGTTTAATTTGTTATCTGCACGAACTTTGGTAATTTCATCCTAATGGGAAAAAATTGATAAATTAGCAAGCAAAACTTTATTTAATCATAAGCAGAAAGAATTAGACAAATATATTGTGCCTTTCTTTACATATTTCAGGAATCAAGCTTTTCTCCAATTAACGTACATAATTTTCAAAAGTATAAGTATTCCTATTCTTCCCCTGGGAAATACTCATGTTCTATAGTACGAATTGGATTTTGGAATTAAAAACCGACAATTACTTTTAAAACCAGAACACTGAGAACTGCACTTAATTGAGAGCACATCCTTTTTTAAGTGCCAGGAATGTTTCATAACTCATAACTCTGATTTCTAGAAATCCATGCCTAGGTACACCTATAAGTTGGACTTCCTCCATGGAGCAACCTTGATGCTCAAAACAACTTTAAAAGCAGTTTCTAACCTTCCAATATAAAAGAAAATATGTTTCTAAAGACTACATCTAGAGCCTTCAGAAAAAGCTAGAGTCAGGAAATGTTTATTATATTTTTAAACATCTAACTTTTAAAAACTAGCCTAAGTTGTACACTTGCATTTTACTTCATCAAAAGCTATAAGTGATTCCTGCTTTTCTCAGTGACAGCTGCCATTTTAATGCAACCTCCTGGCAGGGATTCCAGCCAGCTGATAGTTTGTCATGCGGCAAACTGCTGATCAGATGAATGTGTGGGAGAAACAAAAGATTGCTGATGTTCTGGGAGATTCTACTATTAAAACCAAATAAGCATCTCTCAAGTAGGCCAATGTCAACTAGTCAAGAGTTCACTAAATTAGTATGAACAATAATGAGACTCAATTTCTATGTCTGAATTTTTGACCTTTAACTGGTTTATAATTAGATGTCATTACGTGATATATTACAGTTTAATCAATCAAAAATTAGAAATAAATTTTTCTTAAACTTTTACAACATTGTGTCTTTTTGTCTTTTAGAGGAACAAGTATGAGCAAACATAAAATAACTTGCCCTTGTGAGAATTACATTTAAAAGTAAAATTTAAAGACATCTAGCTTTTAAGAAAATATGACTCAGATCCTTGATGCTCTACCAGTGGATTACACTATCTTATTTATAAACAACTAAAACCATAAAATAAGTTACAATTCAAAAATTAGATGATGAATGTATTTTAAAATGGTATTCTGAAAACCCAGATGCATTAAGCACTTCATAACACAGTATGAAACATGCAGGATTAGCCTTGAGAAATTTATGTTCTCCTTTTAGAGATGACAGTGCAAAAAGAAATCAAAGATAATAGGAACGAAACAGCAAGGAGGCACTAGGCTGGGTTTGACCACATTGTCAGCTAGCTCAACAAGTCCAACAGTCTGACAGTTCCATGGACAAATCCTAGGGAACAAAAAGTGCTCCATCCTTCCAGCTAAGAAGGACATCTCAGCAGGAAACAGTAGTTCTCAAGTCAGATGTCCATACTCCCTAAAAACAGTTAATGTTTCCCAGTTTCCAATCTTAATCACTCTTGCAAGAATGTTTGTTCCTGTGTAAAGGCTGCTTACAACTATACACCCATTGAAATAATAGATTTTAAGACAATCTTTCTTTTTTTTGACAGTAAAAGGGTGTTTGGAGCACTATTCAAGACAGGCAAACTATAAAGAACAGAAACACAGCACTGATGCTTAAACCTGGTAAGAATAAGAATCAGTATGATAATTAACAGTAAGTCTTCTACAGAGTCTGTTTTCTTGCAATGGTCATTTGCTCCCAAACAAATGGGACCAAACATAATGGTCCCAAACTTAGCGGCCTAAAGAAGCCATTTAAAAGCTATTTAAATTCTTGACAGCTAACAGATAAGTCTTCAGAGAAAAAAACACCCCCCCCCCCCCCCAAACTCAAGCCAATTAGCAAGTGCTGTAATTTTCAAAGTATGTTGCATCTTTACATGCAACAGGCAGGCCTAAATGCAGAACTTCACTCAGCCTTAACCATGACATGGCAGCCACTTTCTGAATTTGAACTAAGGACATGTAAGTAAAAAAAAAAAAAATCTGCAGTTAAATTTTTCTTCACCTCTTGTACCATTCACAGTTCTCTGTCATCATAAATGAAGCGTGCATGAAATTGTCTTTGCTGCAGCCCACAGTGTACCATCAACTGCAATTTCAATATCCTATATATCACAACAATGAAGCACAGCTTTCAAGATAAAATCTTGAAAGCAAAATTTTTTATTTTTTTTTAAAGCAGACAGGTGTTAATTCATAATTATATCGGTATAGTATCTTACCATGACTTGCTTCTTTATCTGCTGGAGTTCAAGTTTTATTTTCTGGGAGAGTAGAAAAAAAATTGTACACTTTATTACTGTATATAAACCCACATAATCTAGAAATACTAATGAATTTGCATGATCAGTAGCAACGACTATAATCCATGTGAAGAGGAAGGCACACTGAGCATGGTTTAACTCTATGTCCTCAGCACATGTATAGACATCACATGCATGTTTACTCAGTACTGTGCATTTCCAAACAACAGCACAAGACAGAAGCAGCAGTGTCCCACAGCAGTAAAGGCAGCCAAATGCATAGGATGGTATTAACAAGAGTAAATCCAGCAGGCCAAAGAAAGTGATTATTTCCCCATATTCAGCACTTGTGAGCCTGTACTGGAAGTGCTGTGTCCAGCTTTAGGCTCCCTGGTAAAAGACAGATGTTGACATGCAAGTCTGCTGGAGGGCCATGATGATGGGGGGCTGGAGCACACTGTGTTGTGGGTGGGGGGGAAGAGGAAAGAGAGAGATGGGTTTGTTCGGCTTTAAGAAAAAATGGCTAAATGGCAATCATACTGCAGCCTACAACTACCTAATGTTCCCTAGAGGTCCTTTCTAATCCAAATTATTTTATTACTTCATCTCTTTCAAAAGACACATGAAACGGGTACAGCTGTAGCATCTTTTATTAACTCTCTCTGGAGATCATCCAGTCCTATCCCCTGCTCAAAGCGGGGGTGACTAGAGCAGGTTGCTCAGGGCTGCATCCAGTTGGGTTTTGAATATCTCCAGGATAGGGATTCCACAGCCTCTCTGGGTATCCTGTTCCAGTGTTCTACCACCCTTAGAGTAAAAACTGTTTTCTTGGTTTTAAATAGCATTTCCCACATTTTGATCTGTGCCAATTACTTATTGTTCTGTTACCAGACAACACTGGAAAGAACCTGTCCATCTTCTTTATACACCCACCACCCCCCCCGCTTTCAAATATTTGTACACATTGATGAGATTCCTTCTGAGCCTTCACTTCTCCAGGCTAAACAGTCCCAGCTCTCGCAGTCTTTCCTCATGTGTCAGATACTCCATGATGATCAGTCAGATGATCCTTACTGATCTTTCTGGCTGCTTGTTGGACTCTGTCCAGCATGTCCATATCTCCCTTGTGCTGGAGAGCCCAGAACTGGACGCAGCACTCCAGATGAAGTCTCACCAGTGCCAGGCAGAGGGGAAGGATCACCTCCCTTGACCCAGTGGCAGCCCTCCAAACACAGCCCAGGAGGTTGTTAGTGGTCCTTGCCCCAAGGGCTCATTGCTGGCTCATGGTCAACCTGGTATCCATCACGACCCTCAGGGCCTCTTCTGCAAAGCTGCTTTCCAGCTGGTCAGGCCCAGCCTGTCCTGGTGCCTGGGGCTATTCCTCCCCAAGTGCAGGACTTGGCATTTCCATTTGTTCAACTTCATGAGATTCCTGTCATCCTATTTCCCCAGCCTGTTGACATCCATTCAGAGGGATGTCAACAGGCTGGGGAAATAGGATGACAGGAATGGCACAACTGATGGCACAACTGCCTGGTGTACTAGTCACTGCTCCCAGCTTTGTACCATCTGCAGACTTGCTGAGGGTGTACTCTGCCCCATCAACAAGGTCATTAATGAAGGTGTTAAAGCATATTTGTCCCACAGACAACCCCTTGGGTTCAAGATGCTTTTTTTACATCATTAGAAAAAATAAGCTAGTGCTAGAATAGCACTTTCCAAGATAGTGATTTTTACCTCATTTTCTGAACGAAGTGCTGAAAATTCACTTTTTTCCAAAATAATCATGTCCTTTTTCACGCCACCAATATGGGACATTACTTGCTGAAGTGCAATTTCCTTTAAAAGAGGGAAGAAAAACCTCAGAACATATCATAACTATAATGCTTTCTCTCATCTGTGCCTACAGATATGATGGTCTATTTTGGTACCCTGAAATTTTTAATTCAGCAATTTCAGACTGATTATCTGACTTTCAGAAAGCAAGATAAATTAAGTGACAGTGACAACATAAGCAAGTTAAGCTCAAACATTGGTAACATTTGACAAAATCAGCAGTGCTAACACAGATCAGAAGAATTCAATTAATAGTTTATTCCAAGTCTTCAAATTCTTAAGCTAGCAAAGGCATTAAGGAGAGAAGAGGTGTCTCTGAGCTAAATGAGGAAAGCTGGCTTTCAGACCCAAATTCCTCAATGCAACCATACTCTTTTGTAATAACCTGCTTTTTTTACCTCCCTCTGCAAGGGGGCTCACTCTGCTTCACTACTCAGAATCATGCACTGTACTTAGTTTTAATTGCTCTTCTCAGTCTGTTATACTGAGCTGACAGAAGACAAACAAGAATCCTCTGCAACTTTCAAGGATGGAAAAGTCTGTAGACATTGTTCTAGATCCTACACTATCCACACATGCAAACAGGGACTGCCTTCTCTTCTCTGAAGATCTCCCTCTAATAAGTAGTCCCTTGCTTTTGATTCTGGACTAAGAACTCTACAAATCTGACAAAGCACTCTTAACTTCACTTTTGTCAGGAAATACTATTCTAACTTGCAGTGTTATATTTCTAAGTGGCATCTGGAGATGCCTCACCAGGTTACCTGACCACAAGTCTAAAAAAATGTGTCAGTCTGTAGACTAAAAGTCTACAGAAAGAGTACTGCCATGGAAACCTCTTCTCTTACTCCCTGATGTCTCCAGCTTGCTTTTATTCTCTCCCCTCTTCAGGGAACTCAGAAGACAGAACAGAATCTTCCATATTCTTTCTCCTCCTCACCTCTATACATACACACACACTTATTTCTTTTTCCCTAAGGTTTTATCTAACCAGTGTAATACTTTATCTTTTACATACTCAACTATGGCCTAATGGCAATAGCTACGTCCACAATGTTCCAAGTCGTCTTCCAATTCTTCATTCTTTTTTTTGCATAAGACCTTGTGCATTCAAAGACTACAAGGAAGTACAGGTTTATCATGTTGCCTGGAGTTCATGGCATACACGCTTCCTGAGCTGCTTCTATCTTAACATGCTGTACAAACCTGCACATTTGAATCTTAATGGCAGAAAGTCACCTGAGGGTCTCACAAAACATCCACCATCATCATCATCATTTAATTCAGAACAAAACAAAGGAAAACGTGTTTACTTTCATTCAAAAAAGCTGGGCATAGAAGCAGGTTTGGATTGCTTATTGTAGACTGCTTACTGTAAAAGACAATCAACCATGGGAGAAACAGTCCCTTTAACATTGCATTCCCTGATTGACTGTGGAACAAACTCGGCACAGGAGGAGGCAGCACTCCCACGTCCGCTTTGCCTGGACTCTAAAAGCTAGGAAGGATGGGCTGAAACCTCCCTAGATGGAAGGTTGTGCAAAATCCAGGTATCCCACTTCCTAATGAGATGACATACTGCCAAGACTACTATCCTATAAAGACAGCAGCTGTTGTTTTCTCATATTTTAAGGCAGCAGTCTAGTTACTATGAAGTAAGTTAAAGCTTGCATTCAGAAGGTGACCTGGGGCTGTGAACCCCAGCCTCACAGAGCAGCCCCAGAGGTTGTACTTCAGCTACGTTGCTTGTCAGCATTGGTCTGTTTGACCAGCTTACACATCGGAATTCCAGCATACCAGATATTGCGAATCCTATTCAAAGATGCTTAAGTTCCACATGCAGTGAATCACGCCTTACTCTGAATTTCAGTTTCATTTCTGGAGCCAGATGCCCAAGAGCTCAATGTGGCAATATTCAACACTGTCATGTCCAATTCCTTACATGGATCTACCTTTGTATGACCTGCCAACAGGCCCCCAAAAAATCACAGCCAGTATCAGAAAAAGTCTTGCCTCCAGACCCAATTATTCATTAAAACAATCATTCCCTCACAAGTCAAAGCTAACAATTCAGTTCAGTTGTACACAATTTCCTGGTAGCCAGGAAGGATCTCCGTAGATACTCAGCATTATCAGTCTATTTCCAAGCAAGTTTTCTTCACCTCCTCCCACCACGATGTATATGCTGGGTAGGTTTAGAGGATACCATGAACAAGGAGATAGATTTCAATATCAGCATCCAAACTACACATGTACCTATATCTTATCAGTGTATACAACTACACTAATCATGCCCTAAAAACATCTATAAAAAAAGAAAATTCAGCTTCATTCTAATACAATATAAACGTCACTGTGACACAAAGGTAAATAAAAAGGTACCACGTAACACGGTGGGAAATAACTGAGGGAATCTGCACTTCCTTGTTACAAGTCTACAAAAGAATATATGTAGGAGCTGTGACTATTCAAATCCATGCACCGAATACCTCCTATGTCTAAAAGCCTCCTCAGTAATTCTACTTCATGCTACAATAAAGCTGAAACTAAAAAAAAACTACCTGTGGTTTGCATACCAACTCACATTACCTAAATCTCAAAGTCCACCACAACACTTTGGTAAGTATTTGATAAACTCAAGACAAAATTCACTAGCCAATAGATACACAAGGATGTGTGTTCTTCACCTTCAAACTTTTAAAACACAGTCTCTAACAATAATAAATAGCAGCACATATTTCATTAGCAGGCATACCAGGTTTTGATTTACTTTAACCCCACCATTGTCTCTGATCTAACCTGCTGTACTTTGGTGACCATGTCCTTGTAAATCATATCCAGGTTGGTGTTCATAATTTTCACTAATGCAGATACAATGACCTCCGACTGCTGAGTAGTGAAACCTAAGCAAAACAAAATGCAACAACATTCAGAGACACCTAAATCTGGATGGTTTACAGAAACACCACTTGCTAATACTCAGCACCAAGTTAAAACAAACATCAGTTACGGAAGACAATAAAACATACTCCTCTTGATTCAGCACTAACAAAAGAACACAACCAATCAGTACATCCAAGTTCCCCCACCCCAGAATTATATCTGTGAGATAGTATAGCTGCTTCTGTAGTACAGCACTATTACAGTATCAGCACGATAAACAGTGGAAATTTTCTACAAGTATTATGGAATGTCATTTCTCACGTGGTTATTTCTATGAGCAAGAATTCTGACCCTGGAAAGAAGATGCTTACTTTCAGTATACTATAAATCTTCAGTACCACTGAAGATGTACGAAACTCAACAACTGAAAACAGAGCTAACTGCTCTCATTTTAGGACTATCAGGCTCTAAGTCCCTATTAGAAACCTTTTAAACTGAATATATTGGGAACTATTGTAAAACATCATCCCTAGAAAGACTCTCAACTCTTCCACTTTCAAAATGCAGGAGTAAAAGTGTCATGAACAAGATTTAATCATTATGAAAACAAACACTTGCAAAAGCATGATTGTTTCAAACTAAGCGTTAGAAAGCACTTACAGGGTCTGAGACCAAGTTGCTTTCGATAGCTGAGCTGATGTAATAGTTTGCCATCACCAAAAAGAAGAGATACCCCCCCACCCTGCATTTAACATAGTAGGCCATAATCAATCCTGTCATAACACACTGTTGCACATTCAAGTTGCTATATACTACATATGTAAGAATCCAATCAATATGTTTTAAACCACTACTTTGAAAACTCTGGTTTTTACTCTCAATTCTTAAAATTTGATTTCTCTTTAGCACTTTGAATTATGAATAGGATAATAAATTATTCCAATCAAACTTATAAGCTCACTGTTTCCCTTTGGAAGTAGAAAAAAACCTACATGTTCTTACTCAGTATATAAAAAAAAAAATCCATGAAACTGAAGCTGTAACATCACATGCCAAGTAAGTAAGTAACAAACTTTGTAAACTAAAAAAAACCCCCATGAAATGACATTAAAAATAGCTACCCATTTCTAGCAAATTACCATTTTCTTCCAAGAGGCATACCAGCGCATGAGTGTCAAAAAAAAGCTTCCTATTTCCCAATAAGGAAATATTCCCTTTGCTTTGTAAAGATGATGATGCGGAGATGCTTACATCTGAAAAAAAAAAGATTAAAAAAAATGCAAGTTATTTTTAAGAAAGAATATTTAATCAACATGTTTGCTTTCCAGGAGTTTCCTTGCTACACCAAATATTTTTCATTTATGACAAAACATTAGACAGTGCATTGAGATTATCGCAGCTTGCTTGAAACTGAAAAGGTATCTGACTAACAAGCGCTACGCACAAGAGCTTGAAAATAAAAGACAACGCTACTACTGCATTTCTGAGATGCTCTCCAAGGATATAATGTCCAAGAAAAATCCCACCAACTGTCAGGCTCTTAAAATTGGTCCTTTACAGTTATCAGCATAATCGGTGGAAGCTGTGAGCAGTTCGAAGCTTTGAGGACTAAATCCACAGACTCTGTTAAAGAAGCAAACCTTCACTGGTTGCCCTTTAGAGAAAAGGTAACGGCTCACAATTTGCCCTTGACTCTTTCTACAGAAAATATTTTCAGCGCTAAATCTAAGTCAGCGTAGCTTCCACACAGACACTTGCATAAACGAGCCGACGGAGAGAACGCGAGACGCAACATGAGGTAAACTGTCGGGAGGCAGAACTCCCTGTCCTCAAAGGCGTTCTATTTTAAAACACCCGGGCAGAAAATACGGCTACGCCTTAGCCGCCTTACTTCAAGATCAACACGGGCTAACCGCTGTGGGCAGTCACCCCTGCGAGACGGCCCCGCACCCCTCGCAGGCCCCTCTCTCTCCGCGGGGGGCCCGCCCACGCCGCTGGACTCCCGGGGTCGCGTCAGGGGAGGGGAGGTGAGGACTCTCTCCCGCCCCAGCTCTCACCCCGCTCCCCGCGGCGGCGGCTCTCCCTGCCGGTCCCGCCGACGCGCCCGCCCCACCCGGCGCTGCCGTTAACGGCCGTAACGGCCGCCCCGGAGCCCGGCGGCGCGGCCGGGCGCTGCCAGTCGCCGAGGCAACGGCGCGCGGGGGAGGGGGGCGCGCGGCCGTCACGTGAGGCGGCAGCGGCGGCGGGCGGGAAGGCGCCGTCCGCACCGCGCGGCCGCAGCAGCAGCAGCGCCCGCCTCCCGCCGCTCACAGCCGTGGCCGCGGCTGCCTGGCCCCTGGCCATGGCCGCGCCACCCGGTCCCGACGACGGAAGAGGTGGGAAGGAGGGAAACTGCCGCTGCTGCCGCCGCCGCTACTGGAACGCCATCGCTTGAGCACGCACCGCCCCGGCATCTCACTTCCGCCTCCGGCACGTGGCAGAAGAGGCGGGTTGGCGCCGCGATTGATTTTATGGCTCAGGGGGCGGCCGCGGAGAGAAGAGCGGCGCGGGCGGGCCGGCTGCGTAGGCGGTGCCTGTGAGGGCGGGCCCGGCCCGGCCCGGCCCGGCCCGGCCCGGCCCGGCCCGGCGGAGAGTCCCCCGGTGCCCTCCCGGGGGCTGCGGGGGTACCGACACCGGCATCCCCCCCTCATGGGCCTCGGCCCTGAGGTGCCGGGAGTCAGCCCTTAGTGGCTCAGGCTCTGCCAGGCGTCGCGGAGCGGCACTGCTATTTCCGTCCTTCCTTTAGGTGAAAAAAGGGAGTATTTGGGGAGGGAGGTTTGGGCTGGTGCTGCAGGACGGGCACGGTCCGGTACCTCCTGTCCGACCCCCGAGCCCTTGCTGAAGCACGTCGTTCCTTCTTCGTTCTGGGCAAAGGTGGACGTTTAGTAGAGAAAAGTGCATTTCAGACAAACACCGTCATTCTGGGACGAGGCTGAGATTTCGGGTTTCAAAGTAATGAACCAAGTAATTTGCACAATTAGGCAACTTGGTGGAGCCAAGAGTCTGGAGCCTTAATCCTTGAGCAATTGCCATAACCACTAGAGTGGGTGAAGTCTGCTGTGCCTTCACTTTTGCTGAAAAGACGGGCGTACTTCTTTACGTGCTGTTGTTGAAACAAAGGTACTTAATATTTGAAGGGAACTAATACGAGAAGAAATAAGTTCGACCAGCTGCCATTTTCTCCAGGCAGCACTTCCTTCAGAGCGACTCTTATTTTTTCTGTTGCGTACACCTTCACCAAAAGCATGCGGCACCTTTTCTTCTTACCAGAATCAGTTATTACAGTAAATCAGTATGACGATGGAATCACTCAGGTGTATCTATATAAATGCAAAAGTAGATGAACCACAGTGGCACATCGCAGTGCCACGGCAACGGGGCTTGTCACAACAGCTGGGACAATGCAGGTACACAAGGCCAGCATCTGTAGCAGCAATTCCCTCCAGCTGCTGTGGTGATAAAGCAGAACGGTAGAAGCCATCGCTGTTATTACAAAATAAACTATAAATGTTCCTTCAGTATATCAGAAAGGTATCACTATACTCACAGACTAATGCTACATGAATAGCCGTTTCCCAAACCACTTGCACTGTACGAGTTCAGGGACATCGGTGGGCTCACCCGCACTGCCGTGTTTGTTTTCCTTGCAAGTAAAAGCAGAAACTTGCCCCTAATGTGCATTGCTTCAGCTTGGCTGTTGTATGCACATTGCCTGGCATCACCACGGCAGTAATTCCTGACATTTGTGAGTCTGCAGGCAGTTCTCTTTTCACCTACGGATGATTCAGAAATTGGTGCAGTGTATTTTCTTTCACATTCTTTCTCCAACAATCCCTTTAAAACCCCTGCGCTTGCTACGGCAATTGAAAGGCAAAACTGTGACTACTGAAGTATGTCCTTTTAGATCGTCTGCCGGTTTCTGTTTTGCAGTTGATTTCTGCACTTGGATACGGTGGCAGATAACGTATGCAAGAAGCGCTGGTATAGATGGAGGCTGCGATTGCACCTGGAGTCAGCCCATTCAGGGTCAAATGCACCCGCACGTGCTGGCTGTCGCGCAGTGCCCGTTTTCATCTTCTCTAAGGGCAGCAAAGTCGGTACTGCTAGCTGGCTACAGAGATCTCCTGGTGCAACTGACTTTCTGTCTTTGTGTCAGATGTCAACTCGTTCATTTTTTCCCCCTTTCCAGTGTCATCTTCCAGATCCCCCGTTTCAACCTTCTCCATGTTTAAGACTTGTATACTAACCAGCAGGTAGATTCACTGAGCTCTGGAGGCAGCTTCAGTAGGCTGCAGTAGCTTCAGAGCTATCCATTTTGCTAACTGGGCGTCAGGGACTAATTCCTGCACAAAGAGGCATAAGCAGTGTAGTCACAAGCCAGGAGAGGACAGGACGAACAACTTTCTGCTATCTCATGATTCTAACTTGCTTAATGCTTGGCTTTCTTCTATGCATTGCCCCATGGAAGTCATTAGGTCCTACTTAGAGACTATAAATGAAACACGCTGAAGGTTACAGGGTTAGTATCCTGAAAACTTTGTCCCTGCAGACACACAGTGTTCACTGATCTATGGAGTTATAGCCGCCTTGGCTGTCACAGTGAAATCTGCAGAGAAGGATTAAGAAGTGGTGGATGACCTTAAAAACTGGGGTAACAGAAATGGCGAAGTAATACAAAGTACAAAATAAGGACTAATAACAATATCTGCTGTCCTTTTAGGTCAAACAGAAATGGCGAAGTAATACAAAGTACAAAATAAGGACTAATAACAATATCTGCTGTCCTTTTAGGTCAAAACTGAAGGGGAGGGTAAAATGAGCTCTGAGGTATCATTGACCCACCAATGTGCTGTGGCTGCAAGGACAGCTAGTGTAATCCTAAGTAGGGTGTGTCAAGTAGGGTATTTTCAGTGGTTCACATGGAAAGTTTCACTGACTCTTGAGTATAATGTCATTTCAAACACAAACTACAGTTCTGGTCACTGCAATACAGGAAAGATGAATTCATATTCAAACTGGCAACCTAGTGTCAACAGGATAATCAAGGGGAGTGCAGAGTCTTTTCCGGTGCAGGTGATTAAAAAGAGATTGGCTTCTTGTCGTGATTTAACCCCAGCCAGCAGCTAAGCACCACGCAGCCGCTCACTCACTTCCCCCCCACCCTGTGGGATGGGGGAGACAATCAGGAAAAAAAGTAAAACTCATGGGTTGAGATAAGAACAGTTTAAGAGAACAGAAGGGAAGAAACTAATAATGATAGTAATAACAATAATAAAATGACAATAAAAGAATTGGAATATACAAAACAAGTGATGCACAATGCAATTGCTCACCACTTGCTGACCGATGCCCAGTTAGTTCCTGGGCAGTGATCCCCCCCCAGCCCCACTCCCCCCAGTTTATATACTGGGCATGATGTCACATAGTATGGAATGCCCCTTTGGCCAGTTTGGGTCAGCTGCCCTGGCTGTGTCCCCTCCCAACTTCTTGTGACCCTCCAGCCTTCTTGCTGGCTGGGCAGGAGAAGCTGAAAAATCCTTGCCTTAGTCTAAACACTACTTAGCAACAACTGAAAACATCAGTGTGTTATCAACATTCTTCTCATACTGAACCCAAAATATAACACTATGCCAGCTACTAGAAAGAAAATTAACTCTATCACAGCCAAAACTAAGAGACTGCTTTAGCTTAGCAAAACAAGCTTGTTTTGGGATCTTTTTTCTACCTGTAAACAAAATAGGACTGTAAAAATAGGCAGAGAAAGAAAAAAGAACCAGTGTTTATGCAAGAGAATATTATTGATAAAGAAACATTTAGTATAAAGTGGCCATAAATAAATGTAGACTGGAAATTAAAAGGTTTTTACTCAACAGAATGGTCGCCGTGAAAAGCTTCCCAACAGGAATCAGGAGGGATCAAAAACTGAAATCAGTTTTAAGATGGATCTGATTGGCTTGTGAGAGGGGTTTTATAATGTAGTTACCTATAACAGCAAGGGACTGGTTCCTGTGCCCTGGCATTAATTTTCCACTATGGAGGTTTTTTACTTTCCCCCTAAAGCATCTGCGACTAGCCACTGTCAGAGAGAGACTAATGGGCTAAAACAACCACAGGTGCAATCCAAAATAGCATTGAATAGTCCTGTTACTTACTTCAAATGTTTTAATGCAGTGACTGTATAGAGTTGAGGGGGATTAACAGCTGTCAGGGGTGATGAATACCCCAAACTACTCTTAATTCTAAATGGGAAAAGCTAAAAACCTCCCAGGCTGGGAAAGAATGAGAGTCACCAGTGTATGAATGCTTTCCCACTTTGAAGGGATTTAAAAAAAAAAAAGGCTATAACAGCATCGAAATGAATATGCAAATGATAAGGTGCATTTGGAGTAATTTCAGTGCTGTTTTATCAGGGATAAGTGTGCCCCAGTGGTTTTAAAGCGAAGGCAGCACCCAGCATACTGAAGATGGAAAATAAAGCAATGTCATTGTTTTCCTCATCTATGGCAGATAATTTTAAGTGTTCAAAATCTTCTCCCATTCTTTTCAGGTGGATGCGCAGGTGAAGTCCTTCCTCTGTTATTTTGAGTGGAGAAATCATGGATGACTGTGTCATTGCTTCCATTATTTTTGTTTATGTATGAGACCAGGTATATTGTTTGTAACGAAGACACAATCACTAAGGAATAAAGCCAAAATGATCCTACCCATAGATGGCAGTAACTGCTAATAGTGCTGGCTGTCAGTGCCACTCTAATTCAAAGTCTCAGGACCCAAGCAAGGTTTAAACCAATTGACCTGATCCCCTAAGTTGCTAAACAGCCATTTCAGGGATCTTAAAATGGGGTCATGCCCCAAGCTCCTTGCAGAAACCACCAGCAGAATGCGTCTCCCTGGAACCTGGTTCAATTGCAAGAAATAACTCTACTGTGATTTCTTGAAGGAAGGAGGTATAATATTTATTCAAGTGCTATGGTTGACAGCAATAAGAAATGGCATTTATATTAGAATATTAAATCTTGCTTTGTTCTCATCAGGCATGTTTTACCTGTAGAATGAACAGATAAATGCCATCTGTGTTTAAAGCTATCAAAACTGAGTGCCTTACAATGGAGAACAATTTAGACCAATATACCTTCCTGCCAACCTAAGAATTACCTTATATACAAAATATCAATGTATTCACCACCTCTGATGTAGTAAAGGCAGGAGGAATCATTCTCATGGCACAGAAGGGCAGCAGCAGCTACTCCTGATTGCTGTATGCAGGAAGACAGAAGTAAGGGAGAAGATTTTTCTCTTTATCTTTACACATAGGGAATCATATAAGTTGCGAATAAGAATTTCATGTCCCCACAACCCTGGTCTTATGTCTTTCCTAAAGGACTCCTGCAATGGGATTGTCAGGCAGGACTTGCCTTGCTGCTTTTTAATTGCTCCTTGGAGATCTGGCTCATACTGACAGAAGATTCAGAACAAAACATAATTTCCAAGCAAGTGAATAGGGGAGGAGTAGCTTGGAGTTTTGGGGTCATCCCTACAGGAAGGAAAGAAGCTAAGGATGATTTTTAACTTTCTGGAAATGCATTTATTATTTACATTTTTTCCCAGATATCTCAGGCAGGGCAGTGCAAATATACAAGACAAAGTCACCAGCCTACGTGTGCTTTTTAAGAAGGATGTAATACGTTGTGAAGAGAATTAGGATCAGGAGCAGTGTGATGGTATGTGCGACGACGCATAAGCAGTCTGGGTGTGTTGCCAGCAGTTTTAAAGTTTTACCACTGTCATACAAGGGACAGTAATACTGCAGTGGCCTCTGGCGTAGCAGGCATTGTATGGAGCTCAGAAGGTGTGGGTTTGGGGGAAGATTTCAAGGAGGAGGCAGAATAGAGGTTTTCTGGAGTAGTCCAGGGGTGTCTTCCAGGCATAAATGTGCAAAAGAAAGATTACAAGAGTCAGTAGGCAAAAATGTCCATGGAGGGGACAGGCATGAACCTAAGCAGTGAAAGGAGGATGGAAGGGATGAGCATGAAGGTTGAAAAAGCAGAGCACGACCACTTTGTGAATATACAAGGGAGACAGAGCTGAAACTCTGCAGACTCTGTGTGATGCAGCTGGGAGAGGTTTGGGGGAGGACACTAAAGGGGGCTGGAGGCATCAGAATAAGGGTCAGGGGACTGGTGATAGCAGTGACGTTTTGAAATGGGCTGAGGGGGTAAAACGGATGTCAGGAAAGCTTTGGGTTGTCATGTAAAGAAAGGGAGAGGCTGATGTAGGGAAGGGAAATCGTGGTGAAAAGTGGACAGTCGTTACTTGCTGTTCATTATCCTGTGAGACAGTTAAGCAGTGAATCCATTATGATACCAAGCAATTGTGTAGATAATGAGTTAAGCAATGAAGCAGTTATACAGCAAATCATTTCTGGTATTAAATAAAAATGGGGAGAATCAACAGCAATATGAATCAATTATGCAGAGAACTATTACCAAAGTCAGTCAGTTAAGTAGAGAAACAGTTATACAACAAGAAAATGAATAAATTAATTATGACATGGGACCATTATGTTGCGAATTAATTATGCAGAGTCTTCCTTTGTGATAAGGGGCATGTCTGAGGGAGCTTCATGCACAGGAAAAAAAAAAATCCAAAACAAACCCATAAAAATAGATGGAGAACTAATGAAGATACAAGCCCTGCACCAGTTCTCAGTCACTTTGTCTGTGATATCCTCTCCCGTGTCTCTTTGGGCTAGACTCACCTGTGTTGCAATAGATGCTGAAGCCATTGCAGAAGCAGAGGAGAGGAAGCCTGTTTCTCCACCGTGCATTCCTTCACTGGGGACATGGAGGTGAGGCGAAAGAAGTTCAGAGATAACTTTGTGGCTCTGACAAGTGGGATGTAAAAGGAGCCCATGGTCTTCGGCCATCTAACCTGCACAGAGAAGCTCAGGGCTCTTCATGGCCCCAGGATTACTCAGGGTCAAACATCTTGGCATGCTTTGTACCTAAGAGCCTGAAAGCTGGATTCTCCTCTGCGTTGCATCTGTTTCCACCTCTGCAAAATAAGTGTCAACCATCAGCAAAGAAATGTTTCCATTTTGTCAGCTCTCTCTGCTGTTATAGCTGGACAAAAAACAGCCAGCCTTTTGGACACGGCACTCTGATGGTGTCAAATGTAAGCATTCTGCTTCAAGAGAGGGCTGCCTTACTTTAAACAGATAAAAATGCAAGACAGACCACAAGGTGGTGGAAAACGAATTTCCAGGTCTTCATTCCTGTGGTCACAATGAAGTATACTGATTTATACAGGACACAGTATGCTGAATAATTTTTTTGTTTCAGTGTTTTTCACGCTCAGAAAAAAAACCTAAACAAAAACTCTGCAACAGAGAAAGGAATCTCTAACGTCCTTGAGAGAACAACACATTTTACTAGCTAAGTGCTCAAACCCCTTACCTGGACAACACTTCCATCTAATTCTATGATAGATTGGCTTGACTGCTGGTTCCAGTCCAGAATAAATGCTGAACTAGATGTCTTCCAGCTGTTACCTGTTCCAAGTCTGGACACTAGTTGGATTCTTGAGATGGCTGGCAAAATATCACTCCTGCTGCTCCCATTCCCCTGCCCTGCCAAGGTTAAAGTTGCTGTTTCCCACAACAGCTCAGAAGAGCAGCTGCGAAGAGGTCTGTCTTACTGCAACAAAACCGAAAGCCTCCCCTTTGGCTGATGCTGCAATGCAACACAAAACAAGTCAAGATGTATGTTTAAATGCAGAAATTATTGTCTTATCCAACAAGGTTTTAATGTCATATTTGTTGGTTAGAGAGGAAAACAGTGATATGGTATGTTCTTAAGTTAGAGTGTTTGGGTTACTAGAATTGTTTTGGGTTAGCAATGAAGTGCAAGGTTAAGATGTAATAATAGTATAAACATGGTGGTAACTATTCATATTTTTTTAGCAAAAGTAATTGTGAAACTAGTAACAGCAATTTCTTAATACATTAGCCAATATTGTTAAAAAGCTTAGAACAGAAATATGTGAAATAATAGAAAAATGTGACATAAAACTAAGTTTAAAGGAGAATGGGATTTCCTGGGGCAGAAACAAGTTGATGTGGTTGGATACCATGCCACCTTATTTCTGTTCAGCCATGGTAAAAATGCTGTAAACTATTATTCTCATCTGAGAATAGAGAATGTTAATTTCAGCTTTTGGTAGCTGCTCATATCTGTGGCTTTCTGTCATAATTCCAGTGTAGCACATCAGAATCAAACCTAACACATGCAATCAGTATTAATTGCACCAGGTGATCACTCAGGCAATGTAACAGGATCCTTATGTTGAGGTTCAGGGCTGCTGAAGTTAGCACTGCTTCTATGAGGACCTAGCCATGCAATTAGGAATTATGCAGATATATCATATACATAAGCATGTAAACATTTCTATATGGAAAATATCCAGAAATTATAAAGGCAAGAGATACAATTTCGGCTGCATTAGTTTGCAGCTTGTATTTTTTATTTTGGAGGACTTTTCTGGGGCAAAGCTGCCAGTCATAACTAAACATTTCCTCTTTTTTTTTTTCCCTCTGAGATCTAGAAACAATATTATTCCGGCATTCACACAGGCAATTCATGGTGGTCATTGCACTTACATAGATCATTTTCATCGGGTTCATCAGGTCTCTAGGTTTTCTTAAAGTTTCCTGCAGCCTTTTAAGTCCTGTTTCTTTCTTTCTTTTTTTTTTCCAGTTGCCTTCCAACTGAAGGAGGGCATGCTCAGTGACTTGGTCGCATGTCGGTCTCCCTCAGATGGGCACGCTTGGGAGAAAGAGGTTGAGAGAGGTCCTCCTCTCTCAGCTAAGGCAGAGGGGCATTTGGCCCCATTGGGATGGTTGGGATCTCCTGACCTCCAGCCTTGCCGAGTGCCAGGTCCTGCCTGAATTTGCAGAGGCCCAATTAGTTTTGGACACTCCTTTTTTTTCTCTTTTAATGACCGCCAACAGTCTAGGCCTCAACACCTGAGATTTCTTCATGAGATAGGGAGAAAGATTTTTCAGTGCATGCTGACTTCATTATTCTGCACACAACTCACATTTCCATTTCAGCCAGAAACTCAGTTTTGGGGAGTATGGCAAACCTGTGGTATGCTCCGTGCAAAATAGCTCAAACTGGCTGTTTGCTTTCAAAACAGGCCTTCAATGCCATTAATTTGTTTCTTTCACTGCTGCTTCTTTCCAGGCATCTCCCTCCCTGAATTACCTTCTATTAGATCTTTGGACTCTGTTTGGCTAGGTTTAATCTCATGTTATTGGTTTAATACAATATTAATATTAAACCTCCTTTATTTCTTATCCCCCCCCCCAATGTTTTGAGATGCTTAAAACTGAAAGTAATGTATACACCTCAAGACAAGGATGCAAAAGCTCTAAATGTCTGCCATTGGAGTCTGAGTTGTGGGGACATCTGACACTGTACATACTGTGTGGCGAATGAGTGATTTAGATCACTTAAAGAATCACTGTCAAAGGTATTAGCAAAAAGTGATTTTAATGTGAACTTGTAGAAGTTCAACTTAACAAAGTTTGATGGCAAGGTTCACTCTATTACTTACTACGTGAAAGAAACATACAAAGGAAAATTGAGTTAGAATTGATTTAGAATGATTTACACAGAGACCAGAGATACAAAAGGGTAAGGGAGACCCTCCTGTTGAGTCATGAGGTTCAGAGGTTCCCTTGCTTTCTAAACTCCTGATGGAGCTTAGGTGCAGCTGAGTCCAAACTTAGTCTAAGACTTGGACAATGGTTTATATCTAATGGAATTAATACAAAGGGTAAGGAAGATCTCCATCGAGTCATGAGGTTCAGAATGGACCCCCTTGCTTTCTAAACTCCTTCTCAGAGAGGAGTCTAGGTGCGGCTGGATCCAGACTTAGTCCCAGACTTGGTCAATGGTTTATGTCTAATGGAATTAATTTAAAGGGTAAGAAAAACCTCCTGTTGACTTACTATGCCAATTTGTTGCAGAGTGAGTGATTATGGATCCTACATAACTTTGAGGTAGCAGCAATTTAAGATTTATTAACACTATTACAGTAAATCACGAGATTAGGTTATATGATTTTTAACAATACCTAATCATCAGCCAATTATCAGACTGACTTAATAAAATTTATTATAATCAACACTACAAAGTTTCCTAAATCGAATCACACACACACGCAGGTATAGAGGTTAACCTATGATTAAGATTTTTCTCTCTGCCAATTGTAGTAAATTATTGGTACCAAATGGTCTCTGAAACTTCGCGAAATCTAATTGTAGTGAATTACTCACTATTCTCCTTGGTCAGCATCTGTCAGCAGATGATCTTTGACCCCTTCTTCTTTGTTGGCATCTATCAGCGGATGATCTTGGAGATCCTTGCGAAATCTACCCTGAGAGGCATCCCAGCTCAGGGGGAGATACTGGGTCGCAGCCTGCTGCGATCCCAGCGAGCTCAAAGGGTCTCACTTAGGATCACTATTTAGAGGGTCGCAAGATGATTCACTTTGGTCAGTATATTTCCATTCTGGCCACAGTTCTTGTCAGGTAATTCTGGCACCTCCCAGGGTGGGCCACGATCCAGGCAGCAGGAGTTCCAGGTGCAGTTAGGGAGTGCCTCATCGTCCTAACTCACTGTACCGTAGCCAGGACAAGTACGTACCAGATTGTCCCAACTCACTGCACTTATAGCCAAAACAAGAACACAATAGTGGCTGCTCCTGACATCGCAACGTGGCCCAGGGGGTCTGCACCACTCTGGCAACACCAATCAGTGTTCAAAGACTTGTAAGGCTGTAGTGAGAGGGAGCAAAATTTGCCAATGTGAATTGGAAGAAAAACTCATGTTACAATCTTGTTTACAAAAATTTAGGCAAGAGAGGATAAACAACCATGTTTCCTTTCCCATAACTCCTGTGTGGTTTTTTTTCGTCTTGGCATCAACCAATATCTTTGACTGTAGTTGCAGTTTAGGAAATTGCTTACCTTAGCTTAACTCTTAGCTTCCTAGCAGCCTCCAGTAAGTTGCAGATGTCTTTAGTACATCTAAAGTAGAGGCTGGCTCTGGACTCAAGGCTCTGCAGTTGTCTAGGAATGACCAATGACTCTACAAACTCTGAAAAACTCCGATGAGGTCCGTGGTGTACTTTCCAAAATGCCAGTTACCTGTGAGGAAGTCCCACAGACCTAAAGAAGGCTCAGAGAAGACAGTCCTTCCAAGGGGTGGTGCATAGGCAAGACAAACACAGGCATAAGCTACTTAAAAAATCCTAGATGTTATCAAATGCTTTGTTTCTTCTAATCATCACTTAAATAGGAGACCTGGTCTCCTGGGAGGTGACATAAGTGCCAGAAACCGACTGAGCATCTGGGCTGAGACTGGTTGCTTGCAGAGCACTGTAGACTCATCTAAAAATAGGGGACTTTCACCTCTACAGCTGACATGAAGAGTGATCCCTGCTGGGGTGCACTTGGAGTGACTCACAGGGGGACTGAGATACAATTAACTTTGTAACCATAAAAATGACATAAAAGCAAAGCTCATTTAATTGGAAAAGCATTAACATGTCAACATCACCTAGAGCTTTCCAAAAATATATATTGTGAAGCCAAAAGACCTGGAAGAAAGCATCCTTAAATTGTGATAGATAACTGCTTAACTATTCAGAAAGAGAAAGGAAATTACCAACTAACAGTTAACCTCCACGGAGTTTATGTCTGGCCTTCAGGCTCTGGAACTCTTCAAGTTCTCACAGTTTGAAAGAGCTCATATCTGTTGACTCTATGTGTTCAGTATAAAGACCCTCATGTTTCCCTGAACACAACTGTGATGGGGACAGAGTCTCACTGGTGTAGAAATGTGATTCCAGCTTTTCATTTGCCAAGTGTATTTTTAACTACTTATTTTGAGTGGCTGCTCTGCACTTTGGTTTAGTGTTATTTTTATAAAGATAATTTGTAGCTGTGTAAAAGGTGCTGAGGGTGCACTTCCAGAACCCTTTTGTACATATGCAAAAATAATGAATAAATAAATAAATGCTTCTTTCACATGACCTCATTAAGAGCAAAGCCAAATTCCTGCAAGAGAAAGCCAGCTGAGCAGAATTTTCCAAGTGCCTTTATTATGACATTATTTCTATTCCCATTGCATCTCCGGGTCCTAGTCACAGACCGGGACATTACGCTGCTAAGTACTACACAAAAATAAAAAGGATGTCTTTGCTCCAAGGGGCTTTTATAACAGCAGTGGTCGGAATGGAGCAATGTCTGCCAGTAGGACCCAGGAGCCTTTTTCCGAGCGTGGAAGTGTGTATCAGCACTTTCTTTTTACACAGGCTCAAGGACAGATGGGATCAGTGCAATGACATCTGAAGTTCCATTTCAGTTACTGTGTATAAACTCATAAATGCTTCAGAAAAACCAAGCTCTACACTTGCTGTACTTTGAAGAGGTAAGTTAAAAACCAAATGCTAATCAGCCGACTATGCAGAGATGAAGCAGGGACAGTCAGCTCAGGTTTTCAAGTCAGCATTGCTGAGGGATTTTGCTTATGTAAACACTTGCGATCATGTTTTCTATGTCTACAACCATCTGAAATTTTGCACAGCTGCAGACCGAACATCTGCATAAATCTGAATGAAAGATTTAGAAAACAAATAAGAAGATTATGTAGCAAAACTGCGTCTTTGTTGCAGCATTTTGGAGCTCAGACACAAAAAATCAGACACATTATATGAAACCAACAACACAAAATTGTGTTTTCAATACATATCATCCATCTGGATGGTAACTTTTATCACCTATATCTTCAGGTTTGAGCAGAAGGTGACACACTGCTGGGAGCAAAGAAATCATTATGGATTGTTAGGCTAGTATTGAAGACACTGCATAGTTCCAGTAAATGGACTATATGGACACATTTGTGGAGGTAAAGGCAAATGGACTATTTCTCAAATCTCATAGTGGTGGTGATGCAGACGAGCAGTATTGCTGGAGCCCCAAGGTTTCACTAGCCCAAAAGTGACAGCTGTGCTTTCATTAAGAGAAAAGGATTTAGCTCATGGATCCCTCTGGCAGGTGACACCTCTCAAATTTGCAGGAGTGCAGGAGAATTCAGGGTGCTACACGTTGGACTTTTATCCGTGCATCCATGCCCTAGCCATGTCTGCACCTCAGGTCTTTTGTGATATCCTCCCAGGCTGTGATTGTGCCACATGCCTTTCCTCTTGCGTGCAACATGAAGTTAAAGAAATGCATGTGACCCGAGGCTGCAAAGGAGGAAAACAAGCACATCTCTTCCATACCAAAAGGAAAAAAAAAAAATCTCTATAAGGTGATTTTACATATTGATTATCCCTTGGCAAGACTCTTGCGTTGTTAAAATGTCAAAATCACACCCATCATTGGCTGTCACAGCTGCCTAGGTGGAACATACCTGCTGGAAAATAACCTCCCTCCCTCCTCGTGCCCTGCTTTCCTTACCTCCCGTGAATTTGGGGGAATCACATTAAGAGAGGAACAGAGACATAGGTCTGGGAGCTGGGAGGCTGGAGAGCAGGGAAGGACTAGAAAGGGAGTTGCAGCTTTAAATGGCTGCCTCTTTTCACTACTAGCACCTAAAGTCCTAAGTGGTATCAGGCACCATTTCCAGAAAGCACAACTAAATGCAAAGAGAGTTTCCACAAAACCTCAATTTTTACCCAGTTGGGAAAAATGGGAATGTTTTTGGGTTGACCAGAATCAAAACTTTTTTGTTCAACAGAATTGAAGCAATTCATTCTAGATCAGAGCAAGAGCAGTCTGGGCTGTTAATACTGATGTTCTGCATCAGCCAGTTTATCTCTAGGTCAGGATCTTTGCCTAGATTGAACCCCAGTACTGTTCCATAATTTGCGGGTGGATTGCACCAGCCCTGACAAGTTCATTAGCTGGAGCATGTGTGGAGGGAAGGGGATGAGGGGAATGAGGCCCTCAGGCAGAAGAGCAGTTCAGGTGGGCACTGTTTCATTTTGGGATTGTTGAATCTTTTCAGTGAAATTAAAATGCAGCTGGAATTGTTTTTTGAATGCTAGAAGTGCAGCCTGGAAGTAACTGGTGGGTTAAAACTGCAGATGAAAAGCTGTGGGCATTTGCAGCAATCAAGCAGTTTGGAGTCTTTCAGAGAATGAACACAAACCCCCACATTTTAAATACAGTGGAAATACCAGGCAAATACATCTCTGTCGCTTTTTCCTGGCACTTTCTTTCATCAACCAGCTAGTAATACTAGTGTTCAGACACTACATAGACTTTTTTCCCAAGGATATTTCTTTAAAAAGAGGACATGTTTAAAAATATGGTTGAAATTAATGACTCACGAGCAAGTATCAGCAAGCCCCTATTTCAGGGTGTCAATTAGATGGCTACTTTTGTACTGCTGGGGTGGTTGACAATATGCAGTTGAAATCACTCCTGGCCTCCTTTGCTTCTTCCTCCATTAGCTTCTATTGTCTTTAACGTAAGCCTCGGTAATTCTTCCACTGATTTGAATAAATAATAATTACAGTTCAGTAATCCTTGTTATAGCATAGCCTAATTAGTCTCTGTAGCTGACTGAAGCTTTTTAATCATGAAGATAGAAATGAATTAAATATACGATAAACAAAAAACCCCCACAAAACAGCTTTCCCTCCAACATCGTAAAAATGCTTCTCAAGGAACTATTGGAAAAAGGTTTACTATTTTAAAGAAGCATTTTAACTTCTTTTCCTGGGCACCTGCCAATTCTTAATTTGTTGACATTTTTATTTTGCTCTCTTGGTTCTCAACTGGAAGATGGACCGTGTCTTGAAACATAGATAACATTTTTATCCTTAAGTAATCTTCTCCTAGGAATGATGCTGCATGCATAAAACATCTTACATACAATAGACCAAACTAAGCTCTTGTACAAGTCTGTTAATGTCAGTGGAGTTACACTAAGAATGAATTTGGCCCAGTGAAGTATTCTGGAGAATAATGCGAAGCCTATCAGATTACGTACAAGAAAATAGAATACCAGAGCTGCACAGTTAGACAATTTAATTCTATTTTCATTTTGGCTTGAAAGCGTCTTGGTTGCTAGTTTCTATTCTGCATAGGTTTTTATACCGCAGTCATCATCGCAATATCCAAGTACCTTCCAATAACGCATTAAATAGTGTGACTAACATCTGGTACATGTTTATTTTCTCATCTTCTCCAATACACTAGGAAGTTCTGTTTACAATGAATAATTATCAGGAGAAAAAGGTATTTGTCCATTAAGACTATTAAAAAAAAGGATCAGCATTTTTTACCCAGAGAATCAAATACTTAGGGGGAAAACACGATTCTTTTCTACACTTCAGAAGTACAGCTTTAGACTTATAATGTTTAAAAAGTACTTTCTGCAGATGTCTCAGAAAGAACACTTTGCAACGCGAATACATTCATAATGCCTTTCTCTACCCAGAATTGTTTCAAGGCAAAATCTTGTGAGAGGAAGCTGAGTTGTCAAGTCAGTAGGAGTCAAAGTGGCTCACCAACTTGTGGAAGATGCTTGGCCATTTCCAAGACTGGCAAGTTGAGAGCAGAGCAGGAGGGGAGAGTTTACGTCTTGGCTCATGAGCTGCTCAAGGGCCAGCTGGAGCGCGAACGCTGCCCCTCTTCATCCAGAATGGGAAGGTATTGAGGAGACCATTCACACAATGAAATCAGAAATAAATGAGAACTTGGGATTTGAGCAATCTCCCTTAGTAATGAGTAGTGTATGTTTTTCAAGACACAGAAAGAAATCTTAAAAAAGAAAAAAAATGTGAAGAAGCAATTAAAGAGAGCAGAAGTACCATGTTGCATTAAGTGGCTTAAAGCCATTTGTGCATCCAAGCCTCAGAGTCGGTTCTTTTGGTACATCTAACAGATAAATCATGCCATTGTTTGATCATCTACATTTGAATTTAATACTTCAAATGTAGATGAATCCTAGCAAGCACAGGAGTTGTTACTCCCTAATTTGAATTCAATTGAGTAGCATCTGTGCAGAGAAGCTAATTGCACAGATTTTTCTGTGGTCTTTGTATGAAACATTGCCTCTTTTCCATTTGAGAAATGAGGCTTTCGTTAGCTCTGCAGATAACCACGGTTCAAATTCATGCCTATCAGTAGCATCTTATTTGTGGGTTTTTTTTTCGTCAGGTGTTTATGTGAGTTTGATTCCGTCTTCTTTCACAGGACTGCGAGATAACGCCCCCAGTTTCTCCTAAGTCATTTCCTTGGGTAAGAGTGTTTCTGTTCCAGCTCTTTCATCACGCACCGCCTCTCCCTGCAGAGTTCAGGTGCTCCTGTGAGTCCCGTCTCTGTTACTGCAAAAATTTCTGTGGGCTTTGGGTTCTCTGCGATATGATTTATTTCGGTAAGATTTTTAAAAGACAGTAATTTAAACAGAAACAAAGGTAGAAGAACTGAGAACCTGAAATGTAGGATGAAGTTACCTTCAAACTAATCCATCTTGGAAGAGTGTCTGGGAATGGTACAAACCACTCCGATGACCTGTCTTCTTGGAGGGTGCATCGATACAAGTTTTTTCATCTGGCAGTTTGCACTGAATAATTAATAGCCCTGAAAACCTGTGTGTGTGTTTTGCTAGCAGGCAGAATCAGTCTAGCTCCTGAGAAGGTGGTCAGCGGGTGAGGAATACTGGCATCACAAAGAAACTGAAGCTGGTGAAATAAAATGAAGTTAGCGGCAGTAGTGGCTTTCTCCCCAGTGCTGAAGAGAAGCTGTAACCTCCTCTCAGTTACACTGCTGCAACTCCAAAGACGCCACAGAGCACAGAAACTTGCCTAATGACTGAAATCTTGCAGTCAGTACTTTCAAATGACATACGCATGTACTTCAGATAAGCTGTGATTTATTTCAATACTATCTGTACCGTTGAATCCTGTATTTTGTCGTTGAACCAATCCACACGATCAGTGTTCATAAATGTTTGTGATAACTGCTATAAATGTTGCATTAAAACAAGACCAGAATCCGCTGTTGGTAACATCAATCTCCTCCTTTTCACTCCTGAGGGAGCTGCAAACACAGAACACCAAGCTCAAACTGCCTTTCTAATTTGCCTTTAGTTTGATGAGTTTTTCCTGTTTATTATTCTCTCATTTGTGTTAGAAAGAAAAATACATTCTTCTCCTTGCTCTAAGTATTTGTATTCTAGATGGAAAGAGCCACCATTGCATCTTGCATTGTTTTTATCCTGGGAGTTTGCTGGCGAAAGAACCAGACCAAATTCTTAAAAATAAACTGAATTCAGAAGTATTGAGCTAAAGGCAGGAGCATTTCAAGAAACAATTACAAACCATTTGGAAAAAGCAAAGACATAAAAATGAAGTATAGCAGACAGACTAAACTGGTTTTTATCTCCTGTGCTCCAGCCCCTGCTTTTTGTTCTGTGGCTCTTCAGTGAGGTAAAAGAAAGTTTTTATCCAAAATATCCCTATCATTTTGGCACTCTAATAACCTGCAATCTACAGGCTTTCAGGACTTGGAGAGGCTAGGTAACCGCCTTTTGTTCAGCTCCTCATTCTCTATCATTTTCATTCTAAGCACCTAAGACAGAATGTCACGGAAATCTATGGTTTGATTTCTATTTGAGCTGAATTAGACAATGCTAACTGCTGTAAACTTGTCTATTACTATCTTTAAATTTCTCCGTAATGAGCAGCAATATATCAATGATTTACACCTCTTCTGTTACCATCATCCACGTTAATAAGGGACTCCAAGATCATCTCCATCTCTTGTCAAAAGCATTTTGTTTTTACAGGTTCCGTATAAAATTTGATGATGAATTGCAAAAGGCAAACGAACTGTGGCCAGGTGGATAGATTTATCTTATCATAATATTATGACACTTTACTCAATCGTTTTATTGCTTGAACTGTGAAGATTGTATTATGCTGCTGCAGAAACACAGCAGAAAGCTGTAAGAATGCATGATGGCAGTTAGCACCGGTGGAAGGTAAAGAGGCTTTGTATTGTGCTGTAGTCTTAAGGAGAGAAAAAGGGATGATCTTAAAAATCCCCCAAAGACTAACTAAGAAGCATTCTATTTGCACATTAGTGTATTGTGCTAAATTTACTTGCTAATTTTGATGTCAGCAGCGACTAGTACTAATGAAAAGCTTATGCAACATTAGAGAGTTTAGTAAAATAAAAATAAAAAATCAGTTTAAAGAGTTAGACTATGCCAAACTGTAATTACTAGTTCAAGATCACACAAGACTGTAATTAACAGTTCAGTGTTAAAAACACTATCAAAAAGCAACAGAGGACACATTTACAATATGTACAAACATCATTGATACCAAGGTTTTAATACCATGTGTTTTTTCCCTTCTACTAGCAGTTCAAATGCCTTAGATAAACTAGACGCCAGTAGGGAAATCTGGCCAGATTAATGTTATCTACTGTGTCCCAGTTCAAGATGGGTCTTAAGCTGCTGCTTAAATTCAACTCTCTCTCAAAATAAATTTCCTAAACATATGCTTGACAGTTAGCATGTGCTAAGACCACATTTCTTACAGCAGCATACACATGAATATGTTCCTGACTTAGAGCCAGAATGATATAATCCTCATTTTAAACGCTCCCAATCATGGCAAATAAGAGTTTAGAGTCACCTCACTAACAGGAATGTAATAATGTAAACCACAATTCTCTCCAAACCAGATCCAATAAAAGGAAGACAACTCTTATTCACGTGTGGTCAGGCCCTATGGGGACATTACTACGAAGATTCGGGGCTGATCTGGTATCTACAAGATTGTGATTCTCCTGCCTTTTACGGAACTTTTAATTAATTGTGTTTTAAAAAGATGGCAAGGGATACCAGTCTTAACAAAGGGGCACTGTGCTCATATAAGCTGGACAATAAATTTGAAATGAGAGAGGAGCTCATCAAAGCAAAGACAGCTGGAGGCCAACTACAGGCTTATCTAATGTAGTAGACTGTGCAAAACCCAAATTCAAACAAATATTCCAGAGGGAAATGCTGACCCTGAGGGATTCTTCCCATCAAGGGCGATATTCATTTCCAACCCTTTCCTAGATCCCGCTGTGAGTTTTCAATACTGCTGACCAATGCACACTGCCATTTTGCCTGAGAGAAGTGGCAGGGCTTGGGGACATAGTAAAGTAATTGAGAAAGGTAAAAGCAGTGCTCAGCAAGGAGAAACTGCACCCCTGCTGCTGGAGGACTCTCCCATGAAGACTCACAGGACCCAAGTCTGTCTCCATCTCTTTTCCAATTCTCTTTGGAGTTTCAGGGTCAGCTGGCCAGACAGCACGGGCTGAAGCGCTGGCAGCAGAGGGAAAACCGTTCACTGTATACGTGGATCTCCGTTACCAGTAAGGTCCAGCTCTTGCGTGGGATCGAGTCATGGAAGAGGAATACCCAAGACGGATGCCACGAGACTGGGCAGCGAGAAGCTTTCAGAGAGGATTGTGCAGCTGCAGCGCAGCCTTCACCGATTAACTGCCTCAGCTCATACGGTACAAGTCACTGATCCTAACCGGCATCATTCTGCATCGCAGCGCTTGTATGTGTGCATTGCTGCATCGCGCTGTAGCTTTCGTACTTACCGTTTTCGGTCGCTGCTGGCTCGGAGGCTGTCCCAGTGACCTGGCTTCAGCCGATCATACCTGTGTCGTCTCCGTTGAGCTGCAGCTGCCTGATGCAGGTGGGGAGGCAGCCGTCGGTGCTCGGGAAACCTCCTCAGGTTGCGATGGGTCTGTGCTAATACAGCGGGTCCCCTCAGCAATCTAAATTTTACTTTCCTGCTACTCTCTCCTGCCTTCCCTAAAATACTATCCCAAGTGTTGGATTTCCAGATTTACCACTTGTGCACCCCATGGTTTATGCTAACTGGACGTTTACCCAAGACCAGTTCGTTGAGGTCCCTTTTCCAGCACCATGGAAGTTTCCCAGAGCAAGACTCACTGGGGTGGGAGGCAGACCCTCCCTCGCTTCTCCTTCTGGGATCTAACAAGCCGCTCTGGGAAGGCACCTTCCCATCCACCGCCTTCTCCCGTCACCACTTGCTGCTGCAGCTGCAAGATGCATTTCTTTGACTTGGCTATAGTTAACATCATCATAATCTTATATGTTATGTTTATGTTTTAAGAGCGTGCTGGTGGGTTTTCATTTTTACCCGTTAGAGGTAGCAAGCATCCGACACATTCGTTCCCCACCCAGAGAAAAGAAATGAGAAAAACCCATCAGCGACTTCAGTAACATCAGGCGCTTCACGTACTACTGGAAGGCACAACTTGGTGTGGTGGTATGCCGGAGCACAGAGGGAGCGTACAGCTTTCCACACCCAAGGAAGCCGCATGCCCCGCACTGGTCCAGGGAGCATTTCTCTATTTGGGAGTCCCGCAGTGATGGGGACCAGAGTGGTTTTGGTACCAATACCTGCACTCTTGATACGCTAGTTTTAATTTTTGTTCTCTCCATGTTAGCCTGCAGTGTTCCCTGAAAGGCTTCACGCTACAACAGAACTCAGATCACTGGTCCTGCTTGTATCTCTGCTCATTGAACATGAGCAACCATTTCTGGTTTGCAATTAAGGTGCTGCAGTGGGACTAACAGCAGGAGCTTCTGGCATGCTGAACTACTGAACCTTTTGTCAGCTTGGGGAATTCAAAGGCCAAGTCGTACAACAAAGCAACTGGAAGAAGAAATACTCATGAAAGTCTCTTTCAACAGCCATATGTTAAAAGGACTATGTAAAGTTGAAAGAAAAAGTTACATACCTGAAGTATTTTTAACTTACTGTTTGCTACATACAGTAGATAAATTGTTAACTCTAAAGGATTTTAAATATAATAACAACACTGCTTTGATCTGCAGTTTTTCCTTTTCTCTGTTCCTTCTGGTATTTGATGGTGGAAATGGAGGATTTAATCGAGACTTGCCTGCAGATAAGGTATCTATCAATTTTTTTGCACAAGCACTTTACTAGTTGGGATGCCCGTACTGGGGGCAGGGGGAACACTCATTGTCCCTTGTAAAGACTGACCTGTATTCCCCATGCAAAAAATAATATATCCATGGATCCAGAATAGTTTCACTTGCATCAGGAACTTAAAAGAGGAAAATATATTGTTATCCTTATGAATACACTTTTTTCAAACCAACTGCATCTGCCCTCACTGTGTCCTTTAATGTTTGAGACTCTGCATGGTGGCTTTAAATGACTTTAAAAATGTAATTTTCACGTTCTTGTTTGTTTTGACTGATTTCTTAAAACAATATAAAGTACTCGCCAGAAACAATCTTTCTCTGTCAGACACAGCCACCAAAGTAAACATCCCTTGATTTGTGTTTGGCAGAAGCTGAAGAAAAACCTTGTCAATAGGAAATTTCTTTTACTGCTGAAACAACTGGTTATTAAATAAATCTTAGGTGATTTTTCAGGAGCATGCAACTCTCACAGTGTATTTTTTCTAGTAAATTTTTCCATTTATACTTTTACCTTCACCTTAGCTTTTTCCTTTACCATAAAGAACATGGAATTTTTCAATAATTCAGAGACAAAACTGTGGAGGGAGCACTGGGTAGCCCTGCATCCACTTTCAATAAGTACATCCTGAATGCTAGGTTGGTTAATGCAAATATTGAATCTAGACCTGGACCAGGATATTACTCTGTGTAACCCTGCTCAGTACCCATTCTGATCCCCATTTGGTTAGTCATCCTTTGAGGATCTTGGGCGTAAATATCCAGCTTTGCTACCTTTTAGTGGTTTCCCACATTTGTCTTTTTTGTTTATGAGATTATATATTTTTTTTTCATATGAGGTGGTACCAAAAACTGTACTAATATCCCAGATGTAGGACATCTGCTGTTTCTCCCTTAATGACAAGGCCTGTTACCTTGCTGTAGAAGGAAATCACCTTGCCAGGATTTGCTCTTGATAAAGCTGCTCCCTTGCTCCTTGAGAGCTTCAAGCATACAAGTGACTTGATCAGGGGAACCACAGGGAGCTGCAGAGAGCTGACCAGTCAATAATTCCCTGCTCCTACCCACTCCACCTTTAGAAAAACAAGCATACACACCTGGCTTTTTTTTTCTTCTTCTTGGTATTCTCCCGTCCTTCCTGCATTTTTTAAGAGAACCACTGATAGGTCTGAGACAGCTTTAGCAGGACCTTTAGCCTAGGAAAAACTCATCTGACATGCCTGGCTGGAAAGCCTCCAAGCTAACCAATGACCGGCTCACTTTTTCTTGCCCCATTTTACCTGTCACTGGTATTAATTTTACGAGCCATTTGCTCACAGCCAACCTTTCCTTGAGGAAGACTGATGCAAAAAGAGCCTTTCCAGTAGACTTTCCAGTTCAAGACAGGTCTTGGGTTTACATTAGCCTCCACCTTCCAGTTTCATGTCCCACCATGCAGCCTTCCCTGCTCATTACACATCAGTGTCCCCCCCCGGGGACCCCCATCCCACCCCCCACTGCCCTTTGCTTCCCTGCAGACGCTGCCTTACTCTTCCCGAGTAGTGAAGCGCTGGAGCAACAACAGCCACGTTACCCTGTTTGCTCTATCCTGATTTGGAAACCACCACTGACCAGCATGCGAGGAGGTTTGAGAGAGTTTGCCGTGTTGTCTGGAGGTGAGCTTACAAGGAAGAGTAGCGCTCGTGGTACCGGCTGCTGGGACAGGCAGCCGCAGAGATGGCATGGGACGCATACCTTACTCCTCTTACTTTACAATGTCCAGAAACCTGGGGACTCCAAATGTGTCAAAATTGCAATTATTTTTTTCTCTAAGAATAATAATTCAAATTTCAGATAAATTTGCCCCAATCCTACGCATCCTTAAACAAATTTAAAATCTTTGCACAAATGTTTAGGCATTGCAAGCATTTAGGCCACACTGAAGATACACCACCCCAACTTTTTTAACCGATTGTGGTCCACAACACTGTTCCCTCTGTCATCACGCCACTAAGGAGACTCTTCGAAGAGTTATCAATTTAAAGAAATAAGTAAGCAACAAACTACTTTCAGGCAACAGCAACCTCTGCGACAGCACTCTGCAAGCAGGGAAAGGCAAAGTCTAAATTAATTGTGTCAAGTATTCGGTCTGAATTAGTCAACCAGGTCTCAGCATTGTATTTCGTCTAGCGACCTGGGGGTTGTGCCTTGTGCAGGACAGAAGGAAATACACAAAAGCAATACAAGAAGTCGAATGGAAGGAGCGGAACACAGCTGCAAGTTTTCCTTAAGGAGCCAGCAGCGAGGCAGAGGGAGCCGGGGGAGGACGGGGAAGGAGAGCTGTGGTGGCAGGGAGGGATGGGGGAGCCGGGGATGCCAATGCCTGAAGGCAACTGCCGTACAGCTTTAATAGTCCTGCGGCACGGAAGAAGATAAAGCTGCAGCGGGCAACGCGGCTTATTAAGGAGAGAGCTCTCATCGAGCCCAACCTCGTGACTACGACAGCAGCAGGCAGCGCGGCACGGGGGGACAGCCCTTCGTGCAACACCGGGTAAACGCGTGCAGTGCTATGCTGGGAATTAAATGTTCCGTTCCTCTTCACGTTAATAGGAACGCAGGGCTTCTTCCCTTGCTGCTGTGTGAAAGGTGCACCCCATGATACCCACCAGGCTCTTCCTCCCACTCCTCTCTCTGAAGCCAGCTCAGATTGCTCTATAGGATTTCCCGGAGGTGCCTGGCGCCAAACGGTTCAGCTGTATCTCCTTGGTCAAGGAGACAGCCACGATTTACATTTCAGACAAGCAGGCGCAGCTGGCAGGTAACATCTTTCAAGAAGCATCTCTAAATGTCGTTATCGTTCAAGGCCGGGGAGACGCAGCCGTCCCGGTCCTCCCCAGCCGGTTGCTGTAGGGAGGCACAACCAGGTGATGCTGAGGTTCATTTCCCTGCTCCTGCCGGAGGCTCAGTCCCAGGTCAAAACACCAATGCCTCTAGCAAAGGTAACCACCGAACAATTTGCCTCTTGAATAATGCGCCAATGGCAAGAGGAACAGGTTTGCACCCCTTTGCGATGTGTAAGCAGTTCCTGGTATTTTCTGTAGTTGAGGAGGGGGAAGAGTGGGCTTTTAGCTCTGATGTATCAAGAATCGCGGTCTAAGCTTTGTTTATTTTCCTCTTTGGAGGTTCCAGTGATGCCGGCTGAGTGCTAAAAGCTCAGCAACTTTGGATACCTCACAAAGCTGCCTCCTCTCTCAAAGTTTTTTTTTATGGTGCTTTTATCAGTACAGTTCAACAAAGAAACATAGAACTTCTGAGCAAAGATCATGCTCCCTCTTATTTTCTTATGTACTGCACTTGATTTCCTAAACCTACGCATCGGGCTGTGTCAGGAAAAAAAGGGAAATATCTGAAATTCTGGTGTAGTAAAAATAAAGCTGAAAAGAAACTTCATGTTTGAATTTCCTGTAGAAAAAACAAATGCCTAAATTTTAATTTGAGCTTTTATTTCTACACTAGAAAGAGGGAAAGATAGCACACCTCTGCCTTTTTCTAAGAATGGTTTACTCTCAGCTAAGAGTGGGTTGGGCCCACAGCTCACGGTTCAGATGTCTACAAGCTTAGAGGCTCATGAGGTCTGGAAATCAGAAAGCTTACCAGTTCTGGGCCATCCCTCAGTTTAATAGAGAAAAAGGAAGCAAAGCGTGGCAGGTGAGGTTTTGTGATTTAAAAAATAAAGCAGCCGCTGCATGAGTTTTATATCTAACCATCACTACACCAAAGTCTCATCCATTCAAAATGCAAATTACACCAGTGGCCACATACTGCCTAATGTGAATAAATCTTCCTATTCTACCCATTACTACAAAATTACATATCGCAACCCTGTGAGTTGTGCTCCTAATACGGTCCAGCTGGGCCTGAAGCCAGCAGAGTCGCACAACACGCTCGCTCCTTGTACTCCTGCTAAAAGAAGGAATAATTCATGCCGGGGGAGCACGCGTTTGCCGGGCAGCTGCATTTCCCTGTGCACACGTGCGTGCAGCTCACACTCACGTCCCCTGCGACCAGGGTCCGCCGCCGCCTCTCTAATAACGTGATGGACAACCTGCAGCTTTCAGCAGAGGCAAACGCTGGTGGGCTCAGGTTTTAGAGATGCCTGTACTAAGGGGTTCCAGGCAAGAAGATCCTTCCGTAAACCAGGAACTAGCCCTGTGTTTTTAATAACAGTCAGTGGGCAGGGTCAGAAATTGTAGGACTCCAATGCAAAATACATGCTGCAAAGTACTTTCTGGCTGCTACCTGGAATGCTCCCTCATACACACTGTCATTTTATCTTAAAAATACGTGCCTGAGGGATCATCTAGAAATCTGCCTAGCTTTTAATTGTTTGCAATCTTCCTTTACACAAAATACTTTGCATTCTTGTGCAGTAAACAGAAATATTTTGTCCTACTTGGTTAAGATACTGTGAAACACTATCACGTACTTACCTTCAGTCTAGTTTTTATGCTGTTCCGATGAATAACAGGAATGAAATCTGAAAGACCTCCAAATCCAGGCATTAAGAAATATGATTATCATGACAAATCTTTACTGAAAAATTAAATTTTTATTGAGTGAAACAATTGCTTTTACATTAGTACTTCATTATTTCAGATAGGAATAGTTACACTTTTGCCATTTGCTACCATGTCATAGCTTCCGTGTCTGCAAGATTACGTTGTATTTCATCGTTCCACTCCTGAAATAAAAACAAACAAAAAGAAGTCCCCACACTATGACTTTCCTTCATAAAACTAAATAAGACAACTCTAGAAGGCAAAGTTACAGAAGTCAACCTCCTCTCATAAAACTCATGTTACATTTGATAAGCCTCAAGCTGAACTGGAATTTAAAAACAGTGGATTTTAGGAGCCAAAGTATAAAGTGATACATGCTTAAATCACGCTTTTTCAGTTTGTTGGATCAAGAATTACAGACTATAAGGTATTGATAATTCACTGGAGTTTTCATACATATTTTTCACATTCTACCTGGAGTTTGCATACATATTTTTTACATTCTACCTGTCGTCGTGCATTATTTCTACAATCTCTTGTCTTTTCAAGTTACATCCAGCTGTTTGCCCTGTCCATCCAAGCCCTACTGTCTGATTAAGCCTCTTTTTTATTTTTCTTTTTTTCTTTATTAACTTTTTTTTCACACTTTCAGAACCTACTTGTGAAGTTTCATTAAGTACCTGCGTGATCTATACAGCCTCAGTGACCTGGTTTTATTTAGCTGTTGGTGTTTCATTACCAAAATAAACAAAAAAGTCATCAGAGATTTACAGCTGATCCTGGAAGTGCCACAAAAGTTCTGAGTTTTGGCCTTGGAATTTTATTCTTTGCTGAGAGAAAATGAACCCTATCTAGTTTTAATGGAGTAATAATGGGTTTTTTTATAGTCATTCAGTTTTTCTAAGTAAAAGCAGGAAAAAAGATGAGGCATCGACGTCAAGAGCATCGACGTGAAGAAGTCCTGCAGAGGCTGCAAGGAGCCTTCCCTGGGGCCCAGGACAGCAAGCTGCCGACCTCCCCTGCTTACATCCCCGCGAGCTGAAGGCAGAGAGCCCTAACTTTTGCCCTAACTGGCAATACAAAAGACTAAATGTAAAGGGCTTACCCTCTAAACAGCATTATTATTTTTATCTGCCAGCACCTCCCCTTCTTGGAATGAGTAAAGGAGAACATGAAAAAGGCCACAAGCCTTGAGGAAATAACAGATCAAGTAAAAGATGTTAACAAAAAAAAAGTATTCTTACAATGAAAAGCTCTAGGCTGTAGTTTGGGATGGCTGCAGCAAGTGGGTGAGGTAGGCGCACCACGATGGCAGAGAGAGGAGGCATCTTGCAGCACTTGCTGACGAGTAGCTGCTCACTCCAGCAATATCAGCCCGCGGGCTTAATAGAGCTAAAATCTGTACAGTCTATGTCAAGATTAAATTAAATATTCTCCTGGAGTCTACCATCTCCTGCACCCATGTGAACTGGACAATTTAAGCTGACAGATTAGAATACATGGGATAAATACATATTAGCAAGTTTATCAATGCACATGGTTTTGCCCTCCATAGAATGCATGATATATAAACTAACAATAGTCAAGTGTAACACCTCAGATATGCCATCAGGAATAGTATCAATGACAAAGTGACTTCAGCGGCTGTAGGAGTACAGATGTCTTACACAGTCACACAACTTATTAACAAATGACACTAATTAGAACCTATTTACGAGTGCTTCACCCCAACTCAAAGCAAAGAAGCAGCAGCAGAAGAAAATGCTCAAAGAAGTGCTATGGATGATGTCAAGCATGGAAAGACTGCTATCTAAGGAGAGATCAAATTAACTAGGATCTTCAGCTTGGAAAAGAGGCAGCTGAGGAGAAGTATGAGGGACAAAATCATGACATTAATATTTCTAGAGACAGATGAAGTTCTGAGGGGTGCGGAGGAAACAACGTGCAATCACACCTTGGAACTGCTTTTCCTATCAGAAAAAGTAGAGGACATGTAACTAGTATCTTAGGAGTTGTTAGGACAAAGCGGGCCTTTTCCACAAAGTATATAACTAAATTATGGAGCTCACTGCTGCATGATTTTGTAGATGCCAAGACTATAAATGGGTTCAAAACAACACTTAAAGAATGAACACAGAAATCCATAGGCAAGAATCAAACTTACAGATACAGACATAACCGCCATCTTGAGAGGTCTCCAAACTGCAGATTGCCATAAATGAGGAGGTATATTGGAAGCCCACTGTCCACATAGGCTTTCGTATATTTTTTTACATGCATCCACTACCACTCACTGTTGGAGAGACCTTTCTTGAACCAGCAGACCGTCCACCTGACCCAGGCTCAGCGTTCTCTTGTAAAGCATAGTACGGCTTTTTAAAGTATCTTTTAAATGCAAACCCATATGAAGTCCATCTGTCCACCTAGGGTTTCCTTAGTCACACTGCTCCTTCTTGTCATTTGAAATAGGCAGAGAATTATCTAATATGTTGTAATCAAATCGGCAATGCGCTGTTTCTGTTGTCAAGACATGAGTCACATTTTCAGGCATAGATCTGATTCCAGTGACAGTTGCAAAGGCATCTTTTCAAACTCTTCTCCTTAACACTGGATTAAATTTTTCTTCTGAGAAGAAAAACTGCTCTGCAGTGAGTGGCAATCAATCCAGCCTTGTCTCTCAACAAGTTAAGAGTTTTGACATAGTGTGGTTCTCACATAGAGGTTTGCTTATGAAGAGGACATTTAAACACTTTTTAAAAGCTTACTTTTATTAAAATCATCCACTTCTAGAAGAAAAGCTCTATCTAAAGAAGTAGGCGGTTTGCCTCAGCACCTCTTGAAATTTCAGTAATATTGCCACGTGCGCACTTGGGAAGACGTATTTCTTCAGTTTCACTTGACATTTTTCACTCCCTAATGTAGAAAGAAGTGTCAGCCAGGACTTGCCAGGAAATATGTCTTACTGGCACATAGCATACCATCTCAGTGAAGTATTAGCTGTTCAGCAACTGGTTGCTTATCTCTTGCATTTCTTGAACAACAAGGATTATGAAATATGCAGCTACAGCATGAAAGGGATAAATGATACATTTCCCAGATTTCATAAAAGTTAAAATAGTGGGCAGAGAATAAAGGGATTACATTATGCAAAAGAAAAAAAATCGGGATCAGTATGAAGTAAATGTTTCCTAACAAAGATGCCTATTAAATGGCTGAAAAGTCCCTCACGGGAAAAGGTGGAGGCTTCATCACTTGAGATATTTAAAACCAGAGTAGACAAGGCATTCATCTCTACAGGGGCAGAGGAAACAGATAAAATGACTTATTAGGCTTTTTTCTACCCATCTCTGATTTCTATGGTTTAATACATTTTTTAAAATGCAAACCACATTTTTTTAATACAAGAGGCAGAAATACAATGAAAGGATTTTTAGTTGTAGTGTTGCCCAACACAATGAAACTCGATTTAAAATGAAATTTATGCTAGCAATTTAAACTGCAAGATGAATTCTCTTTGCTTAAGGTGTAGCACTGAAAGCTTTGCTACTGCCACACATGTCGCTAAAAAGATGAATTACCATCCCCAGACTGAGGATTTATTCTCTGTGCCAGAACTCTTTATAAACTGTGACGGTTCAACTTTTGACAAGGGGAGCTGATGCAAAAGGCAGAATGGTGCTTTACAGAAAAGCAGTGGAGTACGGGGTTTGTGCGCAAGGTCTGGCAGACTTATAAACTCCCTGAGGAATCTCCAGCCCTAAATATTTACTGATGTCACTCAAAGGATAACATCTAATCTGCTAGTACGAAAGTAAAAGTAGACTCTCAGAACAGTCTCTTTCCGTTGCTTTGAATATCTTAAAATGATTTCAAAATTCTAAGTTCTTCTTCTTCCCCCTGTTTGTTTTTTGTTATCCTTGAAGGCACTGCTCTATTTAAAATAAAGCGGACTCTCTTGCTATTGTAGAAATATGAAGAAATCAAGAAAAAAAAAACCCTGAGAAACCTTAGGATAGTTAAAATGAGCCTGTTTAAGAGTGGAACACTGTGGCCCTTTCACTACACCCATCACCCACGCAGGAAGATGAAATCATGACATACAACTGCTGTACAAGAAATCAAGATGCACAAGTGAACTGTCACAGAGATAATGCAGGGGAGGGTGTTGAGTCACGTCCTCAGGCTTGGGACAGCCTCACTAGTTTTGAACCAACCAAGGCAAGGCAGGATGTAGCCACGTGTTTTCCTTGCTTTGACATCAAATTTGTTATAAAAACCTGCTGCCGTTTTCCCTCTGCGCCCTCTTCAACTCTCGCATCCTGGCTGCGATCTGCCATCTTTTCATTAACCTCGTTTTGCTGGACTGAGCTGTAAACTCAGTATAGTAGAAAAGGTTGTTTCATTTCAAAATATTGCCTACCTGCAGTTCCATAGAGCCTTGTCCCAGCGGAGGGGGCAGAAAAGTAATGAGGAAAAGGGAGTCGAACCTAACCCTGGAAATGGTTAGAATTAGGAAAAACAATGGTTCTGTACCCTAATAACAAGGAACTCCCTCAAACACATCATCATCCACCTTCCTGTGGACCTTCTTGGTTCCCCTTCCTCTGGTTGAAGCAATGTGTAGACATTTAGCTGGAAAGCTGTGTTTTCCTCTACTGTACTTGTCTATTTGGCTGTCTGCTGCTGGACTCATCTGTATCTTCGAGTAATAAAATCCATTGGGAAGAACATCTATTCTTGGACACATTGCAAAATGCTGGCAACCCTGACGTTTGCCAATAGTGTTATCAGAACAAGAGTGCACCTATTTTAAGTGTTTTATATTAGCATATACAGTTTTGCAGGCATATAACCAATATAGGAGGACAAAGCTCACAATGCAGCTAAACCAAAGACATCAGCCCTTATTTTGGTCAATCCTGTTAGAAAGATTGTAGCTTTATAGTTAACATAAAAGAGGGAGTATGCCCAAATCTAAGGATCTCTTCAAATTGTAACGTTCAATACTTTGCCATTTGGAAAGTAAAAATACTCCACTGTAGTAGCAGTAGCAAATGACTTTTAATTACCAAATGAATTTTAAAGCCCAGAAGGGTCAGCATGAAAAGCATCAAACTCTGTTTGCAGCTCCACTCCAGACTTCTTATTTAAAACACAGCCCCTTTGTCCCAGACATAGACCCCTTTGCTTTGCACAGCTTCTCAACCACAGCCCACCCCCAGCCCCATGGCCTCACGTCCTCTTTATGAACCCACAGGCCTTGCTTTCCATGTAACCCACTCTCTGTTAATTGCTCTTTAGGCCCTGGGCTTAGGCTGTGCTTGCAGAACTTCATCCCTCACTGTGTCCCACCCAAGGGGACGGTCCAGCTCAGCACGTCCTTCCTACGTCACGCCCAGCAGCTACTACGGCATCATCCTGCCCCACGCCTCAGGGGACACCACTGTATCGTACCGTAAACGAGCAGCCGGTGAGGACACAGTCCGCATCCATAGAAGCAGGAACTAAAACCAAAAAAATCTCATTTGGACTAAATTAATTCTGTAGTAATGGATTTATAACACTGTACCTGGTTGAGTGACATGCCTGGACAAAGCAGGAATAAAATCCTACTGAAAGGGAATTGCCTGGCTGTGCGGGCAGTATTTTATGACCACAGGAGCCATAACTCTCCAGGGAGAGTAAAAAAAAGTCAGAGAAAGGGAAGGAAATGCAGACAGACAGGTATGCAGGACTTGATTCTAGCCCCATTTACACTGACTTCAGCAGAGTTATTCCACTGCAGAGGACACGAGCGTTTTCAGTTCTAAGTCTTAAGGACGGTGAAGAATAAAAATAATGAAAGAGTAATCTCTTAAATTCTTCTAGTCTCAGTCACACAGCAAATATCTTCTCCACAAATAATTGAGATTTAGACCTTCTAGCAATTCTCAATGGCCACATTATAAGTCATACAGGAATTTTATGAGACCAAAGCTGTAATAGCATGCTCTGGCTGAGTAGCAGAATAGCTATACAATCAATATGGTTTTGCACGCTCGCATTTTTGAGTGGATTAGTATTGCAGCACAGTCTAAAATAACAGCATAAATTTAATGGGCTGGCAGTCTTACAAGTAGTGAAGTATAATAACAGGTGTAGTTATTTGTGCTGTGATGTGTAACTGATACCACTGTAATCCTGCTGAGATTAGGCTCTGTTTTAAAACAGAGTACAAAATACCTGGTGCTGGAGCTAAGACAACCCTAATCAATGGAAAATCAAAAGGAAGAGACAACAGATAGCACTGTAGACATGTTGTGCAGAGGTAATACATATGTCACACATTTGCAAAACCTACTTCCTCTATTAGCCAGCCCTTTATTAGAGACACTATATTCAGACAAATTGAACAAATTCTAAACCATATAAATCCCTAACACTACAAATACATCTTCTCCCAAAGTTATGAAGTACTATAAAACCATGTAGGTTTCTCTCTTTTTCTTGCTTTTTGACATGATTGATGTTGGATACTTAAAATTTATGAGTTCATAGATGAGTCAAACCTTGCGGTATACCAGAACTGGAGATGATACCTCTTCTAACTACATGTGCTTTACCACAAACATTAAAAACAATTACTTAGGAATAGTAATTTCTAGGAATTCTGAAAATATTTTAGTTATAACTGTTATCAAGTCATTACAGAAAAGACTGAAACATTTCCTTTAATCATTCAGTACATAGCTCCATAACTCCATACACTTGAAAACTATAATTTCTCTATGTTCTCTTCTTACATATGTGTCTATATGTACATACACACACATATATATGCACTATTATAAAAGTGTGAAGAAAAGCAGGACCTTTACATTTCCATATTTTTCCCTATGTTTGCAATAGGAATGAAACTGTAGATACCACCTGTGCTATCTACAAAAATTGGACCAGCTTGACTTCAAATCCTCTTGACAGACAGAACAACCACTTATACTCTGGTTTTCCCATCAGCATTTTCCATTCTTACCAAAGTCAATTTGCTCTAAGAATATATTGTTAGGCCATACATTCAGTCTTCACACAACAAAGCCCTCTCCCTCTTACGCTGCCTTGAAATGACTAAATCTTGTGCCTGAACTGAAAACCATGCTTGCATGGCTCAACTACTCCTTCTCAGTTTTTACCCTGCTGTGCACAGGAAAACGAGTTTGCAGCTGTGGTGTTGACTAGACCTATACACAAACACATTGAATATTTCTTATTTTTGTGCTCTTCCAGTAGTTCAAAAAGTAGCCTAAACCATGCAACAGACAAGCAAGCCTTACAGGGCCTGATTCTATTTGTGAAATGGTAAATCATCACTAATTCCTCTGAACTCAACTAATCAAGACACGCTAATTGCCACATCCAGAGTGCCATCAACTAACAACAGTGACAGAGGGAGGTCAGGGTATTAAACATTTTGAAGGACTATGCATTAAACAGAAACCTTCCCAAAGTCATAGTACCTCCTTAAAATGCTCATTCTGTGAACTCAGAAAGAAAAAACAAAAACACAAACCAACCAACCGTTAATTGTTTAAGATTTTTTCTGAAATTTGTATTCGTGACTGAAGGTCCATTTCCTAACGGTTGGGAATAAAAATCTATCTTGCTAGCTGAAGTCACGTAAACCAAATTCTCCATGGCAGCTACCACAGAGTAGATGTGCATGACGTTGGTCAGGTAATGTTTTAGGAGGATTAGTGGGTTGGAAACATGGTGTGGTAGCGGAAATGCTGGGAGGGAGGGTAAGCATAACAGAACACAGCTAGAGAAGTCTGCAGAGCTCTGAACCCTCAAAGGGTGGTCTAAGGTGTATGCACACTGAAATAAGCGCACCTAGAGAATAGCAAATGTGCGGCTGGGTCCCTGGAAGTACTCTTTACTGGAGTATCTCAGAGGAAGCTGCAACTATATGACAAGTGGGCTTCTGTTTGGGGAAAGTATTTTGGGGACAAGTTTTAGCATGGTGAAAAAAAAGATTCCTCATGTCACAAAATGCAAAAAATCTGTAACCATTGGCCTCCCAGAAATATTTTTGCTATAATAAGAACTGAAAAAAGCAATGGTAGCTTGTCTTCTTTTAATATTAACTAGCAAAGTGATTTCATTTGCTATGAATTATAATGAATGATAAATAACAGATATTCCAAAACATGAGATGCTTTGGATGAAGGGATGCTGTACTTTGACCTGAAAGGTGCCTGTTACACTAGTTTCTCTGGGTGGATCCTGCAGCCTTGACTGACATGATTAAGCCAATAGAAAGCAAAGGGCTACTCATTTGAATAGTGGCAGCAACAGCAGGCATCAAGTTTGGCGATTTTGCTTTATCCCTTTCTACAACTTGGCCTTTTAAAATCAGCATGTAAATTTTATTTCCACTATTTAGCTTAAAAAAAGGGGGGGTGGGGGTGGTGGTGTCAAATCAAGTAGAAAAAAAGGACCATATAACTAGGGACACTGCTTCCATTTAGTGAGATGGACAACAATAAGAATAAATAAGAATACAAAGACAGGATAAATCAGCTAAGCTACACATGTGACAATACATCTTATTTTACTGTATTTGTTATCAAGATGACATGCAGTCTAGAACTTCATGGCAAACACACTGGCAAAAGCCATAAACCATGAGAATAACAAGGCTTGAAGGAACAAGGCTTACAAAGACAACCCCAAGGGTGACTTTCTTAGATACCAGTAAATAAATCCCTAAAGGCAAGGAACTGAAGTACAGCAAGCCTAGCAACCACACTAGCACCCGAATTGAGGTCTGGAAGAGCAAAGATGTGCAGTTCCATACTGTCCAGTTGTGGGACACAGTTGCAACAGAGTCAAAACTCGTAGGCCTGTAAAATTCCACCACAGGGGTTGAGTTCAGAGTCTGGGGACTTTCTCTTTGCACTTCCATGATTGTTATAACCAGGCAATTAGAAGAGGTGTGAGAAGGGCTAACCAGAGACGCCAACCTTTTGGGAGTCAGCAACAGTTCTGTTGGGTTGTCTGGTAGGCACTTCTTTCCCTTTCCCCCACAAGCTAAATTCAGAAGGATGTTGTTGTCATCAGGAAGACTACTAACCTCATCGTCTGGCAGGCATGTTTCAAACCTGCAAAATGGGCATACTATGACTCCTTGCGGGGAATCACCAAAGTCTATGATCTTGCAAAGGCATTTGGCACATACTCTGTGACAGCACTCCAGCACTTTCGGTTTTCTCTGTCGCAGGTTATAGCGGTTGTAACAGATCTTGCACTCAAGCTCATCTGAGCTCTGGGTCTCCACAGATTCCTCTGGTAGTTGACTGGTCATGTCTTCTGATGGTTTTTAGACTTGTGGAAAGAAGAGTCAAGGGACAAAGAGGTCACTTGGGCTTATTTTAGAACTTCTTCCTGATGATCATATCACCCATCTCACACAGGAGAAGAGGAGATGATGTTGTCAAAAAGCATCAGTAGGCGTCATCCATTTTCAGCTTCTGCTAGGGATTGTGCTCTGGATGTCCTTTACTCTGAGCCAGGCACCCATCTGAAAAAGATGACATGGAATTTTTGTGGAAGAAAAGAAAAGAAAAAAGCTGTAGCAGGTGAAATATGCAAGTTCCACTTTTTACAAGCTCAGCTACCTCTGCTAAAAATACCTCTAAGGTAGTTTTTTTCTGTGGCATATGGGGCCTATATAGCAGTCACGCTGATAAAACAGTATCACACTGCACGCATTTGTTTAGACTTCTAACTTTGACTGGTTCAGCCCATGAAGTTCTCAGGAGAAGCTGCAATCTAATCACTGATCTGTAATCGTTTGTTTAAACCCTGGTTTCCTAAGGAAATGAGACCTGACCCCTGGAGCTTTTTGTCTTTCTGGGTAACTGGTGAACCTGCTGTCCAATTTCAAACAAATCGGCAGAGGGGCAGCAGTACTGAAGATAACTAAGTTTCTAAAAAAGTAGTGAACACTGGCAGCTGGGTAGAGAAGAGGGAGAGCTGTTTATAATAACTACCATTTATCCTGGAGGGCAATGGTCAGCCAGCACAAATCCAGCCTCTGCTCTGAACAGGCAGCATGCTGCCTGTTGCTCAGCCAGAGGCGAGGGCAACACGTAGGGAAGCTGGTGATACTCTGGGGAAATAGAGAGTTTTGGGGAGTGGGTATGGAAAAGGGCTGGGGTTATTGTAAAGAGTTATGTGGCGACCCAGGTCAAATTTGGAAAAGATGAGGCTTTATTAATTTTGCTGCTTGTGGAGCAGCAAATTTCTCTGTCTCCACTTAGCTGCGGCACACAGATTTCGAACATGAGGGTTCTTTAGCTTGCAACAAATGTCTCCTGTAATACGTGGATGCTAGGGTGAAGGCTAAGGTGTCTCTGAAGGGCGTTTGCCAGATGCACTGGCTTTCCAGTGCTTCGTGGCTGTGACAGCCATTTCACACCTCAGGAAAGGAGAGGCCCGCACTCCCATTCTGTGCGGCGTTTTTGCTGCCAGACCCATCAGCCTCGCTTAAACAAATGTATTGTCCTATTTTGTAACTGTGCATTTTCACGACTTCAGGAAACAGTCCACATATTATAAACAAAACATTAACCAGGACTGTGTACTCTGGGGACCAATAATTACCAGCATTTACAAAACCAGCTCTATGTGCCAGAAGATAAAAACTTCTTCCAGATACAGGCATGTGCTTGCTCACAGCGATGGGTGCGGCAGCGTGTTTTGCAGGCTTTCAAACTCAGTCCTTCACTGCTAGGAACTTGCCACAGTCAAATGATGGGGGTCAGCACTTGTGTCCAGCTGCCTCTTGCATTGTCAATAAATATCAGGCACATGGAATATGAAAAAAGTGGCCCATTTCAATAAACTTGTTTCTCGACTATTAGTTTTAGTAAATGTTGATTCCTTTCCCTTTTGCTTGGGAAGTTTTTACTTACTCCTAGCATTCAGGTCTTTGTCCTTTTTTTGAGAACAAGGCAGGAAGTTCTCTCTTTTAAGCAACGTGCTCCTTCTGTCAACACATTTTACCTGCCAACCATCAGGTAAAGACTCTTTCACGGGCCTCTTGTTCCTACTGTGCTTTAAGGGTTTTCCATTCTCTCTCTTAAATTTCTGCACAATAGAGCTTCTGTAGGTGACATAATTTCTAAAACTCACCTCCTGGATTTTAAAACAAAGATGTTATACTTCAGACAATGCAGTAATGAAAAAACCATGACAACATAGTGAAGAAAAAAATATATTTCTCTAAGAATTTAACAGACATGGCCCCCTCTCCATTCAATTTTGTTAACTTTTTTCCTGCCTCTTCCAATTTATTTCTTTAGTGCTTTAAAAGTTTTCATCTCTGCCTTACTATTGTTGTTATTATTTGTACTGTGATTATATTAGTGGTGTGTTCATTAGGCAAGGCAAACACAAGAAGATTGATCCATGATTTTCTAAGTGTACAAGCTAAACATCTTATAAGAGACAAAAAATACATCTTTTACAATTCTTATAACCTATCTTTTATCCTTCATTACATGGTGTGCTTCCTTATTCATTTCCACTACTCTTTTTATTTCATTCCAAATATAATCTTCTAGATGACTTTTAGGCATATATAAATGTCATGAGATGCTAACTTTCCAACGGATGAAGAAAATGGACCTAAAAAAGTGAAATGCCAGCCTACAGGAAGGCAAAGCACCACTGAAAAGTTAAGAAGCCAAACAAAACAAGTGATGGTTTTGAACTTTTACATCTTGAGTATCATTCATCTTCTGTACCTGAGGGGAATTAGGATTACTAACATGTTCATGCTTCACAGCTAAGGCTGGCAAACGTTGTTCTACAACATAAAACTAGATTTCTGATTAACCAAAAATATTCCAGAAAATGTGTCTGCTTCTCATAGAAAATCATAGAATCATTTAAGTTGGAATAGACCTTTAAGATCATTGAGTCCAACCATCAACCATGCCCACTAAACCATGTCGTGAAGTGCCTTGTCTACATGCTTTTTTAATACCTCCAGGGATGGTGACTCAACCACTTTCCTGGGCAGCTTGTTCCAATACCTGACAACACTTTCAGTAAAGAAATTTTTCCTAATATCTAACCTAAATCTCCCTTGCCGCAACTTGAGGCCATTTCCTCTCATCCTATCTCCAGGACCCGACAGAAGAGACCAGCACCCGCCTCACTACGACCTCCTTTCAGGTAGTTGTAGAGAGCGATCAGGTCTCCCCTCGGCCTCCTCTTCTCCAGACTAAACAACCCCAGTTCCCTCAGCCGCTCCTCACAAGACTTGTGCTCCAGGCCCCTCACCAGCTTCGTTGCCCTTCTCTGGACACGCTCCAGCACCTCGATGTCTTTCCTGCAGTGAGGGGCCCAAAACTGAACCCAGGACTCGAGCTGCGGCCTCACCAGTGCCAAGTACAGGGGAACGATCACCTCCCTGCTCCTGCCAACCACACTATTTCTACACTCTCGCCCAACTTGGTGTCATCTGCAAACTCACTGAGGGTGCACTCAATCTCCTCATCCAGATCATTGATAAAGATATTAAACAGAACCGGCCCCAATACTGAGCCCTGGGGAACACCACTTGTGACCCGCTGCCAACTGGATTTAACTCCATTCACCACAACCCTTTGGGCTCGTCCATCCAGCCAGTTTTTCACCCAGCAAAGAGTACACTTGTCCAAGTCATGAGCCGCCAGCTTCTCAAGGACTATGTCATGAGACACAGTGTCAAAGGCCTTACTGAAGTCCAGGTAAACAAAATTGTGACCTTTCTCTGAAAACTCCCAACTAGAAAATCTTTGTATTTTAGTGTTTATCTTTCTAATGAGTATTTCCAGGTTTTCACAAAGAACAGTCCACTTTCCAACCAATTCTATTCAGACATGGATCGCTTCTGCCTGAATCAGTTTTCAAACTGAAAGTATTTTCCTGAATCTGTCCCCTTTAAGTGGCCAAATTTAGCATTAATACGAGGAGCAACAAGTCCCTGGGACTAGCAAAGTCTTAATAGCTAAATTGGGACCATTAGCTTCATTTCCAGTACACAATGATCCTCCTATTGTCGTTTCTGTCATGAGCTATTCTACAAATTCTTTTCAAACTTTTTTTAAATATACTGCACAAGAAAGAACTACTTTCATCATCTTTCTCTCTTCACAGAGTCTCTTCAAAACATATCCATCAGTAGTAAAACATCATTGATTGTTTTTTCTTTGGCTAAGTTTAGATGTTGAATTTCTCCTTATGTTTTCTAGCGTGATTACTGCTTACTACTATTCTTCACTTATATATCTTTTTATTTTAAAATTAAAATGTAATCACTAATTCCTATTAATGTTATTCATACATTTTTTACCTTCTCAAGTCTATGGTGGTTTTAGATGCTTCCTCTAGCTTTTTTTACTTTCCTGATTTCTTAGGGAATTTTCTATTTTTCCTTCTCAATACCCACTTTCCTGCTCATTTTTTTGTCTGCTGAGAACTGACACCTTTTTGAGCTTAATTAGTGCTGCCCTGCTATTATATATACCATATACTAAAAAGGTCTCCAATCAGAGACTTATTAAAAATATAAGAACACTGAGGATTTTAAAGAAATTTGACTTCAAATAGCCCTATTTCTTGAGAAAATGAGACATTTCTTGAGAAATATGGCCAGCTACTCCTTCAAGCAACTTCTACTCTATGTCTAAGATTTTCTAGCTTATCTTTTGCATGTCTCGCAGGTGTGTATTTATTGGAAGAAGGCAGAACAAGGAATTAAAGCAGGGAATAGATTAACTGCTGCCCCTCTGAATCCTGGTCCCCCCCCCAAAAGGTGGCAATTCACATACTTGTGCTTGCTGTGTGTTGAAAGCAAGAAAAGCTGCAATACTACGTAGAAAAAAGGGATTGTGTCTGTGCGTTTGTATTTTGTCCTCCTCTTCTCTTTGAGCCACTTTTTTATGATGCCATGAGAAGGTATGTCCCTGTTATATGCTCCAATGCTTCATTAATGTTTGGGTTTTTTTAAATATTGGGCTGCAATTTGCATGTTCTTTCTGACCTTGACATCCAGAGGGCAGTCAACTAAGAACTGCTGAGTGCAAATCCTATCATGAGTCTAACCTCTTTCACTTGAAGTACAAAACTGCTATTGACTTGAGATCAAAGTGAGGTCCCATGTCTATTTTTAAAGCACCGTGTTTATTTTTATGAATTCTGATATTTTTCATGACTTTAAATTACTCCTTTTTTGATTTCTACTTGAGCTTATTTATTTTTAGATAGGGGTGTCTCAGCTGCTTGTTTGATACTAAGAGACACAAATTGTAACTAGGGAAAGTTCAATTAGGTATCAGGAAAAAAAATTTCACAAGGTGTTCAAATACTGGAACAGGTGCTGAGAGAGGTGGAAATAAACTCTCCAACCTTACAGATATTGAAAACTTGACTGGATACAGTCCTGGTTAGGCCACTCTACTTTGGAATTTGGCCCTGCTTTGAGCAAAGGGAACTGGACCCTTTTTGGAGATTTCTTCCAAGCCAAATTATTCTACAATTCTGTGTTTCAGTATCGTGAACTCACTTTATGTGGTCAGTTTGAGAAGCTTTGTCCCTTACCGAATAGGGAATCAGGGTGACAGTTGCTTATGTAGCTAAACAACTCTCATAGATAATAATTCTTTCATTTAATATATCAATTCCTTTTTACAAGAAAGCCTAGACAACTTCTGCTATTCTGTCTTCCACATAACCTACCTGATGGGATCAACACAATCCAATTGCAGAACTTTTCAGTCCTGTGCCTATTAAGTAGTGCATAGCAGCTTTCCGAACAAAACATAAACTACTGGACACATACAATGATAACAGCATCCATTGCAGTTTATCCAAGAACAAGCACATCTGTTGTTACGCTACGACAAGCACTCGTCTTTTTTAAGAGTTCTGTCTAAGCACTGCAGGAGTGAATCCATCATTCCTGTTCATGTCATGTTCCTGTTGCTGCTTGAGCTCTGACTCCCTCTCTTCCCCTCCCTGGTGCCACCTGTCCTGTACCTTGCAGACTCCTCTACCTGAGCCTTTTACTAGAAAGGGAGAAAAGCTGAAGAGCATCTTCTGGACGGCAGAAAGATGGCCAGCAGTCCCCACAGTTCTCCAGCTGACTGCTGGAGGGCACTCCTAGAAGCAGGGGGAATATCTGCCCTTCAGAGTAAGAGGAGGCCACCCACAGAACCAGACTGAATAAATAATAGCAAGCTCTTGTGTGTGACCCCAGGCATGGCTGGACAGAGCGTAACGGACTACACCAGCCTGGATAGGCCACTGCCCATCAATCAGTTTTCTATTAATCACTGCTGGGTTGCAGACTGCAGATCTCAGGCTTTCATCCCAGGCGTGGAAAGAAAGGCAAATGGGTTGTACAACATGTTATGGCCCCTCTTTGCACTCATCTATCAAATACCACGTATACAAAGTGTTCTTATGAGAGGCCAGAAGCAATTAGTTGTAGATGAAACTCTCAATATTGGAGCTCAGTCATGCTGACAGGGCAAAGTGGATGGGAAATTTGTGCTTCTCCTCCCTAACGAAAGATCATCCTTACTCAGTTTATCAACCCAACCTTTTATCATTCATCTCTCACACTTTTTTCCTGTGAAGGGAATTTGCCAATATTTCCCATATAACCTAAAACAAATATGTGAGGTCAGTAATTAACTTCCATAAGATATCATCCATGGAGCTGTGCAACATGCGATATTTTCAAAGGTTTTTAGTTTCCTCTAAATGCAAGCCAAGTGTATTTAGGGAATAAGAGCAGGAAAAAATACAGAGAGATAAATAAATACAGAGAAACTTACTTTTCAAGGAAAAGAGAACTTCTTGCAAAGGTTCGCTTGCAGGGAACACAAGAAATGCCTATTCTTCTCCACACGAGCAAAGACTGGTGGAAAGGAGGAAAACAAAATCAGTAGAGCAGGAATACAGCTGGGAGACTTTTCAGTCTGTTTTCTCTGACAGGAAGTAGTCCAACTTCTCTAGTTTGAATAGAAATACCCACATGTTAAGATTTCTGTTTAGAGAAATATATTGGGTAAATCCCATTTACTAAAATTATTTCTGTGAAATAATCCAGTTATCTTTATAGATCTGTTGTTGATTTTAAGGCCCTTTCAATATTATGCGCTAAGCACTCTGAAGTGCTATCTCTTCTAGCAACCACAGATTCACAACTGTTAGCAATTCACTCAGAAAAAACCCCAACCCAACCCAAAGCAGCTAGAGATAAACTGTGCTTTGAAAGAAGACTTTTAAAAACATCTCGAAATACTTTCTTTCAAAAAGCTCATAGGAGCTCTTTGATCACTTCTACTTTTCCAAACAAACTGCAGTCTCTTCTCCAGCACAGACCAGAAACAACCATCTCCTGTGGACCACTGCATTCACATTCAAGCAGCTTTGCTGCATTCTGACTCAGCAGGAAATGACCATTGCACTAGATTTTTCCAGCTTGTGCTAAATACAATGCAAAAAAAAAAACCCCAAACTGCTTTACTAATCTGACACTTGAATAGACCATGTTCAAAGTGCCAGCAGCTATCACATGTTCAACCTGTTTCATGCCACATTTCTGCTAACATTGGATGGGTTTTAACAATGGGCATTTCCCTGTCAACTCTAATCAATGCGAGACTTTGTACAAGAGTTACAGAATGTGACGTACTGATCCATGCTCGGTTTATGGTCAGCTGTATAAACTGCTATGAAAATTATTTTCACAAAACCACAGTTTTCAATTGGATAGGTAATGAGGTTATTTCTCAAATAACTATGTACGAAAGAGAAGCCCAGCAACGTATACAGCAAACATTTGTGTATTACTGACTGCTTCAAAAGGGAGTAACATCAAGTATAAGTTTTTTTATCAGAAGTTACTGTTACAAAATTTAAAGTCCTTGCCTGATCTCACTCATCTACAATAATATCACAAAAATACAAGATACAGAAAATCATAGATTTTCATATTCAAAGTAGAGTTCATGGGTCTCTGATCATTTAGTATAAGAAGTCATGTAATATTAATGTGCCATCTTATATTAAAAAAAAATAAAAATATCAACAGTTAATGTTCTCGGGTTTTTTATTATTTCCCCCCTGGTAAGTAAGCAGGGGTATTTTCATCTAACACAGGGTTCACTTTATTCAATATTGTGACACTGGGTACTTTCTACATCCTTTGCATGTGCATATTCAATATCACCAGGCTCCATTTCCTCTAACAATATCATTTGCAGTACTTTTTTGTTATTCTAATAACTCACATTATGTGTCAGGTAGTAGTGGAAAATGGTATGAATAAACAGCGAATGCCTTATTGAAACCCTACCATCCTCAATCACTTTCTTTCTAGCTAGAGGCTACTACAGTATTGATATGAATCTTAAAACTGACTATGATGTAGAAAAAATTTTTTTATTAGTTAGGCTTGTAGACACAAGCAAAATCTCTTCCAATATTTCTTGAGAAAGATTTTTCCTTCATATATAATTCATGAGCTATTTATATAGCAATATGCTGAATGACTACTTAATGTGACATACGGTTGTGGGTTGCTTTGTAGCTGTTTTAAGAATAAAACTCATAAAGGACAAAGGATCTGATCTCCTAATAGCTGTCTTGATTTAAACAGACTATTAATTACACTAAATTGATAAGTAAAAAGAGATGGCTTGAAATTTGTATCTAAAGTGGTAACATTTAATTTTGGAAATACACTAGTTGAACAGAATTCGTTCCTTTTAAAATGATTTGTAATTGTTTCACAACCTGCTTACTTGGGCTGTTTTAGCATTTTCTCTTGTACTGTTTTCTCACTGCCAATGGCTTTTCCTTTATGTCTCTGAAACGAAGAAATTATCTACTCCAATAAGAATATATTTCACGATAGAACTCATGACCTTACTATTAATTTTAGGGAAAGATTAGACATTCTCCTCTTTGGTAGTAAGAGTGGGTTTTGGCAGCTTTCTCAAATAAGATGGAGTTCTGTTTCTCTGCTTTATTGTTTGTGTCCTCCAGAAGCTCTTCTGAGAATCGAACAGACTATAGGACATTGATTCTAGAATATGACTTGAAAAGATACAAAATGATAAATAAGTAAAAAGCTTCCCAGTATTTCTCAATATAGGCATAAATGTTTAATCAGATGACCTACAGATGTCTAGCATTTTTCTTTAAATTAGGCATTATTAAAAGCCAATATGACTTTGTATTAGGTTTCAGAATACCTGAAGATAACACCATATAAGTTTACTTCCTTGTTTTGCTTGCTATTGTATGCTTGAATGTAAGTAATTAAAATAAGTCCAGAAATACCAGCAAATAACTTTTCCTTCTTTAATAAAAATTACTGTTGTACTGGAAGATATTAAGTGACATACACAAAATGTAAGATCCCCAAAATATATCAGAATTCATTTTCTTTGGACATGTTTTCTATGTTATATAATTTGGGAGAGAACAGGTGAGACAAAATTACAGAAAATTAATCCTGACTACATCATTCAGTGAGAAATTCCTCTTCGCACAGGGGAATCATTTTAATGCATTATAATAAGTTCCAATTAACCTTCAAAATAGGATTTAAATAGAAAATAAGTGTTGCATTAGCTTTGTCCTAATGGAGCTGAAAATAATCCCAGAATAGACTAGAAATGAAGCTGTACTTTTTGCTTTTTCTATTGTCATTAAGAGCAAACCATCTAATACTTACGTATGTTTAACTTTGTTCTGTTTCAGACATTTTTGAGCACATGACTCAGTATCAAGATTGTACTATATTGTCTATTTTATCTCAATAGGCTAGTGCAAACAGAAAATAAGAAAGGTGGAAGATTTTGCAGGGCAGTACTAACACTTAAGTTTATGTATTGTTCCATATATTTGGTAACAAGGTTTTCTGCTTTAATGACTGCTCAGAATTTGCGTGTTATCCAGTGCAGAAAGGAAAAGAGTAAAAAACAACTGCAGTTACTTCAGGTCACAAAAGGTTTGAAAACCATATGTCAAAATAATCCAAATCCAATACAGACTTCTACTTATAAACAACTTTTCCAGACCTGGTCTTCCACCAACATATCCTTTTTGAAAAGCTGGCAACAAAAATCTAGCTGATGTTGCAGATATAGTCCCAATAGCTTGAAAAGAAAAGGGAGAAGTCTGAGAAAACAATACTTTAACCTGGATATACTAAACTGTAATTTTAGTATTTAATTTAGTTCACTTAAAGCACACATCTAAAAATAGTTACTGCTAGGATCAAAATTATTTTTATTTTGGCAATATAGCAATAGTTGGCATATATGCCCTCCTCACTTGACATTATTATATATGACTAGAATTCCAATGATGTAAGAAAGAAAAATTTTGTTTAAAAATCTTATCAATGTATTTAAAAAAGAGTAAATGCAAAAAAACCCAGATGTTATGAAAAATAGAATATTAGTAGATCTTGCTGACATGCAGTAAAGCTCAGTTGTATGTCTTCAGCTGCATTCATGGGAACTGAATGATCCCAACAGACAAGTGTCAATGAGGAGACATTAACTTTGACTGTAATATGTATTGCCCTGTTACAAAATATTTGCAGGAAAAAGTCCATTTGGCCTATTTATACACAAGGGAAATAATTTTAGAAGTGTACCAAATTTGTTTTTAACTGTATTTTTTTTTCAAGCACTTGTTATTATTATCCCGCACCAAACAGCCTTATTTTATCTTTCAGAAGTATTTTTCTTTGGCAATGAAAAGTTTCCTCAAATAATAAAGAAAAAACTTCTTGTTAGGTTTTTATATTAACTATAAGCAAATTACAATCTATGACCTCTATGGTCTTAAGAAAATACAGAAGAAAATTATCTGATAGTAGTTGTTTGGTTTTTTTTTTTATTTGATTGCGTCTGCTGAAAATGAAGCAGCATCACAGTAACTGCAAGAAGCATCACAGCAACTCTACTTCCATCTTAGCAGGGCTTCAGAGTTACATGGGTGCTGCACGCAAACAAACTACAAAACTACAAAGAACAGTTACTGCATGCACACCCATCATTCTAGATGCAGTTACAGGAAATAAAATGGCATGTATTTAAAAAGTGGATGAAAGGAGTTAAATTTGTGTCAATGATATGCATAGATTTTGTTTTATGCCATTAAGGAATACAGGAATCCTCTTAAACGAGAGCAGCTTTAAGTATTATCTGGAGGTATCTTTGTAACTACCATGAATTATCTGGGACTGTCAGAGCTCCATGAAGTGCTACACCACTAGTCTCAGAATCACTGGAGTGTTCTGCTGGTGACATTTGCTTAAATCAGATTAGTGCTTATAAAGGACTTAAACTTTAGGGAGACCGATATGAATTGCTCTGCTTGTAATATGTTATTTAGCAGTGAAACATGGTATTTTTTTACCCGTTGTGAACTGTCAGTGAAAGAGTTTGAGTGCTACTGAATGGAGTATTTCCAGCGGAGGACAGAATCCTCATGGGCTGAGACTCTCTCTATAGCAATAATACAGAGACTACACTCTGTAAGGAACCACTTTGGTACGAATGCTTTCCAAAGAGAAATCCTCTGCATTGGTAGTCTCAATGTCTCCTTGAGAGTTAGCTTTGAAGAGTTAGCCCTCACTAGACCTCAGACTTTGGGTCAGATTTTCCTCAGTGGGCAAAAGAAAAACTGGCTCTACTTACTATGTGTACGTTATCCCGTCCTACATCATTCCAAAAGTACGCAGGAATCTGCTGAGGATGAGCTGAAATAGGATATCCTCTGGGTATTTCTGAAGGCACCATAGTCACCAGGGGTTGAGACTAGTGCTCCTTCAGGGAGCCTGTTCAGGCCTGGAGTGCCCTTCAGACTGGTTAAGAGGAGCAGAAAGAAGCAGGCAATTTTCCCACAGCATGTAGCAAAATCCGGTTAAGAATGCACTGTATCTCCCTGACACTGTATTTCTGATAGAAATATACTGCCACAATGGCAGCTAATCCAATAAAGTCTAAATCTGACCAATCTGAATCTGCAAAGCAGTTGGAAAATGGCGTTTCAGCAAGAGTTGCCTAATTCTATTTTGGGACAAGGACAACCTGGACATTCCAAACTTTCCATCATCCAAAAGAGTTACACTGGTCAAGTCTCACAAACTCAATGGAGGGTGTGAAATTGTCTTTGCTGTAAGCAGAGCTACAGCATTTTGATATAATTTGTAATTATGACAGTTGAAAGGTTAAACTAAATAAAATGTTTGAAGTGTGCCAGCTGAGCACAATCCAGGAGAGGAAAGCATTGCTTCAGAACTTTTGGAAGTAATTAAGGCATATTCAGAAACACAGCTTGTTTATTAAACTAATTAGAAAGAAAGGAAAAAACAACCACCACAAAACAGATAGAACATAAAATGGAATTCTAAAGGTTTAAAAAGCAATACAGTCCATAGAGAGTAACACTTGCCTATTTACCTGGTTTAGTGTAAATTAATAACTGAGACCATGTATTGGTATTTTCTTAACTGGTAAAAATGAATGGGGATTTTAGTTTAAGTGTTTTGCAACATATAATACAAATAATACAAAGCTAGAAAAGAACCTAGAAAATAGAACACCAACAAGTTCTGATTTTCACTTAATGTAATATAAATCCCAATATCAACACAGCAGCTTCTCAGTGAGTATTCCCAAGGATATCAAGTTTTCTATACAGTATCACAAACGAGCAGCTTGGCTGAGGCTTATGGAATAAAGCAGGAAATGAAAAACATTTCTTACCTTCTACTACAAAAAGATTTTTTTGATAGAACAGAAACATAACCAAGAGCATCTTAAAATACCAGATGTTTTAAATGACAGTTTTCTTTAAAATATTTTAAATAATGAATCCCCTCTGCTCTGCTTTTGCTTAAGCAAGTGAATAGGAGGCTTCTAAATGTTCTACTACATAAGTCCCTTTTCCAAAAAGGGATACTGGAAAGATGTGTTAGTTAAGTAACTTTATTTCATTGTGTCTTTGTTTCCAGTGTGCTGAATGTATACAATTTGCAAGGAACTGAAGATCTAGAAAAAAAAGACTATGAAAAATGTACTATCTATTTGGAAGCCAAGAAGCATTAGTTTTTATTTATGCTATTACTTTTCCATGGAAAGCTCCATGCTTGAAGCACCAGCGCAGCACAGTACTGTGTGTTAGCCTACTAGACTACAGTTTATAAAGTTACAAGTATTGCACTAATAATCAGTGCAAAAGGCAGCATAGCATCCACTGTGAATCTGACTTTTTCACATCTCTGCGAACACAGACTACATAATTTGTAGCAAGTTAAAATATAAATTTTTTCCTTCAGCTTGGCTTCTGGACAGGAGTTTTTTGTGAAATTGAATAAAACTCAGTTCTAGTCTCTTCTCTGAAGTCAAATGATTACAGTATTCCTTGAGGACTTCTGAGCTCATTTTTGGTCCTTCTCTGCCTCTGGAGGGCTCTCTCAGAAAGCGCACCCTGAAGGGCATTTCCCATTAATTGTGGGGGATCTATTTTGCAACAGCAAGTACTCTACACTTTAAACTGCAGTGTGGTGTTGATGTAACTGAGCCAGATCTGGTACTGGAAGCAACCTAGTTGTAATAACATGTAATTCTGGACGAGCTAAATTAATCTGGTTCATAGGAGATTCTGCCAGACTTATGTACCATTTCCCACTCCATCATCCTGTGCTAATATGCTGAGGTTTGCCTACAACCTGTGCCGATATCTTGCCTATCTGTAACCAGTCACTGTACGGTGTTAAGCTACAGAAGATTGCATTTTGAAATGTGATAGGAGATATCCTAGAAGACAGTAAAAGTTTTACCTTTCATTCTCAGAGTTTCCAAACTTAGGTATGTCTCAGTTTGAACTGGGTACCTCAGAGAATCAGTAACCCCAGAAAATGGAGACTTTAATCTCCACGTACTCAAAACTTTATGCAAATGTTGCTAATCACATCACGTCTGGCTGTCTTGTTCCATACAGATGCCTTCTAAGGTTTTGTCATGCCCATTGATATCTTCCATGTTTGAAGCAACAAGGCTTGCAGTAGAAGGTTTGAAGAAATTTTAACTTTTGTGATTTTTCCTCTGAGAGACTCCTGTTTCTGAAGGGCCTTCACAGAACACTGCTATATGGATGGATCATTAGACAAAGGTGGATTGAGGGAGAAGCAACTGCTCCGACAGTGAATTTTATGTTAAGTGGATTCACCAGACAAAATGACTGCTGCAAAATGCCCATCACACAGCAAACCCCACAGCTTTACCTACCAGATCAAGTCAAATGACCAAACTGTAAGCATGGAATTCAAACAGGAGTTTGCAGATCGCAGATTAGTTGAACATTCTCACAGTTATGGCTTCAAACAAACAAAAAATTCCACATACACATCCAAGATTGATTTCTAAGGAAAAAGCTGCTTTCTTATACCAAATGCACTGCACGTATTCACATAAATGAAAGCTATCTGTCCTACTGGATTGAATGAGAGTATCTGGGAAAGGACTGCCAGAACATGCCTACCCCTTGGTGAAATTCTTTCGACTGAATGATTCAGGCTGAAATTTCTGACTTACTTGAGCCAGTCCTAGTGGCGATTTTGCCTTGCTAATGAAGCACTCCTTTCCTACAGCAAAAGGTGATAGGATATCATGCTGTTTATGCCTAAACCTCTAGCTTTCAATGATCCCACTCAATTGCATAAAATAAAAAGCTCTGTACAGCACTTTCAGTGATGCAATTTATGGTATACTAGAGCAATAGAAGTATTCTTTACTTTTAGGCCAGTGGTTAAAAGCCTTTTGATTAACAAAATGGCAATAGGGCATATTGATAATTCATTAGACAAAGATACTGTAAACTAGATCCGCTTCTGTAAATCAAGAGTGATTCAACAAAATGAGATGCAATGCTTGCAAATATAATATGAACAAATCACATCAGCTTTTGTCTTTAAAAATTCCTTTGTTTGGAAAAAAGTCTGCTTCCTGTTGCTTTCCTTACAGTAGCCTATAGTTCTAAAGATGTGTTAAGAAAAACTTAATCTGAGGGATTTGTTCATCAAATCTTCTCACTGAGATTAGCTTGGAAAATGACAGCAGAAATGAAATCCTGGGTGCAGAAATTTTCTTAGGACATACATGCAGGCATTTCTCTGGCAAAATCCCTATTGATTGGGGTAACAGGGAGAAAGCTGGTAGAATTAAGCACTAGAAGAATACTGTATGCTTTTCTTGGTTTCTGTTCCATAGAATAAAAACCTTTTTGATGTTTCTAAAATTTGTTACTGCCTCATTTATTCAGTTCCTAAATCTGTAATCCCTGCTAAGGCAAAATTCAGATTGAATTGACTAGGAGACTGACACAAACAACTATTAATTTCTCCTTGACTCTGTTATTGAAAAAAAATATATTTTTTTTAAAGTCCCACATTATTAAATCTTGGAAACAACTGTGCTTCATAATATATAACTCCAACTAGGGAATGTCATCAGTAAAGAACTATGATGGCAATCTAGTAATTCATAAAAACTACAGGATACTGTTCCTTACCCCAAAAAGATAAACTTATTTTAATACACTGGGTTGTGCAGAAAGGAGCAGACAAGATCTCAAGGACAGTGTTTATGAATACACGAATTGTGGCAGCCCCACTGGCAGGATATCAAGTCTGAAGGACTTACTGATCGAACATTATGTGAATGAAGTATTTGATACACTCACACAGACATGGTATCATGTCCAAATGAGACATTACTGCCTCAGATGTGTCTCACATTCTGTGAACATACCAGGTAGAACCACTGGCTTATGACACCAGTCGTTCTGAAAGAACTTTAGATCCTACTCACCATCAATAGCAATCCTTAACCGCTTCACTTGGTAAGATTTTAACTTAGCTACTCAGAAAAGGAAACAAAGCACTATGCATTATAATTGTCTTTAAAGACTATAAGACATATTGCAATGATGCCTTCATAACATCATTAAGCAATAGATCGAAATCAAACACAAAAGGACCTTCAAAGTAAATGCCCACTATCTTTTCTAAGCATTCTGGAGTAAATCTTACTCTTGCTTATACCTGTGCGAAACAACTGAGCTCAACTCCATTGAGTTACTGATGTTGCATGAGTGTAACTGAGCACAGAATACAATTTACAAGATTGCTGTCTCAGATTCTTGGGATCCTTAGAGAAGAGAGTTTTGAATCAGAGAAAAGAGAGAGCAGTGGTATGTTGAATCTGGAAGAGTTTTATGTATAGCATGGACAGAAGGAGGTAAGTGGAAGTGAAGAAAATTTAGGAAAAACAGTTTCTAAATTGGCATGCTAAGGAACACAGCAGAAAGCATATACAGGGGGCGAAGGCTTGAATGTGATAAAAACAATTTTGAGTTGACACACAAGGTGAATTTGTGGGGAGTTTCAAGGATGCAGAATTATATGGTTTAGGAAGACAGCCAAAAGAGATAAAAGGCGTTTAGATAAGGGGAAGGGAAGCAATAGAAGTGTCAAGTCAGCTAGGAAAGAGTAGGTTATAGGTTATGTGTTACAAGTGACAGGAATCAAAGCAAGAAAGTATCAAGGCATTACCAGAGGTGGAAGGTGAGGAAAATTTTGTTTATTATACAACAGATGATAGGAAAATTCGGTACTAATCTGAATATGAAAAGAAATGGAGAAATGAGATATGGCTTCTGTTGCCCACCACGCTGATGGGAATGAACATGATAAATAGTAACAGAATGATAAACAGGATGTAGGAACAAAACGTGGAATTCATTTTGATACTGGAAAAAACAGTAAAATAGCTGCAGTTAAATGTTAGAGAACCAGCCAAAGCAAAATTCAGGAGAAAACTGTTTTATATTGTTGTATAACCAAATTATCTCACTATCAAGAGCAATCACAAGTGTTAGTAGCTATTAAAAAAACACCAAAACAAACCAAACAAATAAACCCACAACAGGAGTGATTGGTGAGGGAAGACACTGATGCAGGGAAGAGATGCATTCACAACATTTACGCCCTGAGTTGTCAGACCACCAAAATGAAAAAGGGCTTGGTTCTTTTAACAGGAAATTCCATTAAGGATAAAGGCTGGACAAGGAGTGGGGTTCATAGCATATCCTTTAGTGTTTTTAAAGAAACAGTATTTTCTCAGACAACAAGCAAACCAACAAGCACAACTCCTCGTCAGCCGTAGAGCTGACAGACGGGCATGACTGAGTAGCATGCCTTCATTCTATATGTACAGCAACATTATGGTAGAGATGAATGAGATTATTTGTGGCTCCAGCCTCATACAATCAGCTCAGCACAGTGAAGAACATGACAAGATGAGGTCTGCAAATTGGGGAGTTCAGTTGGGGCACTGTATTTTTTTTTAAGTGGATACATAATCCTCATTGTTTGTGACTGATCCTGTCTCAGCCAACAACCGAGATGATGACATTTCAATTCCAGCTCCCTGAAGTTCAGAGGTTTACAACCTTCTGATCAAAAAGATCCACTGAATGGAATTTTTTAAGTGCAAGATTATTTAACAGATGGTCAAAATAACCTCTCTTAGGAATACAAAACTAACTTTTATGCTCTGAAAATGCCTTTTTTCCCCTCTTGTACCTGGGTGACTTAAATCCATTTTTAAAAAAGAAAACAAAAAACTTTAACCCTTAGCTGTGAGGCCATTGGGTAGTTGGAACAAATCAAGACAAGAATGTAAGATTTAAGAAAGGACCATAGAACTATACTAATCTTACCTCCTGTGCAGTGGAGGTCCACTAATTCCTGCATTCACGTGACAGAGTCACAGAATAATTTAGATTGGATGGAACCTCTGGAGGTCATCTGGTTCAAACCTCACTTCCTGAAAAGTCTAGAAAACAATATTGCAACACTGTGTACCAACAGTTTAGTAGAGCTCAGTGTGAGATCTTAGAGAACAGGAGGGTGTTGATCTCACTCCAACCCATGTACTCACAAGCACCAAGGTGTATTTCACCAAATAGTCTGTACAGCATTCATAACGAAGATACATTCCTTGCAATGACACAGTGGACAAGGGATGCCAGCTATCCAGTCCTCATCCTAACTTCTGGTTTCTTTTTAGGTTGCCAACTATGTGCTGCTGCTGGATGTGCCTTTCTGTTGTCTTTAGGCATCAAGAGTAAACAATTTTTTCTTCCTGTCCTCCCTCTGTGAGTCATCAGGATTTACTCACTGACCTGTCTCCTTAAGTGGGTGTTCTGAGAAGCTGCATGTAGATGTGTGCTGTTATCTTGATGACCTCCTAATCAAGCCATTTTTATAGTCCTTCTCCCATTGTTACTTGGGTGCTTCCACACCCGTACAATCCCCTTCACAACAATCAAGGTCCCCATTGCAGTTCTCAACAAAAGTAGACACAGGTCTGAAGTTATATTTGCTCAGGGCCTTGTCTGTTTTAGTTTTGAATGTCTCCAGTGATGATGGAGGGTCCACGACCCCTCTGGACACCCGGTTCAAAGCCTGACTCACAGTGAAGAATTCACTCAGATCCCCCTTGGCTCTTCCACTGATTCAGGGGGCAGATCCAAGGCAACCTCTCATACCATGCGCATTGCTACTCCACACACAAAGCAAACACATGATGATAAGGAAGGTCTTCAGAGCCACATTAAGGGACAATAAAATGAGTAGGGTATGGAGAGGTTTGACAGGCATTGACACCCACCTCCTGTGGTCAGTACAGATCACAGCGCTGCTCTGGAGAAACAAAGCTAGCTTAATACCCCCTCAGCTTCCATACCGCCTAAGAGCACACCTGCTTGGAAATGTTGGCTACTGCTATAAGATTTATTAAAGTCTCCCTGCGTCTGTTTGGCAGATGACATTTACCCCTTACCTATGTGGAGTTGCCAGCGGGGTCATAGTTTGGGCTCTAGTCATCCCCGAGGGTGGCAATCTCCCCTCTATCTCTAACATGAGGCTGGCCATTAAGGGAGTGTCCTCAGTTTTAGCAAAGGCACTTAATGTAATTTCTGTATGCCTGTCTTCACCTGTTGGCTTTTATTCATTACACATTCACAGCACTGTGAACTAACATTAAAAGAGACATAGCAACAAGACTGACCGTTGATTACTTTTATTTGAATCATGCATGAACCGCACTAGCGAATAAAAATAAATTTTTAATGTATATATTCTTACATGAATAGTCTCATTTTCAGATAATTTTCTTTGTAATGTGTTACTTTTTTGATTATTCTGATTTTCAAAAGCAGGTCTAACGTACAGTGCATTTTCCAGGAAGGGTTACAGAGGAGGGAGTGTGTTGCCTCACACACTATGCTTCCATGCTTCTAAATACATGACTATATATTGGGGAAAACAGAGAGGTATGTGATACTTCAGGATAAAAGCTGAAATTGCAATTTTCACACTGAAAATGAGCACTACTGTCTCCTCATAAAAGAAACTACATCAGGTAGAATACTGTTGCTAGTGACTGTTGTTCAACTGGAATGAAACACTGCATTTCTGAAAATGCAGAAGAAAAGTACCTCAATATATTTCTTTGAACATTACATTGATAAATTAATGTGTTCATCTACAAGTAGCATATGTGTACAATAATATTTAGCTAGATAATTTTATCTGACTTTTCAAGAAAAATATTCAGTCATAGCTGCGCTCTACAATCAGTACTCTAACTGGATATTGATGGAGGGAGAAAGAGTTAACACACACATACAAACACAGACATTCCCCGCCTGTAAGCCCACTTCAGCCAGAGCACACAAGATGTCTCTATTTAGAAAGATTTAACAGAATTATCAGGGAGTTACTTAAATAAAAGAGAAGCTTCGTTCAAACAATTTAAAGCTTGGACACAATGCCATTATCACAATGCCTTGTATTAATTATTATGTTTGCTCTTTCCGGCCTGTCACAATGATGAACAATAATGATTGCACAATGTGAGATACTCACCATTTAGTTAATTCACTTAGTCTAGGCAGGGGATCAAAGATATCCCTGCACTCCTCTATTCCTTAACAAAGGCCCTTTTCGGTTCCGAATGTAACTAAGAGAAACCCTAAACTGGTGCGACCTGTGTGTATCTTGCCTGTCGTATCCCAGATCTTAATAGCCAGCTGTAGAACGCAATGGCCACAACTTTTAACCTCAGTCTTTCCAGAGCAGCTGGCACTGCAGAGAGTCAGAGCAGAGATACACCGCTTCAGTTCCCTTCCTCCTAGACCTAGAGCAGACCAAGAACCTTCCCTGGTGTGTCAGTGGCACGCCATTCTTTGCTTATGTGAAAGAAAAACTGGAAGAAAAAAAAAGTTTCATAGACATCCGGAGCTATACATGGGAAGCGAGTTTTGTCAGTGTCCTGGCTGGAACAAGCGGGTTTAATGGAACAGACCCCCAATCTTTGCCCATTTCCTATCAACACAATTCCCTGTGGTTTTCCAGTTAGAACTTTGCTTATCAGTGAATGTATGATGCTCGCTCTTTGCTGCCTGGCACACTGCATTTCTTTTTGCAGATGGGTGAATAACCATTCATATCTCTGACTAGGGTCTTTCTTTTGCTGGAGAGATGCAACTGGATTTGTGTGGGGCAGCTGCTCAGTATTTCTGTGCCAGTCTGAGTGGCCTAGTATGTCATGGTGGACAAATGACGTCATTTCTGGAGCAGGCTTCACAGGAACTGTGCCACTGCTCAGTGCTATGAATGCTGATGAAATTGCTTTCCCAAGATTTGTTTCTTTTCTCAGAACAATATGATCTTGCAATATATGGGTTCAGTGTGAATTTTTTTCTACAAGTCTTTCAGACTTTGCCTATTATCTGAGCACTCCACACTCCTTCAGTGTATTCTCTAGAAAATTTGATCTAAACATTGCAGTGTGTACTGGCAGTACAAAGTTAGTTTTTTTTAGCAGGCATACTGCCAGGACAGAAATTCATTCTCATCCACATGCCAGTCCAGAAATCCCACTCTTAATTCATATTTCTTCCCCAAAGACCCATATCTTTCATCTTTCCTACTGTAAAAAAAACCAAACCCAAACCAAACAAAAACCCACACAAACCCCAGCAAACCATTCCAATACATTTCAACTCAAAACTGATGCCAAATAATATTAATCTACTTCTCTGGAATTTTCTGACATACCCTACCTGCTGCACTTCTGTCTGTTGAGACTCTAAATTCTGCACAGCAAAGGCTGTATTGCATCTTGTCCATCGAGGATATTGCTAACATTTTAACAAGTAATAAATCTAATCCATCAGCTATATGCATTACTATAACATGCACACACTTGAATTTTAATTTTATGCATATACAAACATCAAAGCAAATGTTGATTGAAGCTGCCCCTCGTCAATACTCCAAATGTCCCAAGACAAATGCAGCTCTTCAAACATGATCAAAAGAGCTCTGGGCCAGAAGTAATGGGGTGATATTAACCTTGCTTTTCAATACAGACAGTCAACGTGCTGATATTTTTTTTGTTTCCCAGGAGTTATTATTTGTCATAGCATTATTTCATGCTTCTTTTTTCTCTTTATCAGTACTTTCATTAACACTGCTAGTGCATGAGCAGCAAAATGAAACATCTAGGATAACTCTTTGAAACACTTTTTAAAAAAATAACTGTGTCCCAATGAGGTTGGCTTTTCTGTACTCGCACAGACAAGATCATAAATGAAGAAAGGTGTGACAAAACTAAGCATAGAGACACAACACTACTATTGAAAGAGGTGCAGAGTGAAGCAGTAAAACAGAGGAGGCATCAAATATGCAGCAGGATTGTTTGTTACAAATTACTATTTTACAGTCAGTGGATAGATACTTCTTTTTTTGACAACTGCATAGCATTATGTCCACAGCTGCTCTTTACTGATCATACTGTGTAAAATTGTTTCTCTTCCTTGAGCAACAGGCAAACAAAAGGTGAAAGGGATGAACTTGTTTGTACAATAATTTAGAGCACTGTACGTAGGCATTTCCATACATGTATCTGTGATGTCAGATTACACCCTTGGTCTATGTGGCAAATATAAATATACATGTGGGTATATTTGCATAATTTAAAATATTATATTTCTCTTGAGAGGGTAGCATATATAAATATGTGTGTGTGTGGACTAGAACTACAGAAAAGTTGTTACCCTCTCAAGAGACCTATGGAATGTCAAATACACACACACACATACTACATGACCTATCCATATACATGACAGTGAGTCAAGCATCATATTAATGTTATTAAAACTGAAAACAAATTACACAACTGGCACAACTGACATTTCTTTTTATGAATAATTTTACTTTACTGAAACAGAAAAATAGGCGGTCAACTTAATTTTTAACAGGGAACGAAGCCCAGAAGGCTGTTCAACTTATTCATGGCAGTATCTGGATAACAAGACTGATTAAAAAGAAGAACCCCACCCAGAAAGTTTCTATGTGTTATTGTGACATGCCTTGCTCCTGCCTGTCCCAAAGTCAGTGAGAACTCATATTTTAATAAGACTATGTCAACACATGTTACTGAAGCCTTACATTTACACCAATGAACACACTGAAAATTATCCTCAGTCCCTAAACTCCACACTTCAGCATGAAGCAAATGTTTTGGCCATGTTACAATAAATTCATAAAAAGAAGCTTCATAATGCAAATGTTGCTAGGTCCAAAAGCACAGCACACTACTGTGGGACAAGCTATCTTGGCAGATATACCAGGGAAAGGTAGGGAGACACCATTGCACTCAAGTGTTTCTCCATTCCAGGTTTATAAAATGCTTTCGCTTGCCTGTCAGATAGCATAGACGGGCAAAGCAGTAGATGACACAAGATTTACTGGAAACTTAGTTCATTTGGGATTTGTGTGGGATCCATCAATATGCAATATTGTTACTTCGTTTTTACATCACCTGCACACCATTAATTTTGAACTCTGCCTTGCTCTAAGTCTCGTAAAAGCAGTTTCTCTATTTTCTCATCCAAGAAAGCATCCTTCTTCAGATCCCTACCTGAGCACATGTACAAGTATGTACATGCTTAAGTTCCACTACAAGTAGATGTATGCTTAAGTGTGATCCTATTGTCTTAAGAAGATGCTTTATATTCTAGGATATGATTTGCAAAACACAATATGTAAACCAGAGATGTGATGTTTGAGAAAGCATTTTGGTGAGCTTCCAGGGACTTACCTGCCAGCTGCCAAGCTGGCTAACCACTCTGGGCTTGATCTATTCATCCATCCATCCATCACCAAAGTGTCTGAATGACTGATAACAAAACCAGATGCTTCATCATTGGTATGTTCTCTGTTCTCTCTTTGTCCTGTGGGACATGTGGTATTTTATGATTAAGGTGTTAATATTTCAGGCTAAGATAAATATATGGTATAAAGAGGGCAGTTTTCATCTTACTGAATAGATACTTGTTCCTAATTTTTAAAAGACAGAGAGGGCCAGAAATGACATTTTTCACTATTAGCTGATCTTTAAATGAGCAGGTACCCATGCCTATCTTCAAGTGTAAAATACCACCTAATAGCCAATGAAGAACAACATAAGCTATACAGTCAGAAGGTTCTCTTCCCTTTTGGTCTTTTTAGATAGATCTGACTAGTAAGATTGTATTTCATTTCCATTTACTTAACAAGTGTTATTCAAGGTGTCAACCTTGAACTTAATAGCACAGACATCATGGACTTATCTCAGAGACCTATAGAGAGGATAAGACAACTTCAGGTCTGCCATGGAGATGCCAGAGAAGAAAGGAGAAATACATTAAAATACTGAAAAATGCAGACAGTGCTTCCTCCTAACAACTTCGCTCAAGTGATACAAACAAAATGAGGAGTTAACAAAAGAAAATAGCATTTCTCTTTAATGTTAAAGTACTTTCTAGTTGCATTGTTATTGTATCAGATTGCTATAGAGAAAGGTGGGTACCCAGCTTATGTGAATAGTCACAACTTACACTGTGAATGAAGCACATACAGATTAAAAATTCACAGACATTTCTCCACTAGTGTCTGCCAGAAGGGATCATCAAATAGACGTGTTTTAAAGGGGGGGCTGAGGACTAGGCTAATAAGTGTTTTCACCAGTGGACTTGAAGGAAATATAAAGTAACTTCTGATAAATTGTATGGATTGCACAAAAACTTGGCAGAAAAGTAAATAATTAAGAGGACAGGATTATTTGGCAAACCAGGCTCATTCAAACACAATGCACCTGAATACAACCAGATACAGAACCTGGAATTGTCAAACCAGTCCTTGAGAATGGGGAACTATCTAATGGAAAACAAATAATCTGAAAGAATACAGAATTATAGAATAGTTTGGGTTGGAAGGGACCTTTAAAGGTCATCTAGTCCAACCCCCTTGCAATAAGCAGGGACATACAGAAGCCACAGAGAACAAATCACTGAGTACAAGATCTTAGCAAGATGGATTTAGCAACATGGGATAGGTGAGGAGGTAAACACAGTCAGTTTTTAACCTCTAGATACCATTACTATTTATGCTTTGTTGAGAGTCAAACTACAGTTATTTTGCACAGTTCTGGCGTTCACATTCTATAGAGGATACTGAATGATTGGACAGTTTCTCACAGAAACAGTGAAATCAGTCACACAAAAAAATGTTCAGCAGCTGAATAAAAAACTTCAAGGGAAGGCTTTAAAGACCTCAATCTGTTTAGCTTATCAAAGAACAAAAGACAACTTGATTACAGGAATAAAGCATCAGGTACAAAAGCGGTCTTTGATTTAATGGACACAGTAAAATGTCTGTAATATACTGAAAGCAAAGCCAAGTACTAGAGCATTACAGAACATCAGCTTTCCATTGGATATATGTATTACAATACAGTTTTAGTCATACAATCACACATCATTTTCTTCCACAGGAAGCTTCATTGAGTGTGCGGGATAGTCGGCGGTTATTTAGTGAATGGCTTTGTTTTATTCTCATTGTTTAATTTGTGGCCCCACAACTCACTCATTTTACCATTTAAACCTAGCACCAAATACAGCACTGTTTCTTTCTTTGACTTTCATTTGGCTGTCACTTTAACAGCGTATGAGTGTTAATGCAGTGAACTGAAAAAGATACAGGAAGATAAAAGCCCTCATTACACACACACGTTATACAACAGTCCACCTGGACAAAGGGTGATTCAACCACCACCCAAAATTTCTCCTTAAGGTGTTTATAAAATTCTAGTTAAATAAGCTAAATATTTTCAATAGTGGTAGAAGCACTGGTAAGCCTTTTCAAGCTTTTTTGACAGTTACTTGCAGGAATTGTTTAAGGAGTGAAAGGCCAGTTATCAGCTTGAGGTTTGAGTAGGTTTGTTTCCAGCACAGACTACTACTGTGGAGATTCTCCAGATCCTCCATCATGTATTAGGAGGCAAATAGCTTCTGCAGGTTCTTGGCAAACACCTGCAGGGTAGCTCCTCAGGAGTCAAGCCATACTTTCAAATAAAGAAAGCTATTCCACAGTAGAAGCTTCAAGGTCAGATGCTTCTTCAAGCAGACTCTGATCAGGTCACTGCTTGTGAGTCACCAAGGGGGGGATATTTCCTTTCCGTTCACAGGAGCACATCTCCTGCCCGAAATTTACAGACTGGCTATCCGTCTATCATCTGAAAAGGGAGTTTTCTTTCTTTGCCATGAACTGCCTGCCAAAATGAGTTCCCCTGCCTGGAACACCACCTACCCTGAAACTATCATGGAAAGGTTTGGGTTTCCTGACTGACACCTTTTGCCACAGATATTGCTGATGAAGCCTTGAAGGCTTACAAAAAGGGGCCTAAAAGACACCTTCAGCCCCTAACTGGGCCATCCAATGTGATGAACTGGAACACACAGTCTAATATCTACAGGTTTTCCTGGCTGGGTCCCCACCAGTCCGTCCCATCTCAACCTGAGTCCTCATACCAGTCCCAGGTAACTCTCTCCCACCATACCCCTTGACTCCAGGACTACATCTCCATCACGGGCTGCACATCAAACCCCACCTTCTTCCTCACTGCAGCTCCATACACCTTCAGTTTTTTTCACGTTTCCCTACAGCTATTCTCAAATCCAGATTGTCACACCCCTTTCTGTCTACCAGCCTGCCATTTCTCCTAAGAACTTGGGCAATTCCTAACTGAGGCAGGAAAGCTGAGAGATAAGACAGTCCACCCCCATCCGTCCCCCAATTTCTGAACATTGCAGCACCAGTGGTAGTAATCTTTATAGACGCTACTTTCAAAAAGCTATACGTATCTGCCAAACACTTGTGATCCTGAGTCTTTCAGAGAATCACAACTTTATTATACTTTGGCTGAATTTCCTGGAAATGGCAAGAGACATCAGTCAAACCCTTAATGAATTTCAAGACTTTGCTCAATACTCTCAAGATGCTGGAGCATCTCAGGTTTTCACACTACCTGGACTAAACTTAAATTGCCTCTGTGTAATTTAAACTTTTACTGAATGTTTGCATAGATTTTGGCTGGAGAGTTATAAAGATTTCTGCCTGGAGAGTTAACAAAGACTTCCATCCATTTGGAAATTTACCAAAGTTAAGCCCTCACATGAACATCCCCTCATTTCAAAATAATTTAGCTGTAAGCCACCACCAGATCTGAAAAACTGGATTCCTCTGTTGATAGTGAAAAAGAGAAAATGGGAAAAGGAAAGGTATGCTTAATCATGGCATTTATTATGCCTAAAATGCTGTGCTGCATCATCTCCACAGAAAAACCAACCTGAATGAAACCATAGACGATTGGGTTTAAAAATTGTTGAGCTGTAGTAGGTTAAAAGCTGCACATCTTGTACTTCTTTATATGTCTTTGCAAATGAATTTGAAATCTAAGGTATGTTTTCAGGAGGCCTGAGCTCTTTGCAGCTTATCACAGCACTCTCACACTTGCAAACGTTTTCTTTATACTAGAAAGTTGTAATTATTTTATGTTACACTACTCTAAGGTACACGTCTGCCTGTATTATATTACTGTCAGAAGAGTAGTTTATATTGGATAGGAAGCGTTTCAGCACACAACGCTTGCAAAAGCCACAGGAGAATTTCCTGAGCTTTGCTCTCTGAGGATCCCTAATACTCCTTAGCAACCTTGCTGGAAGAACTGAAATCACAACCTCTAGACAGCAGGTGATAAGCATCCCTGTATACTTGAAATAGCTGCTGGCTACAGGAAGCACACATACATCTCCAGAAAAACATTTAACAAAGAGTCATCAAACCTAGGACATAGACAAACATGTTAAACTCAGACCCATTAAAGCAAGAGGAATACTAGCGAGCAGACTCCTGCAGTGGCCTTATATCACTGTACAGAGTGCACAGCTTTCGAAGATGCTTTCATGACAATTTGAGAACAGGCTTCCTGTAAACCTAGTCTGGACTGAGGAGCATCAAAAAGGTGTGAAATGAAAGTCTGAGAGACTGTGATCTAAGTGCTAGAACGCTTTAGACCATTAGAAGCCTGTACACATGAGAAGTTATATTATGGGACATATTATCTACAGTAAGCTATCATGTTATTTCCTGGTACTGCGTCAACTACTACATTGTTTTTTCCTTTGATAAACTGTATCAAGTGAAGTTTGCAATTGTTCCACATGGAACAATTTCAAGACTGAAATGTCACATGGCAGTGTAACCATGAATATTTTGCCTATCCCTTTAGCTTTTAAGGCAAGATTGTATTGAGTTCTGATGTTTCTCATTCTCTGCCATGCAGTTAAGGGAACAGAAGTCTCCAGGTCTTTATTATACACAGCTGACCTTTTATTTCCTGCTAGGTGCATTCAATTTCAGATAGCCCAGGGTATGGTCTTGAAATGCTATTTTCCATCATGCTAAACTAATCTGAGGTCTCCAATTTCACACATTTAATAAACTCAAGAATTTGCTTTTCAGTGTTGCATGAAAAACAAAGGTCATTCAGAATGTTATAACTTTTTCAATAAAACAACTGTTGTGACACTTCTGAAAGAAGTAAAGGACAAACATTTATAAACGCTGGGTAAAACACTGCAATCAACGCAAGCAAGAAATTCCACTCTTTTTTTGTTGTTTTAACAAACTAGATCTGAATTCCACTGTATCTACTGCTATGATATTTCTCATTTAAATTTTAGATTGAGAAATGTTTAACCTTGATTAACCCTCACTTAAAACTTAATTTCAGTTATACATCTCTTTCAAGAGAAGCCTGTCTCCATTTTATATGCTACTTGTAGTCATCATTGCTGAAGAGAGCTGCATCTTCTCTTTCCAACCTACAAAACATTTTCACATTGTTTACTTAAATGGTATTGGTAGCTCCACTTTTTAATGTATTTTTATATACCTCTCAAACTTCTTCCAGTCAACACTTAGCCTTTGGGTTCTGATACACCGATATTATCTTACATATAGTGTTTTAAAATTCAAATAATCTGATATTTAGATTACATATTACTTAAAATTTCAATTCTTGTCCACCCACTCAATAACTGTGATAGCCACACTCATCTCACATACTCTTTTCATATTTTTTTTTCTTGTTCACATCCAAGAAGATGCCCATCTAGAGCACCCTGCTGGCTGCATACATGTCACAGTACAATTTTGCCTTGGCCCATCAACTAGTTTATTTCCTAAACCATTCAGCAACGAGCCATCATGGCTGCTCCTTAGGACCTCATCATGCAAGGTCAACCATTCTGTTATCATTGGGAAGTCGCTCTGAATTTTAAACTTCTGCTGAAATGCATGGTTATTTGTACAGCCACCGCAATTCAGATGTTATTTATACAGCCACTACGAACAGCGCTCAGGCAACCGTCCTGCTAATGACCTTCCCATCGACCCTCTGACATTAGTATCTCAAGAGCTAAGGGTGACTAAATTTTGACTAACCTTGGTTGCCCGAGATAAGCAAACGTGTTACGTTTTATCATCTCTACCATCTTACCTTAGCTCCGTCTTCTAATGAGCTAGGCTGACTCTGAAAGCTACAGACTCCTTTCACATAAAACCTTTCGGTACACTACTCCTAAAAACAAGCAGTAATTTCTTGATCACTCTTCAATGCCAACTGAGAATACTCTTCGATACCAATTGAGATTTGGCTTTTTTAAAAGAAGTAGCGCATTTTAAAGCTATCACCCTGTTCGACATTACTTGCTAAAGCTGAACGAATTAAACTTTGTAACCCCAAAATTTCCCGGGGGGGGGGGGGGGGGGGGGGGGGGGCAAAGTATATTTTCACTACAGCAGCAGCAATAATAATAATAAAATTATTATCACCGCGGGCGATCTGAACTGAGGAGGGGATGCGCCGGCCCCGGCGGAGAGGGAAAGCCAAACCCACCGGTTGCAGCCCCGGGCGCGGAGCCCGCCGGTACCGCTCCCCCGCCGCCCACCCGGTGAGGTGAGGTGAGGTGAGGTGAGCTGACCCGACCCGCCGGGCCCTCCCCGGCCAGCGGCGCCTACCCGGCGGCCGAACCGCCCCGCCGTGCCCCCGGCCCCGCCGAGGCGAAGTCGGCCGGGGCGTACCGGCGGGCAGAGCCTTGCCCGTTGCCACAGACGCGGACGGAGGGACGGACGCCAACCCCTGTCCCCCTCAGCCGCCCCGGGCCGCGCCTCAGGCGACGCCCGCCGCCGCCTACCCGGGAGCGTCTCCCGCCGCCGTCACCCGGCGGCAGGTCCCCGAGCCCCGGCCGCCTGGCTGGGGGCGCCGCGGCCGCATTGGCGATCGCCCAGCCGCGGCGGGGGCGGGCGGCGGCCGCCGGCGAGCCCCCCCTCCACCCCGCTCCGTACCTGTCTGAGGCGCCGCAGGCGGGCGGGTGTCTTCGGGAGAGGGAGCCTCGTCGTCCCCCCCCCCTCAGCCCCGGCGCGGCAGCGGGCAGCCGGCTTTGTTACTACTCGGAAGAGCCGCGGATCAGCGCCGTCGCTATAGAAACTGGCTGCGCCTCGAAGCGACACCGGCGAGTGGCGGGCGGGAGGCGGGAGCCGGGAGGAGTAGTGGGGTGAGGAGGGAGCCGTTCATTCAGGAATATCCTGGCCTCTTCCTCCTCCTCCTCCGCCTGCAGCCAGCCCCCGGCACCGCCCAGCCCGGCCCCGGGGGTGGGAAGGCGACTCGCCGCCCTCAACCTGCTTCCCCGGGGCCGGCGGACCCCGGGGCGGCGGGGACACGGGGAGAGCCCACGCCACGAAATGGCGTGGCGGGGGTTGACCTGGGCTCCCCGCTCCTGCCCCCTGCCTTTGCAGCCCGTTTGGTGCCGGAGCATCGCCACAAAAAAAACCCCACAAACCCGGGACCAAACTTTTTTTAACCACAGCGTTTAATTTTGTAAAAGCGATTTATCATCGCCGCGTCCTCTGGTGTAGTGCTGCTTTCGTGTGGGAACTTGCTGCTGGGACCCCCCTGGACAGCAGCTCGTGGTCACTGAAGCAAGATCCAAGGGCACAGGGGTTTTTGTCTGCTGCGCTGCGTTTCCTTTGATGCAGCAAACCCTCAGGGAGGAGGAGGAGGAGGGCCCATTGTCCTGGGTGCCGTGCAGGCAGCGAACGGGAAGGGAAATGCAGGTGGTGGGAAGGTAGAGGAGGGAACCGCCAAGAATGGATTAAAGTGGCCAGGTGGGTGGGAGATACCATTGCATCCTGATGCTTATGAGATTCAGGGTTATCCCTTGCGTTATACTGACTCTGGGGGATGTCGTGTTTTCCTACAGCAACAGCCTATGGTGTGCCATGAACGCCTATGTTCATGTCCTTCTCCCTGCTCAGCACGGCTGACAAAAGCTGAGGCAGTCCCTCCTTTCTTCTTCCTTTCCTCCTCATCCACTGAAGGCTCAGTGGTATTGGTTTGTTGAATCTCTCCTCTACTAATTTATCTCCCTGAAACATTCTCAATAGTAGTAAAGTTGATAAAACATCCTTCAAAGTGCAAGATGGATCTCTCCTTTTCTCTTTCCCAGGTTTACATTGATTAAATTGGACTTCCAAGTTTGCCAAACAGAAGAAACCCACCATGCAAGGTGCAACTCAGAGGCTGCATTACCCATCTCGGCTACTGCCACTGATAAGCTTACAGGGGATGACTATTAAGTATCAGCACTGCAAGTCACTGTGAGCTGACGAATCTGTGCCAAGAGCTGCTGGCACACTGCAGAAAATACTCTTTAGGAAGAGTTTGCCAAAGACAAGAAAGGCCCCCCACAGGAGCTCTTCACAAAACAACGCGGCTTACAGAACTGCTGGCAGGCCGTAACACAGCCAAATGACAATGACGGCACAAATGAGGGAGACAGAAGGTTGGGTATGAAAGACAGGGCGTCACTATGTATTTATCCATCTAATTTGCATGCTAAATACTAATTCTAGAGTTAAAAAAAAAAAGATAAATCCAGTCAGAGCATAGCAGAGCTGAATTTTTTTGTTTTACCTTTCAGCAAAGTCGCTTGCTCTGAGGTGGAAAGAGTAACATTAGAGAAGTGAAAGATCTGCCACATGCTAGATCTTATAGCATAGGAGAAATTCTGGACATTTTTCCTGTATATAAAAGAATGCTTTCATCCTTTTAATCAGATGGAGTAACAATATTCATAATAAAAACAGTTCTTTAAAAAAACTGAAAGCTGGAAAGCAATTCATATTCTAAAACATTTTGGAAGAATAAGGATGCTTTTTAACTTAAGATGTATTTAGAAAAGAAAGAGTTTAGCAACACAAGTGTTGCTAAAAGAACCGGTCATTGTTTTGACAGCAAGAAACACATTGCTGTTGCTATGATGCCTATTCATTTTTCTTACAAAAGAATTTCATAGTACTTTCTCCCAGCTGGGAGTGCATGAAGGGCTAGAAAAATGATAGGAAAGACTTACTTACTATCTGGTCTTCACTGATACAAAGCTCCTGAGTACTGATATTATTCCCTGTGTTCCTGGGGCTTTTAATCTTCAATGCAGTTTTACACACAGACTTCTAAGCATGTTTCCCTCTCTAGGCTGAAGGTAAAGAGTAGCATTTCCAGAAGGTGCAGCTGAGACAATTGGGCGATAGCTTGAAAGAGTTGCAGGCAGGCACAATTGGATGTGTCTTAGTATTGTGCAGATGTCTGTGCCTTCTAGATAACTTTTCCTATCAAGGTTACAATGATACTTTACTGACAGAGATGAACCATTTTTGTAGATGGGTATCACCTGTATCTTTAGGACAGAGCCTTAGCCAGTTCACCATTCTAGTGCTTGTGAAGTGTTTTACTGTGGGTTGTTTTTGGTGGGTTTTTTCTGGGTTTTTTGGGGGGTTTTGGGTTTTTTGTTTGTTTTTTTTGTGTTGGTTTTTTTTTTTTTTTAAATCTGCTGGAAATGCTTGAAATATATTCAATTTTAACTATCTTAAAATCATTTGGGTCCTAACTTTTGTAATAAAGTAGAACACTAACTGCAAACATACCAAGTTGATGCTTGGGCTGTTTGCAGTCACAGTATTTCTATAGTTATGGTGAGGGGAATGAAACATAAAAGACAGTAAATTCTTGCATTGCAGTAAGAATTTACTGCAGGAATCAGTATCACATTTTGTAACATTTTAACACTAAGCTATCCTGCCTTTGTGTTTTGATATTTTGTCCCTATTTCTCCCAGTTTGCATTAAGGACAATAGTTTTAAAATCTACAACTGGAATGCCTTCTGGCAACATTTTTTAGGGAACATATACTTCCTTGGGGGAGGGTTACAAAAAAAAAAAAGAACATTTTAAAAAACGTGTGCTGATATGATCATTGCTAGCTTCTGACTCAGCAGTGACATGTGCATCTTTCTTAGCATGGAGGATTTTTTCCAGTAACTTAATGTACTGAAGTTGTTCATCGTGGAACATTGAACAAGTGTTAACATTCACATGGAGCCGGAGAAAGCTCTTGATGGTGTTCTGTCTCTTTTGCCATTTGTCCTCACTCTAAACACCATTCATCCCACCAAACACTTATTCCATTGGACTATTTGTTCCCTGCAAGCAAAGTGTTCTTAGCACAGTACTGAAACATTAAGTAAGGAATGCTTCAACTGAAGGAATGAAATGCATTCTTAGCACATCATATTAAAACAAAGGAGGGGGGTAAGCTGTGGTAAAATTGAAGTAATAATATTCAATACTAATATTAATTATCATTACTACTATTATTATTATTAGGATTGTGGTGCAGCCTCTAGGCTGCACAAGTGCCAGGCACTGTTTTCCCACAGAACAAAAATGTAGGTAATTTCTGCCCCGAGGACTTTACCTTAGAATTAAATGTTTTTCCTGAGGGCCTGGAATGCCATTAGTTATACATTTGGGTAGTGGTGAGCGCAGTGGGACCTAATTTAATTGCAGCCTTTTAGATATGTGAAATAAAAATTTTAAGTAACATAATAATTATAATTCTGTCAGGAGACAGTGCAAAACTATTTTTCAGCGTCTATAGGCTAGCAGTCCTTTTGGAAATTAGAGACTGGAAAATGAGCTGTAATGCTAATTGAAGGAAGCAATAAAACATGAATATGTTAAAATAGGGGATGAACTCCTAGGTTTTGGCTTTGCAAAAGGAAAATATGCTTTCCCCAGGGCTATCTTTCAACTGTGTTTCTTCAGACATATCTTTTTTTTCTTTTCTTTTTTCCCTTGGGCAGAAATCTGTATTTTAAACATTTGCTTGAGATTTCTGGATGTCCTGCAGAGGCAAAGCTACAGCAGCACAAAAGGGATCAGAGTGCCAAATGGACACAGGCCCTCCCGAGCTCTGCCAGCTGCTGCTCCTCCAGGCTGCTTCTCACAGGCACCTCTGGCTGGGCAGAGCCACCACAGCAGCAGCAACTGGAAGTGGTTTTTAGGGGTAAGGGACAAAAAAAGGCTGTTGAGGGGAAGAGGGCTTGAGAGGGAACACTATAGTTACCAGATCCATGGTACCTGGGGTACACGCTTGGATTCCCAGCCTTCCTATTTCTATACCATTTTTTTTACTGCATTGGGGAGATACTGGCATAAGGAAAATCAAGTACATATAAATATATTAAGACTTGCAGCTGATCATTTAACAAAATAATTATCAGAGGTTTATAAAGGTTCCTATCCAAACTTGCAGTGGGAGAGAAGGTACTGTTGAGCATTCAAAACTGTCAGAAATCAAATATTATTACTATCCGGTTGACTTTCAACATGACCAGGCTCATGCCTGCCTGTCACCATGTAGTGCCACACTGAGATACCACAGCTACTCAAAACAAGGCAGTGAAGTACCCTGCTGAGAAGTGGGCAATACACGAGTTGAAATGCAGTGCTATACCACTATAGACATGCTTGACTGTGTTTGTACTCATCATGTGGGGTGGCGTACATATAACCCAAGTGTATATACTTACAGGTCTCCTGTGACACCATGGCATCTCAAGGAAACACACACGTTAAAAGAGCATGTTAAAAAGATTATTGATCTGGAAAGGAGTAAAATGATGTGGCAACATACAGAATGCATGCCATTATTTAGTTTTGCTTACTGTAGAAGAGCCTTAGAGATAACAAAGAGAAGCCTAACCTAAGTAGCTGAATAAACACCACAGTGGCCAAAGGGATTAATGCTAGGAAAGCATAACTCCGGAAGGCGTATTTTCTGTTATTCACACAACCTTCTGGGATCTTAATTGAGTGCAACTGCTCAGACAAAAAGATCCTGGCATTACTGTGGAAAGCTCAGTGGACAGCAGTGTTGAACAAAATGCTAGTGGGAAAGAAAAAAAATCAGACTGGAAATACTGCAATTCCCACAGATTTGTTATTTGCTAAATCTTTGTTCAGTTCTGGGAACTCGACTGCAAAATAGATATAGCAGATACAGACAGCATCTGGAGATGGGCAATGCAAATGATTAGAGGCTGAGAGAGAAAATTTTATATCTATCTGGAGAAATTGAAAAGATTAGACCTGTTTAGGTATGGCATGAAGAAAGGACATGGTAGAGCTTTATAAAAAAATAATGAATAGCACAAAGATGATAAATCATGCATTTCTAGTAATCTTTTTTTCATAATTTAAGAACAGGAGTTCATCCAGTAGAATTAAAAAGATTCAAATTTGAAAGTGATGAAAGGAAATATTAGCTATTAAAGTGAAAGCATTCACTGTTACATGAGATAAAATTTGAAGAAAGGATTAGATTGTATAAAACACATGTAAAGGGATAGAAACCTTCATATTTCAATGCATAAGGCTGTCATTAAGCCAAAGGGACAGGGAAAGGGGCATTAACAGAAACTCCTCTTTGGGCAAATTATTGAATTTCTTGAAACTTCTTCTAAAGCATCTACTGTTGGTGATTAAGGGGAGAAGATATGACAACAGATGATACTGGTTCTCATCCAATATGCAGATTCACTTTCTCATCCAGGAGGGACTAATGGCCCCCCACCAGTTAGACACTTGCACCTGAGTGAACATCCTCTCCAATTGCACAGCACAGGGTGCTTCTGTTTGCACAGATCACCAAGGACTATATTGCTGGGATACTGCAAACCCTTCTTTTTAAACTCATTTGCAAACTAGCCTTCAGGGACTCGGGTATCTAAAGACACATCCATGTGACAGGCGTAGTCCTGTGTTTGTACAGTCTATGCTCCCAAGTAGTCCTGCCAAGCACCATCTGATTCCAGTCTGAAAACCTCTCTACTACTGGAGCCAATAACCCTCTGTGTGTTCATACTCAACCCAGCTCAGGGGGAGAGTGAATATGTGACCATTAGTGTTTCTTCAAATGGATGCAAAGTTACTAGGTGAAAACTAACAGAAGCTAGGTAATTTAGAGACACAGCATTTCCATTATTTTGTTAGAATCCCCAGTCAATGAGTCACTTTTGAAATTTTCACCTCAAGCCTTGCAGTCAGTAGTCATACAAAACTCCAAAATCATACTGGAGACACTAGATATTTTTTTTTCCCCCATAATCAGTTAGATTCGCCCATTTTAGATATACATTTTTCATATAGTGGGAGTTCAGTACAACAACATACTAAATGTGCCTGGCAAAAAAAGTAGGAACTTCATATGTCTTGGAAAAGATAATAATGTGACAAGACCACACATATCCCAAGATGTTCAGCCAACTGAAAACTACTTATACCTCACACAGCCACTACTTATAGATAAACTTGAATCATGCTTAAATTTGATGAATTATGATGTCAGCACTGCAGAGCACTACTACACACCTATTACCTTCTTACTCTCTTATAAGCTACGTCATCCGAACAAATCCTCAGGCTGAAGCAATCTGTTCAGTACACAGGAGTCCCAGGTTTTCCATGCTATTTGTGCATTAAACTAGCCTGAGATTGTTCAAGGAGATTGACCAATGTGTACTACACTTTAACAGATTCAAAGTATGTCCATCTTGTCTTGCCTCACATAAAAAAAAACAACTACCGGCTCACAGCAGGGGTCTGTGCAGCAATTCGGTTCCAGCAACAGCCGTTTCCATTTGCAATTCCCATCCACATCACAAAACATGATGGCACAGCTAAAGCAGCTGCAGAAAAGTAACAATTGCATTTCAGTAGTCATCTGCCATCAACGCTATCTATATAATGTTTTGTTCTGTTTTGGTTTTTTTTTTTAAAGCCAGGATGAATTTCCATAAATAGTTCATGAACCATTATACCTCCCACCCCTGCCCCAAACAACAGCAAGGAAGAAAATACCAATTAAATGGGAGCTCAAGTTTCCCTGGGATGCAATTGTGTGTCTAGCAGTGGCATGAAACTGGTAGAATTCACTTTATGCACTAACGTCTTAGTTTTCTTGAGGTATACTAGTTCCCAGAGGAAATACATATTCTGTGTGATACATAGGAGTTGGTAGGGTAATGTTAATTACCTTGTGAAAGAATATCAGAAGCCCCCATACTTACAGCCTAAGCAGTTTGCTGCTTCTTAAGGTTTAAAAAAAATGAAAGCAAGAAAACCAAACACTGCAGCTTTTAGGTTTATAAAACTAAACCCAAGAAGCCAAAGAAAGACAGTATAGCTTTTCCTGTCAACTTCCTCTTTACTTTGAAGTTATTCTTTTCTTGTTCATTGGTTAACTGCATATAAAGGAGTTAATGATGCATACAGTAAGAAGGCTGCTGCAGGCAGAAAAATGTTGAGTAAATGTTCCTGCATCACTAAGATCTGTAAGCCCCAATAGTAATTTCAATGTCTGAATCAATAATTTGTCATTAATTAATGATTACTGTCCTAAAACCAGTTTAGCATATAATAAATTTAACTCTTTACATTAAATGTTGCTTACCTTGTGAAAAAAACCCCACAAACCAAACCCTTAAGTTGTCTTACGGTAAAAGTGAACACAGAACAGAATTTTTGAAGAGGCAGTAACTTCAGGATTTGAAGTGAATTTGAGGACAAGGGAAGAGTTTCAGAAATATAGGCTTTGGTTAGGATAAAAAAATACAGTTTTGAAATATTATTTATCAATGAAAGAAGTCAACTGGTACAGTTTACATTTAATTTGGATCTTCCTTTACTCCACTTTTCATGATTTCCAGATTTACCCAATAAGCACAAAACATAAAATTTGTTTTTATTTGTACAATCCACTAAGGTTGGTTTGGGTCTTCACTCTTCTACAGCTTGTGGAAAGAGTATAGCACAGATCAACTATAGAGAGGCTTTACTTTCCAACTCAGGAAGAAAGAGAATCATGTGCAAACAGCCAAGTATCTCCTTCTGGAGCTTGTGCTACTGCCACTGACAGCTCTTCTATTCCATGATGTTGGTGCTCTGCCAAATAAAATTTGGGTAAACCTGGTACAAGGTAGAGCCCCTGAAATCACGATAACTATTTTGTTGAATGAAACTTATTCTGAAATGCATACAGCTCTTAAGTGTAAACAGGGAATGGAACAACTTTTTAGGGGTGTCAAAAATATGGCATCTACACCTATGGGACACAAGGACATTTGGTTTTGTTTTGAATGTTGTATTGTTTCCCTTGTTGATTATCTGGAACTGCTGGTACTACTGTAGAGAATGACATTTCATATTGCACCCAAACAGCGACAAACTGTTTCACTGCAAACACGAGACAGTTTCATCTAGAAAGTAAGATGCTTTAATCTGTTCAAAGTATGTCTGACCCTATTTGAGAAAAAAAAACCACCAAACACTCCAAACCAAAACAGAAATAGTTTTCAGAACATTCTGTTTTTACATGATGCCTCATCTTAAAACATAACTTGGCATCTGACATACCACTTACAGTTTTCATGTTTCAGTGGCTGGCTGAACAGACAAGACTATTTTTTACAACTTCATGGCACTTTAAGCTTAGGTGTGATGTGGTAGCTTTTGATTACTGGACAGATTCAGAAATTTCAGGGAACATTTCAATCATCAGTGAGAAAAAACTTTGTTGATGCGGATGAAAACTAGGGTGGAGGGATGCCTAAAGGGTAAAGAATGGTGATACAGACCCCCACAGAGTTTTATATTGAAGAGTTAAAGAACACATGATTTAGCAGCTATCAGTCCCTACAACTTTAATTCTCACTGCCTGTAGTCACATTGATTTTGCCCATACCGGGTAAGGCTAGCAGCATATTGCAGTCTGTCTCCTACCCAGCTCTATCTGGAAACCCACCGGGCTCTCAGCAAGCAACACGTTTCCCAACATTTGCAGTAGGGAGAGCTAGCATTTGCAATGCTCTTGCTAAACTCCTGTTGATCGAAGAGCTAGCTGATGGCAGAATGTCATGGTTTCAGCTCAAGGGGCAACACAGCACCATGGGGCCGCTCGCTCACTCCCCCGCCTGATGGGATGGGCAGGAGAAAATAAAACGAACGAAAAACTCGTGGGTCGAGACAAGGACAGGGAGGGATCGATCACTCACCAGTTACGGTCACGGGCAAGAAACAGACTCGACTTGGGGGGGGGGGGGGGGGGGGGGATAAAAATCGATATTGCCAATCAGTTCGAAATAGGATAATGAAAAGTAAAGCCAAATCTTAAAACACCTTCCCCCCCACCCCTCCATCCTTCCCGGCTCAACTCCACTCCCAGTTCTCTCTACCTCCTCCCCCTGGCGGCGGAGGGTGACAGGGAATGGCGGTTGGGGTCAGTTCATCACTCGTTGCCTCTGCCGCTCCTTCCTCCTCAGGAGCAAGACTCCTCACTCGTCCCCTGCTCCACTGTGGGGTCCCTCCCACGGGAGACAGTCCTCCAAGAGCTTCTCTACCGTGAGTGCTTCCCACAGGCTGCAGTTCTTCACGAACTGCTCCAGCGTGGGTCCCTTCCACGGGGTGCAGAACTTCAGTCACAGACTGCCCCAGCGCGGGCTTCCCCAGGGATCGGCGGCCATCTTGGGGGGCATCCATCCCTCTGCTCCGGCGTGGGCTCCTCTCTCCCGGGCTGCAGGTGGGCATCTGCTCCCCTCCGTGGGCTGGGGGGGGACGACACACAGCCTGCCGCCTCACCGCAGGCTGTAGGGGCATCAACCTCCTCCCCTCGAACCCGCAGCAGTGTTCCCTCACATCCCACTCCCCGCAGGTGCCCCCTCTTATGTTCTCCCACAGGTGCTACCGCCGTCGCTGATTGGCTCATCCTTGGAAGGGGCGGGTCCAACTGGGAGCCCGGGAAGCTTCTAGCAGCTTCTGTCAGGAGCCGCTGCTGCAGCCGCCTCCCCTGTTACCAACCCCCCCCACACTCCCAATACACAGAAAAACGTGTTGGTCTCAATGTGTTACTGATTTTATTTTGGCCCTAGAACCCAGCTGTGTTTGAAATGTTGACACCTTGGAAGAGAAAGTAACAAGAAATAGGAGGAGGGACAAAAATTAGAAGGGGCACATAAAGCTTCTGGCGTGGAGGTGTCGTGGTTTAACCCGGCCGCTCACTCACTTCCCCAGCCCAAGGGGATGGGGGAGAGAATCAGAAAAAAAAAGTAAAATTTGTGGGGTGAGATAAGAACAGCTTAACAGGACAGAAAGAAAGAAAATAATAACAATACTAGAAAGAAAATTAACTGTGTTCCAGGTGAAACCAGGACAGGAGGAAAGGTGGATTTCTAGTATGGAGTCCCACAGTGCAACACAGATCTGGCATGAAGGAGAAACCCACAGCTTAAGCAAGGTGTGAAAGGATCAACAGAAGTATCGGTGTGGAGAGGGAAGGAAGGAAACAGAACCAGGTAGCAGCCTGAGGGGAGAAGGCCAACCGGGTGAAGAAACAGTGCAGAGACTCTTAGTGTAGACGAAGCTTTTTGGGAAAAGATGTGGAATGTGGCATGAAAATACCACCTCTAAGGAGTATGAGTTGAGCCTTCTGTGGGGTGAGAATGGGGAGAATGGGACACCATGGGAAGCAGAAAGAAAATAATGAGCATGCAGGGCATGTGAGGGAAATGAGAGCATTGGAAAGTGGGGGTGACACATAGGACACCCGTGGGGAGACAAACAGGTGTGAGATGCCACAAGGTGAATGACTCCTGAAAATACCCGCAGTGGTTGTAATGAAAGTGTCACTTTTTCCATTTGAGGGTTACTGCAGATAGCACAGGACGGGTGTTATGATAGCTTTACGTGATGATACTTTATCAAGAGTCTCCTCAAGCTGTGCGGGAGACGAGTTGAGAAGGAACTCAGGGCCTGTCCAAAATGAATCTGCAGTGCTGGTGTACTCAACTGTCACCTCACCTCTTGGGGTGGTATACATGCCTCCGAGTAAGTGTGGGTATCTCAGAATACAACTGAAAACACCCACCATGGTTACCAGCATTGTTTTTACATAGATATGCATTTTTAACACAAGGAAACTTGAAAAACAATATATTATGATATGTATATGGACAATATGTCATAGATAAAACCAATTTTGCCAATTGTGTTTCCATTACTTTTTCCATCATGTCCCCACTTTTTGAAAAATGTATAGTAAAACTACTGCTTAAATGAAAGGAAGAAAAACTAATAAAAATAAGCGTTACACAAAATACATTGACACAAAGTACCTTAAAGGGTTAGTGGATACTGTGTTTCCTTTTTAGGGCACTTTCATCCCAGATAGGTTTATATATTCCTACTAGGAATAAATCCTGATTAATTTATATATATTTATTTTAAAAAATCAATCTACCAGGTTTATAGAGGATTATAAGAT